>NC_028458.1:9653891-9722060 GCF_000263155.2 Setaria italica | reverse complement strand
AGCAGCTCTATATGCCAGATTATGAGTCGATGCAGTCTAAGTACGGCTGGAAGGAAACATGGTGTTATCATTGGCAATCATGATCTCGAAGACTACACAATGTGACAGGACATCAGCGTTCCAGGAACAATCAGGTGGCTTGATGAGCCAACACATTGGAATTGCGTCCAACTACCGGATCTCATTGATAGAATAGCCAAGGTAAAGCATGAAGTGATCACTAGAGTTGGAGTAGCCTTCAGCTTTACGAAGGGAGGTATCCAGCCCGTGCAGGAGGGATGGCGGGCTCGGGCGGGCGCGGCGCAAGCGCCGCGGTAGGGGACGCGGCGGCGGGGCGGGGCCGGAGGCGGCATGCGCAGGGGAGGGGCCGACGGGGCGGCCGGCAGCGCAGACGCTGACGTTGGCGCCGGGCACGGCGTGGACCGAGCAGGGGTGGGGCCGGAGGCGGCAGGCGCAGGAAAGGAGGAAGAAGGAAGGAGGAGGAAGGAGAAGAAGGAAGAAGGGGTATTTGGCTGCCATTGAGAGGAGTAATGAGGGGTAAAGTTGTCAATTACAACCTAAGGTGTTAAATTTTAACAGATCATCCAAACACCTCAAGATACTAAAGTTTAACACCTTTATTTGAGGGTGTTAAAGTTTAACACCCTGTTAAATTTTAACACGCCCTTCCCAAACAGGGCCTAATATGAAGCAAAACCAAAGATTAGAAACACTGGATCATCCATGCATGTCACAATATAGTTCATGTATACAAACGCCCCCAACATCCATCATGCCTGATTGATGCAATGAACCTGTGGAAAGAAAGACAAACAGGTTCAGGTCTTCAGGAACCCCGCGTCCGATCCGTGTACGTCGCCACAGCGCGTACACAGCCGCAGATTTTGTCTACCAGCAGCAGCAGCAGCAGGGAGCCTTTTGTTCTCTCTCTCTGTGATCCGTGTGGATTGATTCACAGGACTGGACTGAGAACAGCGGGATTTGCAGTGACAACATGATCGTGTCCAAGGTCATGTTTAGTTGCTCAATTTTGGGGTGCCAAAATTATTGTGCTAGCACTGTAGCACACTGTAGCGTTTCGTTTGTATTTGTAAATTATTATCCAAACATTGACTAATTAGGCTCAAAAGATTCGTCTCGCAAAGTACAACAAAACTGTGGAATTAATTTTTAATTTCATCTACATTTAGTACTCTATGCATGTACCGCAAGTTTGATATGATGGGGAATCTGTATAGTACTAAAGTTGGGATTTGAGGGTGAACTAAACAGCCACAGGACACGAGAAACCGGGGGGCGGTCGTGCGGTTGGGTTGTCTGCCTCCGCCGCGCCGCAGAGCACTAGTAGAACTCTGACGGCTGCTGCAGCCTGCAGGTACCTGCTGCCTGCTCCCGGCTCTGCCTAGCGAGACTCACGACGGAGAGGGTGGACGCAAACGCAACTGCCTCGCCTCTGCGCTCGATCGCCCGACACACCAACGTGTGGGGGTGCGCCTGCGCCAGAGATACCTGCTGCCATGGAAGATATGGTTTTGCCGGTCCATACCCGGCACTGTTGCTCTCTAATTTTCAGATCCATGACCTGTTACTGTGTCCTGAACAGTGGCAGAGATCCTAGGCATGCCAGTGCCGCCGGCCCTGATGGCCCGAGGGTAGTAGGCGCTGATTACCGCGGCAATGATTCTGGCGAGGCCGCCTACGTGCTGGGAAGGTTGAAAAAAGCGATGATGAGACGCCGTACGACGGCCGTCCTAATCGCCTCACCACTCGAAGCGCATCAATTATCACGCTCGCTCGCTCATGGCTCTCTTTAGCAGCAAGCAATGTGGATTGGCAATGTGCCAGCCTGCCAGGAACACAAGAAAAACACACACAGCAGCAAAAGTAGACGGGGCCGGAACATGGATTAGTGCCTCCAAAAGGCAAAGGCCAAAGGGAGGACGACGACGATGAGAGAGAGAGAGAGGGAGGGAGGGAGGGAGGCTAATCAAGTGGGCATGACGGCGGTCGCGTTGCGGCACTGCTCGGCGCGGGGCGGTGCAGACAAAGGCCTTGTTTAGTTAGGGAATTTGGGAGGTGCCAAATTACTGTTACAGCACTGTAGCACACTGTAGCGTTTCGTTTGTATTTGTGAATTATTGTCCAAATATTGACTAATTAGGCTCAAAAGATTCGTCTCGCAAAGTACAACAAAACTGTGCAATTAGTTTTTAATTTCATCTACATTTAGTACTCCATGCATGTACCGCAAGTTTGATGTGATGGGGAATCTTCTTTTTGCATAGTGTCAAAGTTGGGAGTTGGGAGTAACTAAACATGTCCAAAAAGGGCCTCGGTTTGACGCCGCCACGCCAGGGGGCTGACGGCCTGCGGCGCTTCATCCTGATGGTGCGGTGCCCCATCTTGTCCGTCCGTCCATTCACCGCCGGACCAACCGAGCCAAAGGTGTCTCCGCCCCGGCACGACGACATCGCCCGCCGTCCCACAGAGACCTTGGAGATGATGGGCCGATGGCCTATTGGCCTTCTCTTTGGCCTGACGAGAATCAAACGAGGATCGACAGAGATTTCCCCTCTGGTTAATCAGCCGACAGGCTAACCTATCCATCCTCGTCAATCAGCTCGATCGGCGCTGCTGCGCAACAGCCCACATGCTGTCAGTTTCGTCGTCGCCAGGGTTCACCTTTCTCCTCATCTGATCTGATGAAGAGTTTCACCTCCTCCGCTAACTTTTGACAGTATTTACGGGGGTGTTTGGATACGAGGTGTTAAACTTTAATAGTGTCACATCGGATGTTCGGATGCTAATTAGGAGAACTAAACATGAGCTAATTATAAAACTAATTGCAGAACCCTGTGCTAATTCGCGAGACGAATCTATTAAGCCTAATTAATCCATCATTAGCAAATGGTTACTGTAGCACCACATTGTCAAATCATGGACTAATTAGGCTTAATAGATTCGTCTCGTGAATTACACTCCATCTGTGCAATTAGTTTTGTAATTAGCCTATGTTTAATACTCCTAATTAGCATCCAAACATCCGATGTGACAGGTGTTAAACTTTAACACATGGTTGCCAAACAGGCCCTACCAAAGCAGAAGGAATCAAACGGAGCAGCAACCTGGGGGATAATGATGTGGATCATGCGCGAATGATTCGGCCGGCCGACAGGCGCAGCCGACAAGCAATGCTTCTACTCCGACGGTGCGGCCGCAATTAGCATGCGTGCCATAGCTTTAACGCGCGTCTCTTTCTTTTTCCCGTGTGTTCCTTGCTCTGCGTTGCATCAAGCATCAATGGCGGATCGATCGATCGATCGTTCGGTCAAAGATAGTAGGGCAGGCAGCGCGACGAAGCGCATCGATGGGGTGGTGCATCAAGGGGAGAGGGAGAGGGGGGGACACCCATGATGCTACGTGCCGCGGCACGATCTCTGCCTGTCCTGTCCCAGCCTCCAACTGCTCTCTCTCTCTCTCCCCCCTAGCCCAAGCCGACAGACGCCTCAACTGCCACTGTCCTCTCCGCCTTTTCCTTTCTCCCCTGAGCGGCTCCACTCACTGCTCTGCTCTGCCAGTTTTTATCTCTGCCTGCCTCACTGCCTGCCCCCTGCCTCCACTAAAAAGGGGGGCTTCCGATTAGAAGACGAGACGACGTCGAGACCCCCCCGACGAGAAGACGCGCCTATCTAGCCCAGCCGCCCAATTTGGCAACACCAACATATACTTGCTCCAGCCGAGTCGACTCGATCGTTGCTGGCTTGGCGTTGGCGATGAGGGACGCTGTGGCCGTGGCGGTGGCGGTGCCCGGCGTCGGCGGGAGGGCCGGGGGAGGAGGCGGAGCGGCATCGTCGGCGTCGGCGCCGTGTGCGGCGTGCAAGCTGCTGCGGCGCCGGTGCGCGGCCGGCTGCGTCTTCGCGCCCTACTTCCCGCCCGGGGAGCCGCACAAGTTCGCCAACGTGCACAAGGTCTTCGGGGCCAGCAATGTCAGCAAGCTGCTCCAGGTACGCGCGCCCACTGCTCGACTCTGCACGCGTCGTCTGGTTGCTTGATCATGCCACCGTATGTTCGTATGGCACCCTGCTCCTCGCTTGTGTTCCATGCTCTGCTCCTGCACTGGAGATAACTGTCCAAGTGCCCATCGCTTCAGTCAACTACTTTCCATGCATGAATCTACTGATTCCCAGTCATCTATTCCAAGGCAGAGTTACTTGTAATTCCACGGTTGGAGTAGTTCTTCTCATATTCTTGTGTACGTCCATTGATCTGCTCTGGGCCTCTGGCAACGGAAGCAATGTACTGTATGTCTCTATGGTTTAGTTTCCCCTTGTGCTGATTCTTTTAGTAAGATACGATGCTATTTGCTTTAGTCTTAGAACTACAGTTCGTCAATGTGTGCTGTAGGGGATGGATATAGTTCAAAGCGTTATATTACTCTTGTCTTGTGGCAATCAGACTCAGAGGACTGTCTGTGTCTCAGGTATACTGCTTTGCTAAAAGTAGCAAGCTTTACATCTATATTATCTGCTTCTTAAATATACGACGTCGTTCATTTTTTTCATTTGTTTGGCTATTCGTCTTTTCTACAAATATTTTTTTTGCAAATAGATAAACCTATAAGTTAAATTTAAAGTACATTTAACAATAGATATAATGATACACATTTTACTTTAATTAACTAACTCATTCAATAGATATTGGTGGTCAAAGTTGGAGTAAAAAGTCAACCGCGTCATATATTTAAGAACGGAGGGAGTAATTAACAAAGCCTCGATCCTACCTACTGGCCACACTTTTAGGGATCATGCTGCTTTAGCCACTTGCACTCCACACACCCTTGATCCAGAAGCTTGATCCACTTTCCCTCAAATCTCCTTGCTCCCGAGCTCTCTGCCACACCCGTACAGTAATGTTCTTGAGATGAACAGTCCCTGCGCATCACAGATCACCAGATCGATGGAAGTTCGCACTGGCTCTTCACTTACCGAGTTACTGTGCCAAGAACTCTCTCTTCATGATGAGCTCGACAAGGCATGGGCAAATAGCATATCGCTTTCGCTGCACACGCCGGGGCCCGTCATGTTGCCACCCGATCCAATCATGAGCAGTGCAGCAACAAACCAAACCAAACCGAGGGAGATTGCTAGGAGACGAGCAGCCAATCAGATTTAGCTGCGTTTTCATCAGCATGTGCCCGGTGACATGGATATCTGTTTGGTACAAAATTTATTAGAACCGACAGTGACTCGTACGTCCCTGCTCTTGACCGTATCCCGAATTCAAAGATTTGGATTTCCCCCATGTGTCGAGCCGTCGGCAACAGTCGGGCACGGGCAGCAGTACGTGCACGACCGGCCGTCGCCGTCTCCGGGCATGGAAATGCACATGGCGTTCGAAAAAGAAACTTTCCGCTGCACCAAACATGCAGACATGCTGCTGCTCCTTTCTTGGAACAAGAACTCCAGAAACCAGCAGCTACTACCATCTATTTTTGCCTTCTTGGTCCTAATCTGATGGTGTACTTTTTTCATGTGTGAAACTGTATTCTAGCACTACATTTCTACGTTGTCATGTTTATCTTCTAATACCTGTGATGCCCATCAGTGGATCTGTGCACTGTCGGTGCTTGATCATGCTCTGAAAGACTGAAACTTTTTTCCCCGTGGAAACTGCAGGAGATCCCGGTGCAGCACCGAGGGGACGCGGTGAGCAGCCTGGTGTACGAGGCGAACGCGCGGGTGCGGGACCCGGTGTACGGCTGCGTGGGCGCCATCTCGTCGCTGCAGCAGCAGGTGGAGGCGCTCCAGGCGCAGCTGGCGCTGGCGCAGGCCGAGATGGTCAGGCTCAAGATGAGCAACGACTACATCGTGCACCGCCTCAAGGCCGCCTCGCGCGGCGGAGGGGGGAGCAGCTACGCCGGCTCGCCGTCGTCCATGTCCTCGCCCAAGACGGCGGAGCCGGAGGCGCACTGCAAGGCCACGCCGGAGCTGCTGGACATGGTCGTGGACCAGCCCGGCATGGACGACGCCCAGTTCTGGTCCTACTAGGATTGGACTTTGGAGGCAGCAGCAGCTGACTCTGAGTCTCTGACTGCATCAGGTGCTTCATTCTGGGGTCAGGTCAAGCTAGGTTCTTTACTTTTTAGCTGATTTTAGCGTGTGATCAGGTGCGGTTTTTGAGTCACAGATGATGGTGGTCTGGTTAGTGGTTGGTATATAGTGGAGTATCATCAGGTATATATGGTGCGCGCGCGCTGTAACAGCGTGACACTAGGAGGAAGGTGGGCGTAGTCGAGGCCTTCTCCAATTACCTTCTTCTAGTATGTCCAGGGCTCCTTGTTTTTTGGCTGTCCTTCCATGAGGAGGTGGAACACTGTTACAGATATTGGTGGGCACCGTGCTATGCGTTGCAAGAACCTTTCGCTTGCTCGTAGCATTTGCTTGGTTAAACAGGTGAACTCTGCCATGGAAAATGCAGATTTTAGTATCTATGCTTGTCCTGGTGTTCAGTCTTTTCTTGCCTGTGTTTTGGGAATTACCTGCCAGCTTTTGTTAGCTGCAAAGCAAAATTTTAAAAGAAAAATCAACCACTTCAGTACAACCAGAGCAAAAAAATGTCTGGTCAACTCAGAACAAGATGCAGCTGACGATAGCATGTGAAGATTAAGATAGGGACGAAATGCCAATATTACTCTCAAGTTTGTTTTGCGGTTTTACAAGGATGGGCACCATGACAGACTGCGTCCTAATTTAGGCAGCGAAACGCCATCCGATCTCGGCAAGTACACCACTTACAGAAGCAACATCAGTTGCACGCTCAGCTGTTCAGAGAGGTCTGATCATTCCACCTAACGTGGATTATGGAGTCAAAACTTGCACCTGGGCCTTGCAATCCGCAACTAGATGGCAATAAGTTGCTAATGCAGCAACTTAGTTATCTGCAATCCCAAAAATAAATTAGTGCATCTTGTTAGCTTTTGCGGTACATATATCATGGATGAAGGAACCATTTCAGTTCATGTAACTGGGTAGCAAACTTACCAAGAGAAACATGAAGCCTATGGCATGCTTCGATTTAGCAATCCTTGGAAAGAGAGGTAAAGATCTTTGTTGTCTGGACCAAAGATCTCTTCAGCTTTCTTGAGAGTTTCCTGGTTGAGATGTAAACATGAACAAGTTTTGTGTTATGCCCCAACAGGACCAATTTTTTTTTAAAAAAATAGCAAATGGACCAAGTTGACCAACCTCCCGTGACTGCTTATGGGCATTCAGCTCTTTGATGTTGGCTAAGAATGCTCCAAATTGTTCGTATGATAGACGGCTCCTAGAAATTTTAACAAAGTTTAGTTAATAACAATATATCATCCATCTTATTTGCTGATGGTGCAGAAAAGCAGGATATGAACAGACCTGGCCTGACGGAAAAACTCCTTTCCATCAATACGAGGAGTGCGACCTGAAAACCCCAAGCATTAAACATATTATTCTATTCACATATAACACTGTAGTGTCAGACAACATCATGTCTTTAATAGAAGAAACCTGGATTGGGTCGTCCCCGGGGTGGAGAGTTAGCTGCAGAGGATTGCTTGCTTGATGGATACCACGGTGTCATTGACATGTGCCCTTCAATTCGAGCTCTTGTTGGTGAGGTAGCACCAGACATCAATTTTGGTGTTGCTGTGGTAGACATTCGCCTTGGAGAAGTTGAGGTGGACAATATTTTAGGTGTGGCTTCCGGGGTAAGGCGAGGAGTGATGTGTGATGAGAGGGCATATTTTTGGATCAGGGGCCTTGTTGCTGTACCTAATAGATTTTCAAGAAAATGCAAACGATTGAGAATTATGTTGCCAGCATAATGAGTTAATGACTGTCAAGATGAACAATAAATGATAAGCTAACAAGACCTTCTCGGTTTGTACTTCCAACATCAAAAGACTCGCTCAATACATTTGGCGTAGGGTGACTGGCAGATCCACCATCTTCAATGTTCCAAACAAAGTAACAATTAGGGATCAATGTCACAAATTTTCAATAGTTAATAGAAATGGGAGATTTTAAAGTATGTATAACCTCCACATGACGACGCTTTTGATGCTACTGACTGATCACATGTTGTAATGTCAATTGTTTCTTGTGGCTGCTTGAGAAGGTACACGGTCAACCTCAACCCTTACCATAAATTAGCAAACACATATGAATAAATTGATCTATTGGGTAAATAGATAAACACACCGATGAACTATCATCACGCAATGACTGCATCAGATGCCTCTTGAATGACTCCAGCTGAGAATAGAGCAGATATATCAGAATGCCGCCACATAATAAGGCTAGGGAAAAAGGATACACAAGTATGGCTGATAAGCTGAAATATCATCTGGCTTGGTCCTTAGAGTGCTTAAAAAAAGTTTGCACCTTTGTTGTAATGTGAAAAGGGGAGAAAACAAAAGGAGAAAAGATTTATTCACTCCTCAGATTAATTTTTGCATCTCCCTAATGTACCATATTGTAGGGGCCACTAAGCCAACGATCATGGCTGCAGTCTGCAGACTGGGCGAACGATTTCATCAGCATAAACCAAATTAACTACCACTTTCTTGCCATTTACAGTGACTACTATTCCATGAAACATCCTTGACTTTCTACCATGATATTGAACATCTGACCAATTCAATCCTTCTCCTGAGTGTCAATCCCACTTGCAGCCTAAGGAATGGCAATCCAGTTCTCCATTATGCTCCCAGAATCTACTAATAAATGGTTCAAACAGATTGCCCCACTTACCTAACTTATATAATCTCCCTGATTAATGAGTTTCCTAATATGAGAATTTCTAATCCTAGCTACACAGAGCACTACACCACAAATGTTGATGTAGGAGGAGCAGGGAGAGGTAAAATGAGGGCACCTTCTGCAGGTCGCGCGCCAGCTTCTTGGACGTCTGCGCCAGCGAGTCCCGCTCCTTGCTGAGCTTAATCTGCACCCACAGCGTAAAGCACCCAATCATCCCCGCTGTCAAAAATCGAAACCCCAATCGAACCCAATCCAAAAATGAAACAGCAGGCAGGCCGCCCGGAGCGCCGGCACCCTACATTGTCCTCGAGCGCGGCGCGGAGCCTGGCGTTGGTCTCCTGCAGCGCGGTGTCGAGCAGCGCGACGCGCTCCCTGAGCTCCGCACTCTCGCGGTCCTTCTCTGCGGCCTCCGCCCGCAGCCGGCCCGCCTCCCGCTCCAGCCCGGACACCCGCCCGGCCACCGCCAGCGCCGTGATGCGCCGCGCCAGATCCAGCTGCTCGTACGGGTCCCGCGGCAGCGCCGCCAGGACCTCGTCCGGCAGCGCGAAGTCCCCCGCCCCCATCCCCGCCGCGCCCTCCCCCAGTGGCATCGCCGCCGCCAGATCTCCCCACGGAAGAGAGGGGGTGAGAGAGGAGCCTAGAAGGAAGGAAACCGAATCGGATTGGGCGCGTGCTTGGGTTTGCCCGCTTTGGAGTGGAGGGGAGCGGGGGGAAGCCGGAAAGGGACCACCGCCGCTTCCTCGGTGCGCTTTGGGGTTTTTCCGGGTTTGAAATGGGCTCGCTCGGCGGCCGACGCGAGGTTTGAAATTGTTTTGGGGTTCCCTGCGCCTCGTCGCCTCGGTTCTGCTGGGGGGTGGGCGACTGGGCGCCCGAAGTGGCAATTGTTTGAAACGGGGGCGGTGAGGTTCGTACCTGTGGTCACAGGGAGATGAGGTACGAAATGGGAATAATAAGGTGGTGGAGCTTGGAAGCGAAAGGCGTTTTTCGTTTAAAAGGACGGTGGTCATGGAAGGAGAGCGAGAGATTTCGATTCATACTGTTCTCTTTAGCGACTTGAAGTAATTGGGGGAGAAGCTCCGCAACGACTTTGCGCGTCCAGTTCCTATTGGTAGAGGCTGTCTTTTAGATTATCTCTATTTATATAATAGGTCTAGTCTTTCAAGTGGAGAGACTAGACCTGTAAAACTATAAAAGGGATACTACCATTATACTTCATGCACTCTTAAAATATGCAAACCAGAAACCAATACACATGATATACACTATAAAAAGGTAAAATTGCATAAGTTCCTGTTTCAAAGATGAATTAGTGTTCAGAATTCAAGCAACTAATTTGCAAGCATTAAGCTGGAAGCTGGAACAGAATATGCAACGACAAATTTGTAGAATTGGTGATAGGTTACATTTCTCTATACAGGATTAATAATGTGACCACAGCCGGACGAAATGGCTGGAGTCATACCGTTCTCTCGTAAAAAGAGACAATATCCAAAGAAATAGCAGAAGTGGTAGCCATGTACATGCACTTCTGCTACTGCCAAAGAAATCGACATATGGTGCACTTTGACGCCAAAGACAAATCCTGAATTTCAAAGCAACAGCAACGACACTTCAAAATTTCAAAGAGCACCTAAAAATATTTAATTGCCAGGAACTATTCTGCAAGCACTAACCTTGAAGTTGGAACAGCACGAGCAACGATGAATTCATACCATTAAAATTTGCCGAATTCAGTCACAACTGCACACAGTAGCACTGTATGTTCCAGAAACCGCCCATAGAAGTACAAAGAATTTGCAGACATTTCTGTACAGGACTGGAATGGGCATCCCCATTCAGACGGTTGGGAATGTACATATATCATGAATAGATACAATTCAGCATCCTTACCTACTAATAAAAAACAGATAAACAGATAATACTAACATGGTATCTCCAGCGACACCAGTCTGTATATACTGCCACCAGTATTCGTCATTATCTTTTTTGAAGGGTGTGCCAGCTCCATATCATCTTCGCAAAATTAGATTACCGCTGGCCAAGCACCCACCGTGAGTACCATTCGTCTTCACTCCATTTTCATTTTCATGATTCTATGTCACCTGATCATTTTCATTTCGAGGTGGATCAGTGTAATCTTGAGCATGATCACGGACATCTCTGAACATAGAGAAGAAAGAAACTATGCCATCAGAAGCACCGCCTCCTAACAACCACAACAAAAGGGAGCCAAATGGATTCAGGGAACCAGAGCCTGCAGGGGTGTTTCCAGCTTGCTGAGGGTTTTGCTCCTGATATTGGAGAGCATTGTTAGCTGCTGGCTCAGCAATTCCATTCTGTTGGCCCTCTTGCTGGTTCCTGGTAGACTCATCCTGAACCAAAAGGGCATCTGCTTCACGAACAGCACCAAGGCCATCATTTATAGTGCCAGGGTCCCTCACATTTACCCTAGCAATGTGTAAGGTAGATGTGTAGATGGTTGAAGATGTAATCTGGACACCTGTCTGTTGGTGAATGTGAGCTCGGCTCCGAATGAATCTCTGGAGAGCTGGCACCTGAAGCACCACAAATCAACATGAAGTAAACACATTGGCCAGCCAGGACTTATTGGAGCTAATGAAACCAATGTGCAATATATGCACAATATCTCCCTAGTGAATCAACCAGTTTTGGAAGAACTTTCTTATTTAATACATGAAAGTTATGACAAGCTGTGCATACGAAGAAATGTTCAGAAGCTAAAAATTGCAGCGATATTAAACTTTGAAACATCTAATAGTAATCGATGATTATTTCCTAAAGAATGTGAACTGGACATTATATCAAAATGTAGTAGAAATAAGCATCGGATAAAGAATGAGAAATACACTCACAAAAATAAGACATTAACTTACCTCAAACCGGTTCCAAAAATATAGAATCAGATGCTGCATAAATGCGGCCGTAGCAGAGAATGCCAGATATGAGAAGCCTGGTAAAGAATACATCAATGCATAGGTCAGAGTGATAGAAATGCTAACCAGTAGTTCAGTAGGGAAAAAAAGGATACCCGCTGAACTTACCATAAGTATACGAGAAGAAGTAGATATGGAAAACCAGAAAGTAAAGCAAGAAAAAGCGTGGAAAGAACTGCATCGATATAGATGTCCGCACACTGCAAAATGAGAAAATAAGGATACTAAGATAAGTATATAAGATTATTAGCTTCAAAAGTTTGTTCTGCACAAGATGAGTTCTCATAAATGCTAAGTATCCAAGATAATTAGCTTCAAAAGTTTGTTCTGCACAAGATCAGTTCTCATAAATGCATGCATGCTAGCTGCCTTGTACCTTTTCCACAAGCCAAAATGATTATTTTTTAGCTTTCTCTACCCTGAAATGTATATCTAAGTTGCTCTTTCAAAAGTCCTACTGAGCAAAAAGCCTAATTTACTCCATAAAAGGATAATTGTATCACAACAGGCATAGAATAATAAAATTCCATAAATACCTCCATGTAAAACATTACCTGATCATTGTGAATAGCTCACATAACCATACAAGAGTCAAAACAAGAAACGCAAGCAATTGATCATCGTAGAATTCAAATAGAAAAAAGAGGATCCCAATCATAATCTACAAAGATCAAAATAAAATAACGAGTGAGCTATGTATAAGTTTGGTGAATCCTGCAGTGAATACATTTTCATCACAAACTTCAAATATTTCAAAACACCGAAGAATTTTCCCATTACCGGCACAAAAACCAATGATTCGATGACATGCACGAATATCAACTGAAAAGTGGGCAGTTGGTGGCGTGCATGGTGCTGAAGCTGCACTGAAAATTTCAAGGAAGAACAACGCAAGAGGTGAATTAAATAAAATATGTAAGCGCAAAGCAATCCAGGTCGCAACCTACATAAAGGAACACAAACCTGTGAACCTAAGCATGCGGGATTGCGTTTCTCTCAGAGTAAATGAAACGGACATGGTGGTTGTAAAAAAGACAAAGAGTGACATTAGAAGTACACCACATTTTGTCACAAAGTAATCTGCAAACACCAAAGTCGCAATGCATCAGATTTGATGCAGAGAGGAAGATAGGAGTCATGTATGTTATGAAAGGCAATCAAAAGGCTGCAACAAAACTAAGGACCTTTTTCCAATTTAAAAAGTTCACTGCAATTTAGCAGCTGGAATATATAAAGCTCTGATAGATATAGGAAACACTCATGAATCAAGTCAACATACTGAGAAAACAAAGTTAACTGTACAAACCTCCAAATCTTGTAGGACCTTGTGGTTCATGTCCATAACTGAGATCATAGAGCTCCTTAGTCTGAAAGTTGTATAGATAGCCTGCACAACGTACCAAAGAAAAAAGATCAATTTATAACAGGTCGTAACGCAAACAGTTACACAGAGTGCACAAAAACTGTTGTTCAACATGCTTCCAAGAAATTCAAATGTGCTGTTACTAATGCTGTCATGAAACAAGCCTGGAACTACTCTGATGATTAAGGTTGGTACATGCACAATAGGATCAGAAGCATACCATGACCAGGAGAATTCACCAAGCTGTTTGTAAGTATAGTATCATAGCCAACAATGCTGTTTATCAAAAGCTGCTGCCACCTGAAAAGGAAAAGGTAGAAAAAATTGAGATGGCATTCTACTGCAGACAATCCAATTGGTAAATGCCAGCGCATCCCAAACACACTAGAAAAACTGTAACAAAGCTAAACGTAGACAAAGAAATGCATTTCACATTTTGGATACAAACTCACAACTGACAGATTTTATTAAATTATAGAAAATTTCATGTTCGCAATGATATAGGAATTATTATCGTAGTGCTCATTGAAATATGGCACCGGTTCCTACAATGTGGGTGCAAGATTAATGTTGCCAAAGACCGCATTTAACTCAAGATGAAAATACAATAGATGTACAAAATTGTTACTCAACCATATATGTAAACTCTGTTAGCTGGATACTACACGTTTGGAATCTAAGTAGCAAACTGGTATGAACAAATATGTGCAGAAGTGGAAACATTGACACAGATATGTATCCAAGAGAAGGTCATCGATACTCTTAAAATACAATATGCAGTGTACTTTACTTGCATATAAGTACGAGGGCCTTTCTCCTAAAATCTATGTCAGATCAAAGTTTCAACGTATGAGAAGGTGTTAAATACTCAAGCGACCCGTGTCATTTAAAAGCTTGCAAACAGGGAGGGTTCAAGAAAGAATGAAAGATAACCTGTTTCCAAAGCAAGGATTTCGAGCAGAAATTGTGATATTGATTGTTCGAACACCATGACGAATTTTAGCACTTTCTGAAAGCAAGAAATATCCCTGCAGAAATAAATGGACACGTGAGAAAGCTCCTAAAATTAATACTATTCAACATGTAATGCTAGTACATGCATGCAAACATAAAAGGAACAACAAATGGGTCCTTCAATCCTATTAGCAACTCAAGGCTTGCATGCAGTTAATTCAAGAGAGTACATGTCATCAGTTAAACCTCTATTGCTAAAATTGTCTGACTGTGAATGCTATTGCTTTTCAAATCCTTATTTCCTCAAGTGAATGTGCCACTCTAATAAGGTCAAAGACCTTTCACAGTTTTAAATTGGTTGTTCTCTATTATACCCTTGCCAAATTAAAAAATTGCATCCACCAATGTGCTGTGAATGGTGAGTTCACCTACAACTTCAACGTTAGTGCTTTGTGTCCTGTGACTGAGTAGCTAGAATGCCAAGTTGCAAGCTGGGCAAGCAAAGTGGCTGCTCAGAGTGCATTACGACAGTTAGGTGAGCTTGCAGGCCAGTAATAGCCTCCACTTCACCAACGTGTTGAGACAACTTGAGTGGTGGCTTGGAAATGCGAGTGGCAGATCAGAGAGCAATGAAGGTCACAGAGAAGGCATGTAGCTTCCATCATTTGTATCTGCAGTGTTCCATCTCGTCAGTGGAGAGTGCACTGGTGTTGGTGGAGGTTGCATTATGAGCTCGCTGGAGAAGAGTGCGCTGAAGCAGCAGTGGTGGGACACTAGACTGTGCCGAAGTTTATAATGATAAGTGAACAAAGAAACAGCAAGGATGCTCTTTGGAAGTTAAGAGAAAATGTCTTCGTAATGGAACATTCCACTGTCAACTGTCAAGAAGCAGTGGCATATTCACAGTTAGCAGATTTTTTTATGGCATATTTACTAGCTGAGATGGACTAGTTGCATACACTATTTCCTCACTGAAGAGTGGCCTAAAAGTTTCAAATATGTTCAACAAGCTCGTCACCAAAAAAACATATTAAAGCAGACAGTGGCTAGGTGATATCAATATGCCAGGAAGAGTCTGACCTTCTCCACCCCATATAAATAGGTAGGCTCAAATGCTTTACTTCTCCTCTCAAACCACTGCACTGTAACAAACAACATAGGCTAGCAAGAAGTTAGAGAAAAACAGTGCTGGGAGTTTGCAGGTAACAAGGTTAATCAGATTCAGGCAAACACCATTCTAGGACAAGGCATCATAGAATATGACCAAAGTTTATGGCAAACATTACCTATCGTCGAAAGAAGATGATCCATGCTTGGTAGTTGAAGATCCTTAACAATATGGAGGAAGTCATTCCAATTTGACCTGACCTGTCATTCAAATAAACAAGAGAATCCTAGGGAATAAAATACATGTATGGTTGACTAATTAGCCGATACATAAAACCAGCAACACAGATCACAAACAAGCAAATGACATAAACAAAAAAGAAATGGTACCACTTATGGAACTCAGCAGGGATAAAAATCTTGATGAGCATCTTTTCTTAACCTGAATATTGATTAATACTATTACAGTATTGGTCCAACAGACAATAAACTGCTAAAATGCCACTAACTTGCATTTTCAGAAACCCTTCTCAAAAAGTAAGATGTAAGCCTAACGAACACCTAGGAACTAACTCTTTTTTCCCAAAACGAAAGATCTAGCAGCTCTTTTGCTACACCAGAAACGATCCACCTAGGCCCAACAAAAGGAGGATTTTCTGGGCAGGTATTGAAAACAAGGGGGCAGTTTCAAAATCCTGGTCAAACTTCTTACCATTAACTGGAGGGTATTTTCTGAAAGTTGCTTTACATTCCTCCAGAATGAGACAGCACGAAAATACCATTTTCTGAACAAATACGTCACTGCTGCTTTAAACGACTCCTTAGCAGATAAAGGGTAGTGTACAGAACCATCTCCAGCTGCCTTCAAATCTGGTACGCCTGGAATAGTCGTGGTAACAGTTGTGTCAGCTGCATTCTCGGATTGAGGCTCAAATTCTTTGTCTCCCTTCCAAGTTCTAAACATTAGCTTACTCCTTCTAGCTCCAGGGCCAACCCAGGTTGACCAAAACTTAGATGCCAAAATGTTGAACTTATCACCATTAACCTCTAAAATTTTCTCAGCTGAACGTCCCAGGTTCTGGAGATCCATGATGTAAGAAGCACCTCTGCTGGCCCATAGTCCCCCACTGATAATCTACAACAACTCATAACATAAGCACAGTTTAAAATTGACACCAATAGGAACAGGAAACATCAAAGAAAAGGAAGAAGAACAAAACATGCATAATTTAGTTTTACAGAGTAGCAACAAACTCAAGAACAAATGCAAAGGGCACATGACATCAACACGTACCTTGATTTGGACAAGTTGTGCTTCTCCAAATTCAATTCCAGAAAACTCACTTGAGCAGCCAGGCTATGGATGCAAAAGACAATTCAGAGGTGAGAATCTAGAAATAAACACAGGAGTGGACACAGACATGTGGACTACAGAATCAAATAGTATTAGCCATCACATAGGGTTTCATTCTTTTCTTTTCCTACAGATATTCTTTCTTTTTCTTCCAAATCTAGGTTTTTGTGCTACAAATCTTCAGCTCGTGAACTTTCTGTTTCTACCCAGTTGATATGAGTAGTCACCGGGAATGTGGAACCATGCCCACATTGTCCCAGGAACATTCCTGTTCTAGGAACACGGGAACAATCTCAAAACCTTTCCCAAGTAGCACACAACATTCCTTGCTCGCGTTCCTTAACCCCATCGACCCAGGAACTTTGTTACTAGGACTATGCGAGTAACAGTGAGCCTTCTTTTGGATGTATAGATATATAGATAAATTGTTAGATAAGTAAGGTTAAATTTGCATGGCTTTGCTTTGTATGATGTGCTATATGCCTATAGACATCTCAGATTAGCTGAATTCAACCAAGCAGCAACTCGATGAAATCAACAATCGAAATATACATTGACATGATGAGTGAGGCGTGAACACTGAACAGAACAGAACATAAGCATGTCCAGATTACAAATGTCAGTAATGAACATAACAGGAATGGAACACTATGTATACATATTAAGTGATTAACTAATAGTTGCATTTTTTTGTAGCTCAAACTAAATGCCAATGCAAGGAAGAACAACAGAGGATTGGCAAAAGTTCCTCACGTTACGCCGGCAAAATAATCAGCAAGCAGCGATGGTAGCTCTGTTTCCACAATCAACATCAAACTGAAAAATTACTGAAGCTAGCACGAATTTCCCACCCAAAACCCGGTGACTGCTCCAACAGAAGCCCACGAGAAGCGCCATATCGGGCTCCCAATCAATCACGCAGCGGCAGCGGAAGCAGCAGCAGGAGCAATAGAAAAGGCTAGCCAGGCCACTAAGAGAGACGGGGCCGTGGCTGACCTGCTGCACGAAGTTGGTGTGCATGACGACGAGCAGGCAGAAGAGCGCGACGGCGCCGGCGAGGTAGAGGTACTCGAGCGCGAGGCGGATCCGCGGGGTGAGCAGCTGGGACAGCATCCCCGACAGGCGCGCGTGCACCCGCAGGAACGTCTGCTCTGGATCCATCCCCCTGCCGCCGGCGCCGGCCACCACCAAACCCTAAGCAGGGCCGCCGCGCCCGCCTCCACCTCCCACCTCCCCCCTCCCCACGAAAGGAAGGAAGCTTCGATTCGAATTGGGATTTCGGATTATTCGGGGGATCGACGACGGAAAGCTGCAGACGCCCGCTAAAATTCGGCGCTGGGGAATTTGGTTTGGGGGAGGGTCGGGATTTGAATTTGTCCAGGGGCAGTGCGCATGCGATTAATAGGGCCTTGTTTAGTTCCCAATTTGGGAGTGCCAAAGTTGGAAGTTTGCCATAAATGCGCAACTGTAGCATTTCGTTTGTATTTGTGAATTATTGTCCAAACATTGACTAATTAGGCTCAAAAGATTCGTCTCGCAAAGTACAACAAAACTGTGCAATTAGTTTTTGATTTTATCTACATTTAGTACTCCATGCATGTATCGCAAGTTTGATGTGATGGGGAATCTTCTTTTTGCATAGTGTCAAATTTGGGATTTTGGGGGAAACTAAACATGGCCTAGGTTTCGCTTTCCTTCCCCCCCTCTTTGCGACTGCCTGTGTGCCAGTACGAGTACTGGGGGCTCTTTCTTGGGGAATGGGCCAAGCGTAGGGGAGGGTGTGTGTGTGCAGGCGGCGGGGCGCACGCAGCAATTTTTCCTGCCGCCGGCGCGTTGGTTCGTTGGCTGCTTCTGGTTCGGTTGAGTACGGAATCTGGTGGCTGGCTGCCTCCGCGCGAGCGGATGAGGATGCCAAGATCTTTATGTGGCGTCTTATCATCCAGTAAGGCTGGGTTTACTCGTTAATTCAACCCTGTATTTCCTTTCAGATTTACAATTACTCATGCACATGGCTTGTCTTACGGCCTAAGAGCAACTCCAAGAGTATCTAAAAAAATTCTTCCCCAAAACTATATATTGGGGTTCTCCCAAAAAAATTTTCCCCCAAAAACATATCAGTCCACAGCAGATCGCTAATAAATAGTCCCCAATATTTCAAACACAGGCCACGTCATCGTATTGGACTCATTGGAAGGGACGCGCGGGCATGCGGGAATTAGGATTGGGGGAGGAACGCCAACGCTAAAATATACGTGGTGGTAGGCTGTTTTTTAGCGTCGCTAAAAAATTAGGGAAGGTTTCTCTCTTTTTTCCTTAAAAAAGGTATTGGGGTACGATTAGTAGTCTATTGGAGTTGCTCTGAGACTTGATTGCTATTATAAGATACGCCGCCGGCGGCTGGACGCGACTCAACGAGGAAGAATTCCATTTTTGACTCAACGGTGGCACAACCGGAAGTTCCCGGGCCACACGGGGCCGCAAACGAGCTTGGAAATAGGAAGCGGCAGCCCACCGGACTTTTTAAGTTTCAACTGGAGCAATGTTTTTACGGGCCGAGGCCTCCACCACCTGGGATAATAATCATCTCTGCTGCGGCGGTCCAACAGGTAGTACCGTAACAAGTTGGGGATGGGCCGGCGCTCTCGAGTCTGCTAGCTGCGGTGCGCGTTCGACGGCCCCAGCCAGCGGCCAGCCTCTCTGCCACGTTCGTCGCGAACGTCGAGGTCCAGGACTGAGGAGCAGTCATACGATCCCGATCAAATGATAGGGACCAATCTGTAGCCGCCCGCAGAGAATATAGTATGGTTTTGTCAGGAGATGGCGCCGCAGGTATCTCGCTGCACTCTTGTTTCGTGATTCCGTCTGTCGCTCGTGTGGAGTCCTGAGCTAAGCCATCAGCCGTCGCGTCGTGGCCGCCGCCGTGGGCCTCTCTGATTCTTTCTTGGGACGCTCCTGCCTTCTTCTGCGAAGCCGGCTAGCGCGCTAAACTTCTCGAGCACCAGCACTGCTCCTTCCCCCCCCCCCCCCCCCCCCCCCCCGGGGTCATGTACTCATGTCATGAAATGTACGTTGGAGACGATGAAAATCTTAAAAGAATGATCTTTTTTCCCCGCTTGACATCTGAATCATCACGAGGTCTCTGCAGCGCAAGTCATTCAAACTAGGTGGCCCGCACAAATAGCACGGCTAGATTTAATACTGCTTATTTTAGATTTTACTTCAATTTCTTCCGTCTCTTCCAACAATAATTGAAGTTATAAAAAGTGACATATGTACAACACCAGTTCTATGTAAACAACTCGAATCTAATATTTTTAACTAAGAGCTATACAAGCTAAATTCACACATATACAATTGAATCATAAGTCTGTTGTTTTGTTACTTGTATTTACAAATTTATTTAGAACGTAATTTCACAGTCTTGTCACCTTGTCGGTTACTTGTACGAAGGCAGAACCATGTGTCATATTGGAGTATGCTTACGGCACCAACCTTCTTTGTGAATTGCATGCCTCATATCGTTGAATGCTTGCATCATCAAGCTTCTTTGTGACCTGCATTCGTGGTTCCGTGATCAGGCTTAATTTGCATTCTCATTGTCATAGTGGGTAGCAAGTAATTAATTTTCCTCTTTTTCCCATGCAAGATTTACTCAGTAATTTGGTATTGGAGCACTTTTTCACCGAATAGATGACAATTTCAACATTGACGCTTCCAAGCCACTTCTTAATGAATTGAGGCATCCATTGATTGTCTATCTCACTTTAGTGTCCGTGCATGTTGTTGCACACTACCACTCTCCAATGTTCCATCTCGACAACGCCATCGAATTGCCATATTCTAGCATGCCTCTATGCAAGGATGCCTCCAAGCCTAGTGGCTGCCGGTTGTTTCACCCCTGCTGCCCTCTATGTTCTTCTCCAACCTTTGAATTACCACCATGCATAAATGCCCCTATATGGATTGGACTACTTCTCCTCATATGCCATCTTCGCCCGCACACACTACGTTCACTGGCTGGTGCTGCAAGATCTCGTGGGCCGTAATCTACTCCCTCAAGTTGCTCCACTACCACATCTTGATTACTCTACTGGTGAAATCAACTGATGATCCATCCAATCAACGACCTATCTGCTTCCTAATGGTACTCGGTCTTAAATTGCCCGCAAATCACCAACAACGACTATAGTTACCCGGTGAGTTTTGATGGACAAAAGGCCATGAGGTGGGTGCTGGTTTTCTCTCATTAGTCTAGCTCCAACTGCTAGCCCCACTGGTCAGTGGTGCCAGAAAACGACAGTAGCATGACGGTTTACAATTGCATATGCAATCTCTCTCTCTCTCTCTCTCCAAAATAATCTTCTATAAATATTATTTTCTCTCAACCAAATACCTCATGCTGCACGGATGGAAGCCATCCAGGCCAATGAAGTTGTTGTGCTTCTCAGCGTGGGCATATGTCAATTGAGCTGGCTGCTTCTCATGTTGGTGTCGCACTTGCAGTGTCTTATAGGCATTGCTCTTTTGTCCTGTAGCTATGAGCCACTAATGGAAGTACATTGGGTAGTCGAGTTTGGTCTCGTTGCAAAAGCTAACTCTCGTTGCAAAAGCTACACAGGCTTAAAATCAGATGAGTTATATAGATCTTTTTCTCAATTTGAGAACATAGTTGTTCTTAAACATGTTTTTTAACTTTTATTTTCATCCCATATGCTAAACCTTATCAAGGTTGGATTGCAGAGTCCATAGAAGGTTAGTTTAATCAATTATTTTACATTACACGCAATCAACCGTTATAACATAGGTCTATAAAGTCTACTCCCTACGTTCCAAAATATAATTACGTTTACATTTATCCTAAATCAACTATTTTGAACTGACTATAAATAGAAAAAAATCATAAAAATTGTCAACACAAAAAATGATGTTAACAGATTCAACACGAATTCAACTATCATAATCTATAACCTTTCCTATTTGAAATAAATTATTGCTGGTTAAAGCTAAAAGTTAAAAATGTTTGACTTAGAACAAATCTAAATGTCGCTATATTTTGAGACAGAGGTAGTAGTTGTATATTATTATCTTTTTTCACCAATCGGACATTGTGAGTTTTTCTAATACTACTATATTAAAATTATTAAGTAATGATATAATAGATAGAATTACAGATAGACACAAACTTTGTACCTTTTTGTTATCCTAATCCCTAAATTAGTTATTTATTAATTATATTTAGCACGAAATATTTATTTTGCTTTTCAACTTGTTTGGAAATTAACCGCAATTTTTTTATTTTCCAGTGACGAATTTACATATGCATTAATTGTATTCGAGATAGACATGATAAATGCTGGCATTGGGACATTGTGCTGCTTGGCCATAGAGATCAAGTGATCACCGTTTGTCCATATCTAAATGCCTTTTATTCCTGCATCGTGTTTCCCCCCTCCACCGTTCGTCGTTGATGCCATTGCCCTGCCTCGGCTCTTCTTCGATCAAGGTGGTTCGAATAGCTTAGGAAGCCATCGTCGCACTATTGCGCTATTATTATCTCCTAATCACATGCAGCGGGTGCAACGATGCTGACCCGTACTTGCCACGTTCTTTGCCGCTATGTCGGGTTGATCCTATCCGTTGGTATCACAGAGGAGGTGGCGTTCTTTCTTTTTTGGCCTCCATCATCGTGTAGGTCGCTAGTAGCGAAGTGTAGGCCCAATTTCAGGAAGTTGTTGCACCGTTCCTCCTCCTTCCCTCTCTCTACCACTAAAACTCCGACAAATATAATTCCGACCTTCCTATTCTCCTCGGTTACTAAATTGAAAGTGGAGTTGTATTTGAATATAATATATGCAAATTACCATATAAAGTACAACTTCCTAAATTGTCACGTTTAGATGCCTTCGAATCAATGTGCTAATAATGGAGTTGCATCTCTCTCGTTTCTTCTATTCCAAATTTATCTGTTTGTATCTATCGTAATCAATGGATGTCGAATGCTAATTTTCTTGTTTTAAAATTCTGAATTTATATATATATACACTAGTATTTGACATGAACTTTTTGGATTAATCTAGACCATTAGATCATCGCAAAATCCAACGGCGTATATTAGTATTTGACATAAATTTTTTTGGATTAATCTAGACCATTAGATCATCATAAAATCCAAGGGCGTATATTCTTCTCTTTTTTAGATTAATGTGGTACCTTTTGGATTAATCTAGAGCATTAGATCATTATAAAATCTGACGACGTATATTCTTCTCTTTTTTAGATTAATGTAGTAATTTCTAGATTTTCTTGACGAACGTGGTGGCTTCTTTTAACACTATTGTATTAAGATAATAGATTAAATTTCTACAAGGAAAACACAAATGAAATGTTGGTGTTTGGTTTGTAAAGCTTGAGCCATATGCAGCCACATTACCACGGGGCACGTACGTGTGCCAACCTAGCCGGTGCTTGGCAAACTAATCTTAATTACGACCTCATGGAGTGGACATTTCTTGCATTCGGCCGGCATGCATGGGAGTCTGTTATTTTATAATTCAACGTTAGGCTTTGGTAAGGCATACGGCAACGGATTAGATAGGTGTGTCTATCTTATTCCAGTGTCCAATCCAATTGCGGCCCTGTATTGCAGTCAAATTTGCGCCATGCAGCACATGTTCCCCAACCCAAATGGCCATGGGATGGGAGGCGTCACAAACAAGTTGAACAAATTAAACTACGCTCCCCACTTCCCCCTCTACGTTCCCGATCCGTGCAGAGAGCGGTTCGTTATTCAACCACGTTCAACTATGCAACGAACCTAATCCACAATGTCCTTTTTCCAGGGATTGACGAACCATCAGCTGCTCAGGTCAATATTTTGGAATCGCACACATGACCCGGCTCAAAAAGTCCCATCGGCCAGTCAAAAGATTCGCCAAACCGCCATGAATCCCCCACCCGCCGCGAAGGCGCGCTCGCCGTCCCAGTTGCTCAAACTTTAGAGTCTTCGATCCCTTCAAAAGCTTCCTACCGAGTCCTGATCTGGACAACCTGCAACAAATCCAAATACAGATCGAAGTCCCCTCTCCTTACCCAGCCAGATGAGGCAATCCTCTTCAAGAAATCAAAATGTGCCCGTACGTAGTTTCCACCTTAATTGCCTAGGTCTTATGGGCAACAAAGACCGGAGATGTGGAAATAATAAAGGGATAATCCCTGTCGCATCACTTAAAAAAGGGCAATGTTCGTGATACCATTGCACGTCAATGATCCAGTCAATGCCGCATCCAAGATTTGGTAGATTCTCTAGAGGTATGTAAAGAAAATGTCCCACGCCAAGGTCCAACAAATATTATTCTCTAGCTCCTCCTCAAGTTAGACCTTGAAAAATTATTTTACGTTAAAAAACTGCATTTCCTTAACCGTTGAAAGTGCAAGAAAAAAAATGATTTCGAGAGGAGCTTATCCTGGGTATCCATAGGGTAAAATTTAAATATTTACCCAACACTGTTTTTCCCATATTAGTTTCCTAATACAGATCCTGTTCTGTTTTTATTTTCTCTTTGCCTACTTAATTTTTAGGAAATCCGAAATCGCACCTTTTTTCTAGATAAAAATCATGCACGCCGTTCTTAAAAAAGTCAATCACGTCTGCGAGTTGGCTGCTGCGAATTGAGGTGAACAGTGTAGACGGGCCATACCGTGCGGCGTCGTGCGATCTTGACCGTGAGCTTTTGGACGCTACCCCGTTCTGGTTCGTCAACAACTGCAAGTGGGCCCGGCACGGCCGGTCCGGCGTGTGCGCTTGAGCTCCCATCATCACATCATCATTGTACATGAATGTGAGTCAAGGTCAAGCGACGACAGTTCCTGTCATGGACTAATCAGCAGCAGCCATTGGAATTACGTGCACATGGGTTTTCTGGCATCCTGGCATAGTGGCATTATACGGTGTTTACTATGCAGCAATTTAAGAATGCGTCATCACAGAGTATACATGGTGTTTGGATTATCAATTAATAAGTACTCCCGTCGTTTTAGCTTTTTAAAATTTATAGATTTTGCTATACACTTAGATATACGCTATGTTCAGATGTATAGTAAAAGTTATAAATCTAGAAAAGTTAAAACGACCTACAATTTAGGAGAGAGGGAGTAGTAGTTTACGTATTACTTAGGCCTAAGTGTACATGTAATTCAATCATACATCGTCACTTTAATCTTGCCGCTAGGACTTTGATGTACACATTTGGATAAAGAAGCATGGTTTTCTTAATTATAACAGCATCGTATTCGTACACTCTTGCCCTCACTTAGTTGATTGTTGTATTTTTGAAAGCGTTATGTATAAAGCTGCGTCAAAGATGAACGTGTTCTGTTACTTACTTCATCTGTCGTAAATTATTCATAAATTTTACTATGTACCTAGGCATACCTAGACATAGTATCTATCTAGGTGCATAGCAAAATCTATAAATCTAGAAATGCTAAAACAATTTATAATTTGGAACGGAGAGAGTAGCAGTGAATAATATTCAATGACAAGCCGATAGCTGCTTTCCCTTCATTTTGCCTTTACATGACCACCAGGCACCGGCTATGAAGGGGGGAAAACAGACTAGCGCCTTTCCATGAGCTAAACATGTACCTTTTATAG
Source organism: Setaria italica (assembly GCF_000263155.2). NCBI lineage: Eukaryota > Viridiplantae > Streptophyta > Magnoliopsida > Poales > Poaceae > Setaria > Setaria italica. Next base: position 9,696,880 of record NC_028458.1, on the reverse strand, counting down.
ACTTGGAACTTGACCCAAATTGCCCTAAAAAGAACTTGACCCAAATTAACTTTTCCAAAAGCATCAGTTATGCTGGTATAACCGATTTACAAAAGTCGCTCGGATAACTAAACTGAGCACGTTCCTCCCGTGCATCACGTGTTCAACATGCTTAAATTGCCATGCCATATTTGGTCATCTCATCATGCTTCAAAAACCTCCACAGGTCTCACGCTCACATGATCAAATCTCTAGAACCTCTTTCTCCAAAAAAAAAAAAACTCCAGAAACTCGAAATCCACACAGCTCCGATCCATAGCGCGATCACGGGCAACACATGAACACAGCACACGTACGGTTCTTATGACTTGTCCTGGGGCGGCGCGTGCAGTACGTGCCTCTGGCCGTAATTCACCGGCACGTTTTTTGATCCGATCGATCCAGATTCCATACACGCTGAGTTCGATATATCTTGGTGTGTATGCAACTTTTTCCATGGAAGAAGGATGTAATCCGTGGCTGGAAGTTGGGCACCTAGTCTCCAAGGATTGTGCCGGGAAGGTGCGAGGCGTCACCCCGGCTCCTCGCACTTGCTCAAACCATAGTCTTCCCGCGCCCGCCAAAACCATCCAATCTGGACAGAGACCGCACGTGGACGGGCGCGAACTCCACCTCCGTTCCCTCGTCGTGTCACTCACGCAGACACGCCTGCTCCCCCTATATAAATCCCGCCACCTCTCGCTATTCTCCGCAGCCGACGACCCAGTGTGCCCATGAACGGATCGCACTGAACCACTCGCACGGAGCTCTCTCTCTCTCTCTCTCTCTCTCTCTCTCTCTCTCTCTCTGCAGCACCATGGTGTGGAAGAGGATGAGCGGCGGCGGCGAGTCGCCCGCCCGGGGTGCCGGTGCCGGCGCCGACGAGGAGGAGAAGGTCCCCAGGGGGCACGTCCCCATGGTCGCCGGCGGCGAGGGGGAAGGCGAGCGCGTGCTGGTGCCGGTGAGGCTGCTCAGCGACCCTTCGGTCGCGGAGCTGCTGGACATGGCGGCGCAGCGGTACGGCTACGGCCAGCCGGGCGTGCTGCGGGTGCCCTGCGACGCGGGGCACTTCCGCCGGGTCCTCGACGGCGCCATGCACAGATAGATGAGGGACCAGCTCGGCCTGAAAACGCTGGGGATCCCCGCCCCTTGCGGCCGGCGAGCTAGCTGTACCCTGTACTGTACATTGACTTATTTTATCTGTGCCCAGATAGATGATTAGTTTGTACTTTTGCTAGATCGATCAAATTCTTTGATGAATATACGATGATGGCTTACAGATGTGTTTTTTTTTGTTTGAAAGGCTCGCGCTTATTTTCAAACGTTGATACGCCACTTTATTCTCGTTACGGCAATACTGTTGTTTTTTAGTTAGAACACCCAGGAGAATTGACTGCCATCAAACAAATTAATCAATGAGTAGAAATCAAATGTCTAAAGTGCAGATTCAAGTTTAGAAGTGGCAGCGCACATATCATTGAGCAAATACCAATTCTTTTTTATCAGTCACAGTGAATTGTATAAACCTAGATCAACTAGGCATACGAGACATATAGAAAGACTGCGTGACTCTCTGTTTCGTGGAGTGCTCGGATTTGGTCCATTTCGCCGATAACAAATCAGGTCGTTTTCAGAGCTTTCTGTTATCTGTTACTGAAATGCTCTGCACCGTTACTTGGAAGTAGGAAGCCTATACTTCTAGAATTCTCTACCTTTTCAGAAACAAGATAGCCTCAACCTTGGTTTTTCTATCAAGCGAGATAGAGTTTGGTTCAATATACTTTAGAATTCTTTGCCCAGGTGTTAATTAATTAACTTATTGTGGACGGCACGCTCGTTTCAATGATGCTGCTTCTTTCCTGTGAATACAATTTTTTTTACTATTTTCATTGGACCTTGCTTCGTTGCTGGGATATGAATTTCTACGGTGCCATCAGCCTGTTGAGTGTTGACGCTGCAGGTCTCCTCCGGCTGCTACCATGCTAGAGATACTTTTGAAATCTCCGAGACTGTAGTGCTGCCCGTTGAGATGGCCTTACCTTACCCACGTGCTACTTATATTTTTTTTTGAAAGGAACGGCAAAAGCTTTGCCGTAAATTTTATTAGAAGAGAAAAAAAGGAAAAAGGAACAAGTCTGTACAACAGGCAGTATCTCATCTACTGCCGTCCAAACTCAACAAAACAACAACTCCCAAGCAAACTAGACAACTAAATTCCCTGAAAACTGAAGAACGAAAGCAAGAAACAGTGCTACAATTCCGGTGCTTCTTTCACCAGCTTTATATTTAGTTTGACGAGGGTGATCGAACCAGCGAGATGCTCGACTAATGATTTGTTGGTCCTTGTGTAGCGAAGCTGAATTGCTGGGCGTCTTCTTTGATTAAGTACGCTACCTCTTCAGTTGATTTGGATTCATGATTAAAGACTCTCCTGTTTCTTTCCTTCCATATGTTCCACCAGAAATAGATGATGAGGCCATCGAAGGTCGGTCTCGTTTGCTTATCCAATTTTGCTCTGCATTTCTTCCACCATCCACTTACCGAGGGGGTTGAATCACTTGCTGGTAGGCCTTGCAGGCTATACCAGGTTGTAAGCTTGGACCACACTGTCTTAGTGTATGGGCAATCTTTGCAAATGTGTGTTGGTGTTTCGGCTTCAGAGTTACATAGTTTGCATTGGGGGTCATGCGGCCAGCCTCTCTTTGCCAGGTTGTTAGCTGTGAGAATCTTCTTGTGTAGCAGGATCCATGCGAAAAAACGACATTTGGGTTCGGTCTTTGCCTTCCATATCGGGCATATATTTTGTGTCTTTGTCTTGCCCTGAAATTGTATGCGATAAGCACTCTTTGTTGTGTACTCTCCTGTCTGTGTCCATCTCCATGTGATTTGGTCCTCGCCCTCTGGGTCACGTTCTAGTAACTGAATTTCTTCCCATAGATTGACATATTCACAAATTTCATCCTCGGTTGTCAGCGGGCAGACCTGCGCGATCCAGAAATTGTTTCGTAGTGCTTGTTGTACGGTGAAATTTTTTCTTCTTGATTTAATGAAAAGTGACGGTGCCAAATTTTTTGGTGCTCTCCCATCGAGCCAGCTGGAATGCCAGAAATTCGTCCTTGCTCCCTTGCCCACTTTGACTATTGTTGACGTATTGAATAGGTCTTTATCAGTTTTGTCACAAGGGATCTCTAGTCCCGCCCATGGTTTATCGTTGTTTCTCCACTGGAACCAGAGCCATCTCATTCTGAGTGCCCTTGCTAGTCTTTCGAGATCTAGGATCCCTAGCCCTCCAAGGTCTTTAGGTGTACATACCGTCGGCCAATTGATTAGACAATGTCCTCCGCTTACTTTCTCTGGTTCCTCTCCTTTCCATAGGAAGCTTCTTCTTAGTCGATCTATTTGCTTGATGAGCCATTTGTGAGTAGGAAAAACGGTCAGGTGGTAAATTGGTTGAGCTGTGAGGACACTTTTAACTAGTGTTTCACGCCCTGCTGATGATAGCAATTTTCCTTTCCATCCTGACAGTCTGGCACCGACCTTGTCAATGAGGGGCTGGATGTCCATTTTCCTTAGTTTACGTGTGTGCAATGGGAGTCCTAAATATTTTCCAGGAAAAGCCGCCACTTTGCCCGGGAAGTCCACCAAAGCCTCTGAGATTAATTCGTCATTGCAACGGATGGGGAAGATTTCTGTTTTGCTCAAGTTAACTTTTAGGCCCGAACAATTTCCAAAGGTTTGTAACAGTTGTTGCATGCGATACAGTTCTTGTCGATCTAGGTTAGCAAAAAGTGCTGCGTCGTCTGCGTAGAGTGAGCATCTCAACTTGGCTGCCCGCGGGAGGATTGGATGTATGATGTTTGTGTTTGCCGCAAGTTCTATTATCCTGTGGAGTGGATCTATGGCCAGGATGAACATCATCGGGGAAAGGGGGTCTCCTTGTCTCACTCCTCGCGCATGCCGGATTTTTTTCCCTGGAGTACCATTGAGTAGCACTCTAGAGGTTGAAGTGGCAAGTAGTATTGAGACCCAATCTCGCCATCGTTGTCCGAAACCCAGTGCCTCCAATACTTCAAGGAGAAAGGCCCAGCTCAATGAATCAAATGCTTTTGAGATATCCAACTTTATGAAGAATGCTGGCCTTTTAGCCTTGTGCAAGGCTTTGATTACACTTTGTACGTAGATAAAATTGTCGTGTATGCATCTTTTTTTGATGAAGGCGTTCTGGGAACCGGAGACAAGCTCATTTAGCCTCGGAGCCAGTCTGTCCGCTAGCAGTTTAGTTATGATTTTGGCGAGGCTGTTGATAAGACTAATTGGCCGAAAATCAGATAGGTTGGTGGCGTCCTCTTTTTTAGGCAGTAGCACAATGTTGGCTTCATTGATAAGGTCTAAACGTCGTGTTCGTAAGGAGTGGAAGGCCTGGAGTGCCGCGACTAGGTCCGCGCCTATGATGGGCCAGCATTTCTTATAAAATAGGCCGATGAAACCGTCCGGTCCTGGTGATTTCTCTGTCGGTAAGTGCTTGATCACATTTTTTATCTCATCCTCTTCAAAAGGATCTTCAAGTTCATTTAGATTATGTGGTTGGTATCCCAAATTGGTCCAGTTTAGACTCAACGTTCGTTCTTGCGCTTCCCCAATTAGGCTCGTGAAGTGTTCATACACTGCTTCTTCTTTTTGCTGATGATTAGTAGTTGGGCCCAGATTGGTATTTAACATGGGGATGTGTAGTCTTCTCTTCCTGTTATTTGCGTGTAACATGAACAATCTGGTGCATGCATCTCCTTTTCTTATCCATGTCAGTCTGGAGTGTTGTCGTGCCCTAGCTCTTTGGATGGCCGCCAGTCCATCTGATTTTGCCTTTAGATATTTACGGAATTCAAGCTCCGCTAGTGTCAATTGTCGTTGTTCCTGTGCGGCGTCCAGGAGGAGGAGAGCCTCCTTTGCTATGGCTAATCGTAATGCTAGATTGCCCAGGTTTTGCCTTTTCCATAGCTTAAGTGCTTTTGATGCTCGGATGAGCTTAACATGCATTCGCAGAATGGCGTCCTGCGTGTTGACTGACTGATTCCAAACCCCCTGAATTATTTCCATGAATCCTGGCATGGACACCCAAAATGATTCAAATCGGAAACCAGTGTAGTGTTGCCGTGCCACGTCCCCTGTTAAAAATAATGGGCAATGATCTGATCCCATGGTCGGTAGAGCTTGCAGGTCGGAGTTTGGAAAGAGGGTATGCCATTCTGGTGTTCCGAAGAATCGGTCGATTCTGGTAAATGTTGGCGAATCTTGTTCGTTGCTCCACGTATATCTTCTGCCCCGTAGGTCTAATTCCATGAGTTGGTTTATGTCAAGAACTTGCTTGAATCTTCTCATGAGCCCTCTATTTAGTCTACCGTTGTTTTTGTCTTCGGCCTTGTATATCAAGTTGAAGTCTCCCACTATTAGCCAACGTTCAGGGACTTGGTCTTTTAGATTCTTTAATTCATCTAGGAAGTTCAATTTTTCCTGGTCGCTCTGTGGTCCGTAAACCCCCGTGATCTTCCAGGACGTATTGTCCGCTTTCATGGTAATGGTCGCGGATAGTGTGTATGTCGTAGTGAGGGTGTCATGTAGACGGAAGTGCCTATCCGCTGCTGCTAGGATGATGCCACCCCTTGTGTCGTTGGCTGGTAGGGCGACAAAATTTTTTGCAAAATCTTGTCCCAGCGTCTCATTGATAAGGCGTGTTGTCCAATGGGCTATTTTAGTTTCTTGAAGACAAATGATTGTTGCCCCTGATGAGATGATCGTATTGCGCACACTCGCTCTACGTGCGGCCGCGTTTAATCCTCTGACATTCCAACATAGTATGTTACAGTCTTTTTGCGACATAACAATGATTATCAACTTGCACAGCTTGAGTTGTTAAAGGGATTGTGCCGATGGGGCTAGGCGTAAAGGCCTGATACAAACCCACGATGGGGCTAGACGCAAAGGTCGGATACAAAGCCAGGCACCAACAAATCACCGTCGCGGGCAACTTGACGAGCTTCATGGACGTCGACTCTGGGCCCGTCGTGACCCAAAAACCGCTGAAGCCGCAGGACCCCATTAAAATTACACACCGAGGGAAGTTCTGAGTTTTCAATTTAAACATGCTAATAAAAATATAACGACTAAGAGACTGGGAGGTCGAGACTGGGAGGCGATGGTCATGCCTCCATTGTCTCTACAGGCACCGGTGTCACCTTGCCTTTCTTCTTGCTCCTAGGCTTGTTTCCTTGCTCCACCAGAGTCTGGATCGCAGCCATCTTCATGCTTGTCAAAGGCTTCGGGAGATGCTGCGTAAAATTATCAAAGTCAGGTTTATCTTGGTGCGGTGCTTTTGGTGATAATTCCCCCAATTTGCTAATCAGAATACTCTGTGCAAGCTGAATGCTATCTTTGCCTGAGTGTAGCTTAGCTTTGTCTGCTAGGCGTGAGCTCTTCCTGTGGCTAGGAGCTGGAATGTTTCCATGGCTTTCTTGCTGGATGGGATTTACTCTCGGTGGTGTGTGCAAAATGGGAGCAACTGGTACATGTGAGATGAAATTAAGGAAGCTGGTCATGTCGTCCACCTGGTCTGTCTCCCTATCAGCTAGCACATTTTCAGAGTTATTTGATCTGTTTGTGGAGGTGGAGGCGTCTGCTCTGCTTGGTTCCTGGGTTTGCACTCTCACAGTATTAGCCACTTGTAATGTGTGTTCAGGAGGTTCAGTGGTAGCGACTTCAGGCGAATTGGATGTAGTGGCAGTGCTGAATGTCAGGTTTGTGTTTACTTCAGTAGGTTCTAGGATCGTTGGAGATGGCTGTGTAGGAGACTCAAGAGTTTGGGCTTGATTTTCTAATTGAATTATCTTATCCCACAAACATAATTCATGACTTGCAGTGGAAAGTTCAGTTGTAGGATTGTGCACCTCAAATGGCTTGAAGCGGAGTGTGCTGCTGTCAGTGTTGGTGCCGCCAACTGGGGATGGGACTGGAGTCCAACCTGGCGCCTCCAGCATATCCAGGATGCGCCGCTCCTTGGATGGGAACCCTGCATAACAGTGAGTGATGAGCATTTCTTCTCTCATTGGATCACTCCTTTCCATTCCTTCCTCTGCTCTGTCCTGGGGGATAAGGGCCTCATCTGTGTAGCACTGGATAGGGAGATGCAAGGACTCACCCAAGATCTGTACCATTGGGTTGGCGAAGGTGACACTCTTGAGGGGGCCCTTCTTCTTGTGCCATGTCAGGTTGCTGCTGTCCGGTGGCCCAACCCTGCTACGGTGGCCGGTGTAGTCGTGGTTGCTGTCGCGGTAGCGGTTGGAGCTATAGCAGTCGTCCACTGTCCCCCGACAGCGCGTCATTCTCCCCCAGGCGGAGTTGCTGCGGTGGCGACGCACGCCACGCTGGAAGTTGTCATCGTAGTCGTCTCTGTCGTGTCGTGGTCGGTAGTCCCGTCCTGTGCGGTCGTCGTGGCCCTGGCCGCTGCGCCGTTCTCCGAGGGAGTCAGCTGCCCCGTAGTTCCAGAGGAACTCCCGGCGTGGCTTCCTGTAGTGTCCGCCGCCTCCACCCCTCCCGTGGAGGAAGGAGAGGTCCTCCACCACATCCAGATGAATGTGCAGCTTGTAATTGTAGGCCCCTTTGAAGCCCCTGGGTGGGTCAAGGTGCATCTCGACGAGGTTGCGGGGGACGTCAATGGGTTGCTGCTCCCTGTCAGGATCAGTAACGGTTAGCAAAACCTTCTTGGGTATCTTACTTGGGTTGGATGACCATGCCCACAGGTCATATGTCCTTGTGCGTTCCTGGCGGCGTGACTGTTCCTCGACGAAGTGGATGGCACAGTGTTGGCCGATGACTTGGGCCGCCACCGCCTCGGACCAGGCATGGACCGGCATGCCCTCAATACGCAGGCGGACTCTGTACTCCAGCTTGCTTTCCACCGCGTTTCGGCCTTCAGACCATGGCTCGAAGTTGAACACCCGTCCTCTGTTGCGGATGCCACGGTGATGGAGGACGCGGTTGTATGCTCTACAGTCGGAGAAGAACACCAGGTACTGCTCGGGGAAGTGCTTGACGACGCGCACCTCATGACGGTTGATGTGGAGCTGCTCTTCGAGGGCTTCGACGACGTGGTGTGTTCCGGTGTCGTGGCTGTTGCCATTGAGCCAACAGACCGCCGACCTACCCACCAACACCTCCCTCCTGCGCTTGATTGATCCGGTTGCCGTGACCGCGCAGAAGGCCTGGTCCGGGCGAGCACGCGGGTCTCCTGGGTACGCCGCCATGGGGGTGGACTCCCCCTTTGCTGCTTGGAGGTAAGAACGGTCGGCCGTGCGAGTGGCCTGGCCGGCCTGGGTTGAACGAGGAGGAGTGTGGCTGTGCTGCTGTTGCTCTGGTGAGGGTTGCTTATATCGATTTCTTCGGGATGGGCAGGAGAGGGCTTGGTGCCCTGGCTTCAAACATCTCCAGCATTTAGCTTGGTAGTTGCAGTGTGCTACTCTGTGCTGTGTGGAATAGCAATTAAGGCATTTGCCTTTGACGTGCTCCCTGTACTTCTTCCTTCGTTCTTCCTGGCCCGGTTGGTGGTGTTTTGAATCTTCTCTTGAATGTGTTCCAATCTTTCTCCACCAGTAGGGTGCTTTGACAATCTGGAAGCCGTGTTCTTCCAGCTGTGCCTCTGGCTGCCAGTGACGCTCTGTTCGCCTGGGACACTCTTGTTGGGAAGGTCGCTTGGATCGTTCTTGGTAATAGGAAGATTGCCTGCCTTGTGCCCCTGATACTCTCGAGCATTCACCACTCTGGAACTTCCAATTGCCTGTGGTATTACTCCTTTCTCTCGCTGCTAGCTGAATTGAATGTTGCCTCGGTCTTGCTTCAGCTACCTGCCCTTTCCCCTTCTCTGAACTGATGGACTGCTTCATCTCTCTACCCATAACTCGCGTACCTTGGGGAGTCTGTGCCGTGGTGACGTCCGCTGGTGGATTCTGCGGGATCTCCCTACTGGCGAGCCGTTGGAGGAGATCCTTCACCAGGGGGTCTTCATCTGGCCCATCAAGTCTCACCCCTGGTCTTGTCAGAGTGATGTCCGCCTGTAGGCGCAGATCTTGGGCGAGATCCGGAAGAATGCTGTCCTCCGGCCTTGCTTGATGATCTTGGGAAGGAGCATCCTCATCTTGATGGCGGGCCGCCGCTGGTGTCAGCTCCTGCACACCGGTGTCCTCGACTGGTCCTTGATACCTTGCTTGCTCTTGGCATGACTCGATCTCGGTCCTCCTCGGTTCTTCCGCTACAAAGGTTGGGTGGATTTGTAGATCGTCGCCAGGCGCATCCTGATCTGTGGTGGATTTGGTGTGGTTGTTGGCCGGGATGGTGGATTTGGGCGGCGAGTGGGTTTCTGGTGGGTGGTCGCCATGGGAGTCGCCTCTCATGCTGTTGGACGGGTGCACGCACCAACGATTTCTTTAATGTTTGCGTTCCCTTCCTCCCATTGTTTGGTGTTATATTAGCAGTAACAAACAAATATCATTTTTTTTAGTTTCAACAACAAACATCTGTTGAGAGTTGAGACCCCTATCTCTGTTGCTAGCTTCGTCATCTCTCCCCATGTGGTATTACCTATCAATCCGTATATATGACCATCAAACCATTTCTCAGAAAAAGAAATTTAGAGCTTCCTTTGTAGAAAATCTCTCTTCGTTTTCGGAAGCATTGCACCCACTTTGCAGGAATCAGTGTCCCAGGAAATTTAAATCACATTTCCAGGCCTCCCCGGTCACTGTAATTCTAGGATGATGGATCCGGTTGCCGTGAATCCCACATACAGATCTGTCCTTTTCTTCCTTGTTGCAAAGTCTTGGCTCATTATAGTGGCGCAAGGTCTTCAACTACTAATAAGAAAAAGGTGAAACGTTTTTCAAGTCTATAGACTTTTCCATCCAGTGCAAGTTGGTATACTCGCTTGGAGAAAGATTAGCCAGAAGAGGAATGTTTTCCCAACCTTGGGCCAGCGGCAGCCATCAACCTCGCACTCTGCCGTCGTTTGTGGCATCCCTTTTTGACCCAGTAGTTGAACCTCACGTGCTGCATCTTCTTCAACAAGTTGTAGCCTCTGTTTAGATTCTTCGTCCTTCCTTCGATCAGTTGTAATAACCTCGTTCTTCCGACGGCCCCGGTGTTACTTTGCGCGGAAACTGAACAGCGAGTCCCTAGAGATCGATGCAGACAAATCGATTGTTCAAACACAATGGTTGTGCTTGTGCCAACATAAATTCCCCTGGGCCTTGTATCGAATGGTAGGCTTCAAGATAATATGGATATGAAAAACCAATTTGAAATTCTGTTACGTACCACCTCTGATTCGAACCCCAGTCGATTCGAAACGGTTCCCGTACGGTCGCATTTGTAACATAATTGGGCTGGCCTTCTGCTGCACGGCCTTTTGCTGCTAGGCCCGCGCGCATGCGTCTGGCCGTGTGGCGAATCCCGGTGGCGGCTGCAGCAATTTGGGCCGCCAACAACTCACGCGCGAATCGGGCCAGCGCCTAAAAGCCTTAAAAGCGCCCGGGGGGACCAAAGCATGAATCTTGCGGCACGATGGTGGAATAATACGAGTATGTTGTTGCGGCAAACTCACGTCACGTCGCAAAGTCTCGTGCACGCATTTCGCAAACGTTTTACGCCCAGACCTTGAATCCCCTCGGCCTGGGCGCCTGGAGCTGAAAACGCCTGTGCCAATCCCCAACCAAGCCAAACCTGCAGCTACGCAGGCAAACACGACCATCTCCGTCCCGGGACGCTGAGTGCGTGCGTTCAGGTATGAACCAGAACCGAGCCGGGCGCACGAACGCCGTAAAGATGGCGCAATCAAGCGAGGCCGCAGGTACATTGATGGCAAGCACGGGGGGATATGCCCGGGCCGGGCCGTACGGCGCGAGCAAACGGTAACTCCAGTACGTTTCGTGCTGATTTGGTTCACGCGTGCAGCCCGCGCACGCTGCTGCGCAATTAACAGCTGCTCAAGCTGAGAACGGATCGCATTCACGCCGCTCACAAGGTCGGATCGTAGCCTCCGACGATGACGAGCCTTCTCATCAAGGGCAAGGCGGCTGCAGCTGCGGCCGCGGCGTCAACTCCCCGTCCGGCATTAGAAGGCGGCAGCAAAGCCGAGCACCGACCATATCATTGCGCCCCGCTGCCGCGACCGACGAGCCGACGACACGGCTACGCGGTGCCTGCGCAATCAATGCGCGCGCCCGTGGATCGGACGGCGACGCCAACCCTTCAAACTCGCAAATTGCAACAAGCAGCAGGAGTAGCTCTGATCAATTGTGGTAGGATTGATTGCTTCTACAGGAACAGGAGTATCACCATTCATGTTCTATCGGCCATAAATTCCCTAAAACAGAATCGGGAGGGGGGGCGCGGATGCATTTCCGGGAGAAGAAACGGACTGGGAGCCAAAAAAGAGGCGCCTCCCCTGTACTAGCTGTACCCCACCACCAGGTCCTTGGATCATCGCGGCATTATACGGGTCGATTAACACCGAGGCTAACTTTACGACGTACTTCGTAGGAGGATGGCGTCCGATCATCGACCTATGTAAGGGCTACGGGGGCTAGGTGCCGAGGAAGCCGACGTTGAGGTCGATCCGCGGCTTCTTGCTCGCGGCGGGCGCCGCCGGCGCTGGCACGTGGGACTCGCACCGGGGGCACCGCGGGTCGCTCCGGGAGATGAGCACGTACAGGAAGCACCTGGGGCACGCCGCCGCCACCATCCCGCCGCCGCCGCCGCCGGACGGGGAGTCGCAGCCGTCGCCCTGCTCCACGGCGCCGCCGCTGCTATCGCCGCCGCCGCCCCGGCGCTTCACGGAGGACGTCGTCACCGACGATGACGACGGGGACGCGCCGGCGCCGCTGTGCTGCTGCTGCTGTGGATGCTGGTGCTGGTGCCTCCCGCGCTCGAACCGCTCCAGGGCCGTCTTCACCTTCTCGATCGTGCACACGCTGTGGTACGTCGTGGTGGCGCCGCCGCAGGCGGCGGAGGAGGGGGCCGGGGCGGGCGCCGGCGCCGTCGTCACGGCGCAGGGCTTCGTGGCCGCCGCGGCCACCGGGAACAGGTTCAGGTCCCTCGGTGTGGACGGGCACGCGTGCTTCGGCAGGGACAGCTTCCCGGGCTGCACGCGGGGAGACAAGAGGTTAGCTTTAGCTGCACGTTCGCCACTGATTCTCAGCAGGCACAAATAAAATGGTTGCATGCAAATCTTAAGCTAATGCACCTAGTGATGCTAGTACTTATTCTAAACGACTCCTGCAAAATAATGAACATAAAAGTGCAACATGTGCAAGTACAGATATAAGTTTTCAAGTGCAACATGTGTTTCGGGAAACATAGATTGTGAATTCTTCTCGTTTGATGTCAGTAGTCAGCATTTGTTATTGAGCAGAATTTAGTGGGGGCTTTCTAAGATTCTAGTGGAGCAACTGTTCCATGTAAAATTCAGGCTCCAATCACAACGGGGCAAACAATTTGGACTTGTACAACAAGCGAGTTTTAAAATCGAACTTGGAACTTTATCCTGATAAGCAAGCGTGTCGAAGGCCTTGGACTAGACTTTTCCACGCTACCTCTTCCGATCGGAAACCATGAACCAAAAGAAGCGAAAAAATAGGATTTTTATTCCGTGTCCAAGTGGTCTCTTTCAACGAAATTTGCCACAAGAAACCCAGAGCCGATCAGCTGCCTTTCGCTCAAATTTCTTGCTTGCTCCTCACATAATCGACGCCAAAAGAAGGCAATCTGCGCAAACGGAGCCATCCAAAGGCAAAAGACGCCGAGAGCACGGACGGGGAACGAGGAAGAACAGGGGAGCTTACCACTGCATCATGCCTCGCGGCGGTGGCGTCCCTGGCGTCGTCCGCGGCGGCGCACCCGCCGAGGAAGTCCCTGGTGACGAGCTCCGCCGGCCGGCCGCCGTTGGCTCCCCGCGCCATGAACCCCACCGCCTCGGCCGCCATCTTCTCTCCTCTTCTTGTTCCTTCCTGCTACCGCAGCATGCAGCAGGGGGCAAAAGGCAAGGCCTCTCGACCGATCACGCCGTCGCAGCTGTTGTTGAACACCACGGACACGGAGCTACCCCAGCTCAGACGAGCAAGTGAACAGCAGAGACGACGAGGAGGAGCAGGGGGGAACGAGAGCAGGGGAGGGAGGAGGAAGGATGCTCTGCCTCTACTTCTGGAGGAGGGAGGGTGTGGTGTGGCGGCGAGGCGAGCAGGGCAGGGGTGAGGAGGAGGAGAGGGGAATGATAAAGGGTCGGGTCGGGTCGGGTCGGGGTTTGGAGGCATCGGGGGGCACGTATGGGCGCGCCATTAATTAAGGTGTTGGAAAGGCAAGGCATGAGGACAAGATGGGCAATGAATGCGAGCGGGGTAGGCCGGGGAGGGCCGCATTGATGGCAGATGGCGCCCGCTGTGTGATGGGGATGGACCAGCCTACGACGCCACCACTCGCTGCTCCTACTCCCCCCGCCCGCCTAGTACTCTCATCGTCGCCGTCCCGTGTACGCGTAGCGGAGCGGCGCCGGGAACGGGAGGAGCCGTGTCGAACTGGTCGTACAGCGCGCCTACTAGTAGTAGCAGTTGCGCGTTCGCGTGGGGATCACGCGGGACCCACGCCCCCCCGAGATCTTCTTTGGGATCGGTAAACAATGGGCACCCAGTAACCTGAAGATTATTCTAGCACAGGAGAATGAAGGGAGTTCATTATGCTAAAAGCTCGTACGGAAAATTGTCCCAAGCAGCCTAATAAGGTTTACCAGGGGGTAAATTTTGAGCTAGTATCACTCCCGATGCACGGTGTTTACCAGCGGGTAGTGTGGCTGATAATAGGTGTGCTAATTTGGCATTCATAATAGTTACACCGACCCATTTAATTGATAGTGCTACTCCGTCCATGAATTATACGATGTTTAGGATAAATTAATTGGTTAAAAATGCAGTGTAACTAAATTAGACATCGTGTAGTATTTGAGACCAGATGATAGGTGCCTCAGGTGGTATTGGTGAGGCAAGAGCAGGAATGCGTCTTGAGTTTCATCATGACGAAACGTGATGCGATACCACAGCACGGCGCCATTTTGCTTGCAGGAAATAAATTTTGAAAGTTTGACGTGATTGATCCCCGGCGTAGTACTCCCCAAGTCGCAATAAATACGCAGCAGCAGCAGCACCACCTCTGCAGGCGCAGACCGTTGAACTGCCCCCGCCCTGCCACCTTCACGAAAAACCGGTCCCAAATTAAAACCCCACTGACGGACGCCAGCGTGATCGATCGATCAAACAGCAAGCCCCCCGGCCCGGGCGCGCGTAGTAGGAGATGGAGCGTGACGGGCGGGCGACGCAGGCAGGCAGACGCCGCCCCCATCGTACCCAGCGGGCGCAGTGGCGAACTCATAAAGGCGCGTGCCGGTACGTGGCAGGCGGCGGCCGTGGCGAAGATGAGACGGGATGGTCACGGGCGGGGGTGGAGGCCGGCCTCACCTCACCTCGTCATGGGGATCATTCATCAGATGGAGGCAGGGCCCAGGGCAGCACGGCCAAACGAGAATTAAAACGGGCGCAGCCACAGCCAGCAGCGGCGTTAATGCGGACGGGGCCGGGTCAGAGCTTTCGATTCAATGGCGCTGGGCCCGGCCGGAGGGGGGCGCTCGCTTGCGTCTCCGCAAAGCGAAATCACGCAATCATGGTCGCTGCGGGGTGGGCCTGGGGCTCGTGGCAAATTTGGTTTGTGGGGGACCCAAAAAACTGGTAAAAAAATGATCAGAGCATGCTGCTGCGTCGAGGCTATCTATGCCAGTCCGTAGCACTGGCGGATATCTATCAATCAGGTAGGCTAGCAGGCTCCAGCTCGGGTTGTCAACGCGGGCGACTGAGATCTCCAAGTTGTTACCCCATCAATGCAGTGTGTGAAAAGTGAAAACAGTAGCGTGGTGGGTTACGGAACGCCGAGCACGACGACTCGTTACCTTACCGTCGCGTGCGGATTCTCGTTTTCCATCATCGACCGGGCCGCTTGTGGCGTCCGGTTTACGTGACGCGCACGTGCTGTGTACAGCGCTCAGGAGAAGGATCCATCACCACCTGATTTACACTACGTACAGAAGTCTCATTACCAACGTAAACCTTCTCACTTCTGTAGACCTTCTCGCGATATAAGAGAGGTACCGTACGACGTACGTTACGTAAGCACTTGCCGCGCCAAAATACGCACTCCACCGGTCGCGACTCGAAACGTGGAGGTGGCGCGCGCTAACGCCCCGTACCCGTGGTAACTCTGACCGCGTACCGAGGGGGGCCGCGCGGCCGGCCGGTCCGGCCGAATGCCACGAACCAGCGGCTGCCCGGACGGACGGCCGCCGTTGTCCAGCCAGCGTACTACCGTGGGGCCCCGCGGTGGCATGAAATGTGCGTGGATACGTCGATGGCCTCCGTGTTCGCTACATTCTTTTCTCTTGGAAGATGGGACGGAACGGTGTAACAGTATGGCCGGTTCATGACCTGATCATCGTGAAAACTACGGAGACGGTGGTTAGTGCGCCATAAAATGTATGGGGGTACAGATGTACCGTCTTTAATCCTCAAGAAATGACTCATACTCCGTACTCTACGTTGTACTAGCTAGCACGCACTATACTGCTCAAAGCACAAGTGCTAACTGCCAATCAATCGACACACAGGTACTGGTAGTAATGTAGTATCCGCAACTTTAAGAACGCAATCACAAGTACAGATACCAAGCTCGCTCTCAGAGGTGTTTGCATAGAGATATAGAGAGGGTACTGGCGGCACTGTGCAGCAATAATCCCCCAGTGACACTGCGAGTGACAATCAGAGGAAAGGAGAGGCTTTGATTGCCCGCATCAATGCGTCGCGAGCAATGATGGAGGAT
Source organism: Setaria italica (assembly GCF_000263155.2). Taxonomy (NCBI): domain Eukaryota; kingdom Viridiplantae; phylum Streptophyta; class Magnoliopsida; order Poales; family Poaceae; genus Setaria; species Setaria italica. The sequence goes on along the minus strand of NC_028458.1, from coordinate 9,680,911 downwards.
TAGACCACGGGCGCGCCGCGCCTTAAGTTAAACCTGACCGCGTGTGATTCGGGAGATCAGGACTGCTGTGCAGTAGCAGTGCGAAGCCACCACCGTATGATCGATGGAGCAGAGCAGAGCCCTTGAATGCGCTCCGTGCATGCATTGCATTTGCATCCATCAGGAGGACATTCAAGTCTGGGGGCATGAAACTCATGACTCGTGCCAGCACGCAGCACTGCAGCAGCGGCTGAGGGGGGGGTCGACGGGAGATCTCACGGAATCCATGGCTGATCGTGTCCTGCGTTAAGGCAGCTGACGCTTTTGGGACGCAGACCGCAGCAGAGCTGAGATGTGGGGAGTGTAGTATCATTGTCATCATCCAACGGTGCATGCCGGAGCAAATCTCCTCAGTCCAAGTCTCAAGCAGCATCGACCTCTTAGGAGTGAACGGAAAGATACCTGTCGCTCTAGCTCATTTATTCCTGCGACCATGGCAGGGCTTCAACACGCCACGCCCATTAATTTCACGCCCATTAAAGACACGGTTTGGGTCGAATTAATGCGCCGGGGGCTTTTGTAGTTCCTGGTTTTCGCTTCCGAAAACACATAAATGAGGGCACGCTACATCTCCAGTACAGGAGTGGACTAGATCAGTCTCAGTACACAGTTTCATTGTACAGTTAACCAGACTGAGAATTAAATATGAGAATTAAATAATAGTGCCAGCGGAGTGTTATGAAGATGAAACTCCTATCACATCTGATGAAACTCTCCTTGTAAATGACCTTGTCAAGTTAGCAAAATTACTGATGTGGTATAAAATTTAATGCTTATAAAATTTTTCATGAAACTTCATTGAGAGTAGCCCTAGTAGCAACTTCCTCTATCATTGGACCTGCTGCTGCACGTTTTGAAGCCTGATCTTTTTTTTTTCCGAATATCTAATCAGGTACCAGTAGCATCGAACAAGCATAAGGAGTAAGGTAAAAGTTTTGATGCCTGAAATTACAACTTCGATTGAAGCCTGAAACCCGATGAAGGTCACCTGCTGCAACGGAGGCCTGAGAAGGCTGAAACGGAGAATACATGCAGCATGGCTACGCGTCTTGAAGCCGGAGGCCGTGGTACTTTGACGCCCCGATCGCCCGGGCGGATACCGTTGCCCAGGCCTACAGGCTATCGTGGCCCCATCGCGGCGCCGTACGACGTGCATGAAACAAAACATGTCCCTGCACGCGCGCACGTACGGGTCGCTCAATTCCACGGCACGCTTCCGTTCACCGCCCCGAGTGTCCTGTCCGCACGGCCCGGCGGCCGTTCGACGTCGTTGTTGGGCCGGCCCGTCAGGCGTGCCTCTGAAGCCCGGCCGGTGGCAGCTCCAGCAGTATCTTCCCGGCCTGCAGGTCGTGCTCTGCTCCAGTATTCGAAGACGTAGACGTCGCGGTGTTGGTTATCTTCTTTTGCTCCTCCTCCTCCTGCGTCCTGTGTGCACGTGGTGTGCTGTGTCCTGTGTGCACGTGTGCACCATGCCGTTTCAACGGAACAGGCGAACGCACGCTCGCGGCACATTTCTTACTAGTTACTTTTCAAAAGAAAAAAACATTTCTTACCAGTCGCCTCCACCTGGCAGCTGACCTCATCCGTCAACTAGTGCAGGCAGCAAGCCGCCAGAAGGTTCAACTCCATCTACAGTTCTGCACGGTTTCCTTTTGTTCGAGGGAAAACATGGTTTGGCTTTGGAATTCAGCTGGACAGCTGGTATATGGCTATATGCGCGCAGCCAGCAATCCCTCCCTGGAGTACTCGTGCCTGTCGCTCTAGCTCATTAATTCCTGCGACCATATGGTGGTGAAGGGATTAAATCACGCCTCATTCATTGCTCACCGTTTAAGTCACGGCTTAGCTTCAATGCGACGAACTGTCTTGTTTTGATTTCCGTAGGATTCTCAATGCTAGGTTTCATCATACTATTACCAAGAGTGTCATATCATCTTTTCAATAAAATCAAACTGTCAGTCTCAGTACATAATTTTATTGCACAATTTCATAGACAGCCTACGTCATTTAATTTTTACGTGGAGTTATGATCAAATGTGTCTTGCGATGAAACTATAACATCCTCAGTGCAAGTTCCATCGCGTTTCATGAGACTTAGTACTTGTGTCAGGTAAGTTTCATGGGATGGAACCCCTCTCTCTTCTCTCTCCTCGTAATTAGGTTGCCAAGTCAGCAAAGCTGCTGATGTGGCATAGAATTTAATACCCATGAAACCCTCCATGATGCCCCACAGAGACCGGCCTAATGGCCCAACATCATTACCTTTTCCAGGTACACAAAACACAAAACAGCGAATTAAGAACACTAGTACAGCTGCCAGTACACAAACTTTGTGTACCTAAAAGATGTTAACAAAAACCTTCAGTGGCTGCTAAAATTGTTGTTCACGTGTTATTGTATTTTATTCATGTGTTACGTACTATTGTATAGCTAGCCTTCTGGTTCAGAATACCTGTTCTAGCCTTGTTAAGACTAGTTCAATGATCATTTATCTGTGGTAAACGGGATCAAATAGCAATGGAAGCTTTACCATAGAAGCAGTAGAAACTCGATCCAAAATCCTAGGATGGCGTGAAGTACAGGCCCAACAAGCAGTAGTACCCTCCACTCTTTTTTATCTGGCAGAGCACAGTGCGCGTTTGGCAGCACGTATGATCTCAGCATGACCCGTGAGCTAGGCTCTAGCGAGATGAGCAAGGCTCGTGGGGTGTAGAGATGTTGACGAGCAAATCTGCACCTCATAGTATTGGTTGGGCTAAGATGGTGTTTGGTGGGTTGGATGGATACACATGAGCCAAGGTATAGTTACCCCACCTCCCCCTCTCCCTCCTCGCCTCCCTGCTCCTCTCCACCGCAGCCGTTGCCTCCTACAACCACCATGACGCGCTAGGGACCCACGCCGCCTCCTCCACCACCACAGCCATGGCCATGGCCACCACCACTGCTCCTCGTCCACGATGACGGCCACCGTGCGCTTCGACACCGCGCCGTCCATGCACCAGAACCGCATCGAGTCGGAGTCGGAGAAGAACCGTCAATCGTTGCGCGTCCTCGACCCCTTCTTCACCCCGTGGCTCCCCAGGTGCCCTCCGGTGAGGAGGCCATGGCAGCGATGGACGCGACCGCTGCGGATCTGCCCTTCCTCGTGCCGCAAGCGGGGGACACAAGGTGGCTCATGCCTAAGGTCGCCGCCGCTCATCCGCAGCTCCCGCGGGCTGCCTCCTCCGCATCCCGACGACCGCACCTCCTCCTTGGCGGTGCCATGGCCACCTCATCGGCGAGCCGCCGCGACCGCTGCCGATGAGAGCGGCGGGGATGGTATCGCGGCGGGGGACGGCGTAGTGGTGATGGGGGACCGCGAGGACGGTGTCGCGCCAGCGGCGGGACGTCCTGCCCCTTCCTCTTCCACCTCGTGCTCGTGAGTGAGGAAGATCGGGGGTCACCGTACCAGCTCACGAGCGTCCCTCTGAGCGTGCATTGCTTGGAACGACCGATTTTGACGTTCCACACGGTGCAGCCTCTGTAGTGCTTTGAGAACCATGCGATGTAGCCACGTGTCCTGATCAACCTACCAAACATGCCATGTTGCAGCCCATGGGCCTGGCCGAAGGCTCGTGCAGCCTACCAAACGAGCCCATACTGTTGCCAAGTGTACTATCTTGCACCACTATTACAGCTACGGTGCTACCGTTATTTCTTCCCAACAGGTTCATCCTTCATCGAGTTACACGAGGCTAATAACTGAAGCTAAGGACGCCACTGCTACTCCGTGCTACCGCATGCATGCTCCAGTTACAATCACGGATTACTCTGTGGAACCTCCATTTCGGCCGAAGTGAACAGAACTGCCACTCGATCGCTGTACCATACTACCATCCGAATCCATGTGTTCAGAACCACAGCTAGTAGTATCATCAAGCACGGACAGTACCGGCTCTACAGTACTCCCATGTCCCAACTCGCTACAGTATGGTGATGAAGAGCAGAGCGTACTCCAATGAAGAAGGAGGCGTACCCATCGACGCCATAAAATCCCTGTTGATTTTGGCCCGGTACTTGTCGCTGCGGACGACATCGACAGCCCTTGGATTTGCACGGGAACACTGTTGGCTGCTGATGCGCGCGCGAGAGGCGCCGCGCAGCAAGCCGGCAACGGTGCGACACGATGTGGTACTTAGGGGAAGTGATGACGCCAACTCCCTGCGCATCTGCACGGTTTCGCAATGCAGAAACGGCCACAGCCGCTACAAGGATACGAATCACAAAATGGGTCTCTCTGGCTTATGAGACATGTAACTAAAAAACTATGACAAGTCACAAGTGAACAAAACAACAGTACGAAAAAATGTAACCTTGGACGTGACAATGTTCGGCACGAAGTCACAAACTAAAACATGCCAATTGAACCCAGATCAAGGAGGGGGACAAAACATGGGTATAGGTTCGGTTAGGTCGAAATCAAAGGATTTGGTCCGTTCTAATTACAAGCAAACTAGGATCTGATAAAAATATAAAATCAAAATCAGTTTGGTCAGATTAGATAGTAATGGAAAAGAGAAGGAAAAAAAAATACTATCAGCTAAAATTTAGCTGTTTAGCTAGGTGGTAGGTAAGACATGGAAATTTAGCTTGGGATCCAAACAGGTTCTCAGCTAAATTTTAGCTAGCTAATTCTACTTCCTTCGTCCAAAATATGCAACTCTTACTCCTAAGAAGTCAACTAATTTTAAATCTTACCAAATTTATACAAAATATTACTCACATGTAAGTACAAAATAAATTTCAAAATATTATCATGTAGTATACTTTCGTACTAAAGGAGACATGAATGTTAGTACTATTTTGAAACAAAACAAATCCATAGTTTTGTCAGTTTTTTAAATGTGCGAATTGGATCCAAAATCTCGTAGGAATTGCGAATCGAGATCCAGATTCTATATCCCCTTATTATTTATGTGGATTGGAGCAGTGCTCAGTACGCACTGTCCTGGAAACAGTAGACGATCCATCACGTATCAAATGGTAGAGAGAGAGAGGGAGGGAGAATGAGAAGACTAGTCAGCGAATCGTTGCACGATTTATACGTTGGTTAATGGCCCAACAGGGCTGTGCAAGCAATTAACGTTGCTCTTTACTTCCACTGCATGTACAGTACCTAGTACTAGGAGCACGGCGTTTGGTTCGTGCAAGGAGAGCAGCAAACTAATCTGCAATCGCGGCTCGATACGATCAATGCCTCTGCACGCACTACCTTGGGTACGCAAGTACAACTACTCCTACTAGGTAGGAGTACTACACTACTCGATTGAATCCTCTTCGACAACGATACGAATACGGTACGAATGACCCGGAGAGAGGCCGGAGGCGATCGATCGATCGGGCACCTCAGGCTAGCCTGGTGATGATGGGGCTGACACTCACGATGGCTAGCTGCTGATGGCGGGGTTTTGGAAATCGTGATGCCAATCATGCCATGGATCATCTCGACAGGCGTCCTTGATTTACCTGGGGACGGACGTCCACTGAAATCTGAACCGATGCCAGCGTGGGAGCAAGAGCAACCGTGTCGTCTGATCTCCGAACCAGAGGCCGCGCGCGCGTTCGCAATCACGAGCAAGCCGTGACGAACGTCCCCAGGACAGTGCGCTGTTCATGGATCGACGGATGGCCCCCAATGATTAAATTCAGAACAGTGCATCGCAGGGGCAGCACGAAATGGCCAGTGAGGTGAGGGGGCGGAGATAACCAGCAGCACCACACACCTGCAGTGAGGGAGCGTGCTCTGCTCACGCAGAGAAAAAGGGAGGGGGGGTCGCGGCTCGGAGCACGAGAACGAGGGCCGTTCCTACGGCACACCGATAATAAGGTTCAGAGGAAGGAACCAAGGAAGCGCTGGGACGTGGGGTCCGGGTCACGTTGGCGTTGATCACGCACCGTAGCGAGCGAAGCAGCAGTTCGGTGGTGTTCTAAACGGGCCTTTCTGTGTCCTTCCCTTCTTCTATAACACTTATTATTATAGGGCCTGCCAGACACACCTCCTGCAACGGCATCGAAAAGGCCCACTATGTTGTATGACGGATCGAGAAGTACAGGTGACTGGCCCAACGGGCCAAGAGGAAATAGACCGGCCCAAGCAAGGGTGGAAGTGGAACGTGAGTTTACTCCACGAAAGCCCAAAATGAAACATGGAACCGGAATGGGAGAATTAAAAAAAGATGGAAAAAGTCCTCAAGGTCTCTCAACTATTGCTGCAGTCTGGGTTTAGTCTCTCATATGTAAAATCGAGTATTCGTAGTCCTTCAACTTCCAAAATCATTTATTTTTGTCCCTCACCAATTTTAATGGTTGTTTTGCATGATGCGGCAGTGAGCCACGCATGCCATTTGGCTTTCTTCTCCCTTTCCTTCTTCCTCATCCCTTCTTCATCTTCCTTCTCCCTACCTCCATGTGATTGGCTCGCTCCCCGATGCTCACCGTTGGGTCTTGGCCGCTCGTGTCTACGTTGGTCGGCGAATCTAGCCGCAAGGTGACGGTGCCGCAAGCCATGCAACTGCTGGGGCCTAGACGTGCCTGCGCCATCCTGGCCGCCTCACGCCCTCAGCCACCACCGGGGGACTGGTGCACCAGGACCCGCCCACCTTGTGCCGCTCAAGAAGGAGAAGGAAGAAACAAAGGGAGGGAGGAGGAAGAGAGGGTAGAAGATGAAATCCATTTGGCATGTGGAGCCCATCACAACCTGTTTCCTAACATGTGGAGCCCACGCCAAAGTCATGCAAAACCACGTCAAAACCAGCAGATTTGAGAGTTGAGAGACTGCAAATACCCGGTTTTGTACATGAGGAACTAAATCCAGACTACAACAATAGTTGAGGGAAGCACAAAGGACTTTTTTCAAAAAAGATTGTCTGCTGGGCCTAACGGGCCCATGCCTCTTCGTCACTAGGGGGTCCGCACCACTGCCCTCCTCTTTTCAAATCTCTATGATTTTTTTCCCTTGCTGAAATCATAGGATATACACACACTGACACACATACTTGGAGTTGGTTGGTCCAAATCGGACAGTGAGACATGGCATGTGGACTCGCTGCGTTGGATCGTATCAGCAGCAGAATTATTGGTAGGTGGTACTACCAATTTGATCGCTAGTATTATGATTGACGACGATGCCGAAGAAACAATGCAAGAATATCTCCACGAAAACGTTACACCCAACACAAAAGAGGCGTAAACAATTTCAACGTGACAGTGGTGCCAGGAAGAGAATGCGACCATCGGCAAGCGACGTCCAGCCTTACCAATTGGTATTTTTTTAATCTATTAATAATCGACCGGGAATCCACTTATTGACTTATACACACACACCAGCCGTTGCCTTCGTACATACGTTATTCCACGCGAGTCAGACCAAATTAACTTTGCGTAACAAGACATTAGACAAATCGTAAGTCGGAGATACATTATGAAAAGGCATGCCATATATTTGACTGCAGTTTACGACATTGCAAAAAAAAAGTTTACTATCATTTCAGTTATCATCATAGGCACAACACCGCCCCCCCCCCCCCCCCCCCCCCCCCAACGTTGTCCATGCATGTAGGAACATACCTGGGCTGTGACCAACGTTAGGCTGGAAATGTGAGCAATGGCCGTACTAAAACTGAAGGAAAAAACCGTCATGGCAGCTCTTGGATGCATCTGCAGTCAACACAGATATGTGTGCGTTCGAGAGCTGGCATGGCACGGCAATGTTTCCCTTTACTGCTCTTTTGCATGACACTTGACACATATCGAGTGCGCATCAAAATTTCACCAAATCGCCATCCAAGTGTGTTCTTTGACCTGGGGGTCTCGGATGCATGGGCCTTTCTTTTGTTGGAAGTGTTCTCTCTCCGACTGATGGTGTTAAATTCTTGGTAGTAATTATGTGTTTCCCATTTGTGCGTTAATGTCAAAGTGGAAGTGTTTAACTTGCCAAATACATGCGACTCGTGTATTTCTATTTTGAGCTGAAAGTACTTAACCTCAAGTTATCGGAAGTGGCCCGTGCCGTATGAGGAGTGAGACCATGAAAAAGGTTGGAGGAACCAGACCCTTTGGACTTTATCCACGCATAACTTATATATGTTTTTCTTTGGTTCTCTCGACCAAAAAAATCAGTTTGAACTTCAAACTAATGTTTCTCTCCTTTTTTTTAACCTTGTTTGAGTTTGAATTTTTAAGGTGCACTATAGCATTGCAAAAGTTATATCACAGTTGTCCTGGGAATTTCCCGCCTTCATCTGACGATCAAGTAGAAAGTGATTGCACAAATACTTGAGGAGGTGATTACATTTGGTAAACCCAGTGTGAACTTGTGATACATGAGAATACCGTACCGTCAGTCTCCAATAATTTAGTGATCCCACCAAGTAGTAGAAAATAAACCGAGGCACGAAGACGACAGCCCAGCGTTGCCATACCCCCCACCTGCAGGTCGCCCTCGGCCCCACCCCCCGACACTGCATGTCTACGCGCCCCAAAATCATCTGGTCCGTAGATCCACAACTGCACATAGGGCTGGCCATTCTCTTGCCTGTTGTGCTCCCCGCACATTTTCTTTTATATAAATAAAAAAAACCCAAAAAGAAGCTAAAAAAGCTAAAGTTTCTGTTGTCTCTATAGTTGGTGATCCATCAGTTCTTTTCCTTTCTTCAATTTTTTATTTGTATTTGAAACTATTTCGCTTGTGCGATTTTCGTTTGCATCGTATTCGTACCGACCTTGAATGCGAAGTTGGAAAACACACCAGCAGATAAAAAACTGTAGATGCACCTGGTCCATGCACAACCGACGGGGGCAAAAACATGACCTACAGAGACCCATCGCCAGATGGATCCATCGATTGGAGACGTTCCCTCCAAACTGGGGTGCGCATATAACCGCCCCCCCACGACGCCCTCCGCCCCACCCGCTTCGATCTCCCTCCCCCGGCCTCGCTCCCACGTCCTCCTCCTCCTCCGATCCCATCCCTACCACAGAGGCCAGATCGCCACCGCGGCGCGAGGACCGTCGTCGCCAAGATGAGGGAGATCCTGCACATCCAGGGCGGGCAGTGCGGCAACCAGATCGGCGCCAAGTTCTGGGAGGTGATCTGCGGGGAGCACGGCGTCGACGCCACGGGCCGATACTCGGGGGCCTCCGCGCAGCAGCTCGAGCGGATCAACGTCTACTACAACGAGGCGGGGGGCGGGCGCTACGTGCCCCGCGCCGTGCTCATGGACCTGGAGCCCGGCACCATGGAGTCCATCCGCGCGGGCCCCTTCGGCAGCATCTTCCGCCCCGACAACTTCGTCTACGGCCAGTCCGGCGCCGGCAACAACTGGGCCAAGGGACACTACACCGAGGGCGCCGAGCTCATCGACTCCGTCCTCGACGTCGTGCGCAAGGAGGCCGAGAACTGCGACTGCCTCCAAGGTACATGCATATTCTCTACTAACGCAGCAATTCCCTCGTCGATCGATCTCGTGGTCCGTCATACATGGATTCCGTCGTGTTCGTGTCCTGTTTAATTTCGTGCGTAGATCAGAATATCAGATCAGGCATCGGAGCGTCGCACTACTGGGAGAAAAAAAACACAAATGCAGGGAATGCCGATTTTGGCACTAAAGTTTTAGAATGTGTCACAAAAATAGTAAATCTGCAACTACCCTGCATTTCTGTATCCAATAGCCAGATTGCTGGATTATCAAGGTTCGATCTTTATGCTTTTGTCAGGACAGGGATAGCACAATATTAACACCCTACAGGAGAAATTGGTTGCATCAATAAACACAACTATGCCAAGTTGGCAGTGTTGACAGGCAGGCCTCGATGGGTGCCACCGTGCCAGATCGTCGAGTATCAATGCTGTCAGATTTGGTGATGTTAAACTCTGGACGGAGGAAAATAGATTACTGAAGGAAACTTATCTGAATATAGAGTTAATTCATTGTGAAAGGAAGGAATGGGAGTTTTTCCTTGAAACCCAAATATTACCTCATTCGCTAGCAGGATAAATTGAAAGACCAAGATCATTTTAACGCTAGTTTGAAACATCACTTTCATTTGTGTTGCATTTACTGTAGTGGCACTATTCAAATTGTAGTCCTATTGTCTCACAAGTTGCTCCATTGTCTATTGTCGATTGAGATGATTGGAATCAACATAGATCAGTACTTATCGGAATTCATCTTGGATGCCTGTTTCCACTTAAATCAAGTGAGTGAAACTTGAGGCCAGATATGAGATTTTCTAATTGTTTGCTAGAGTCACAGGCTAATACCTGCAGATTAATTTGAAATAGAAACTTGATGCTACACAACACTGCATAATATTAGACGAATTCTGTCAGTCCAAGACCTTGTTTAATCTGTTGGAAGTTACATTCATGTGGGCGCGGACGTGGCTACTTCTTAACCAGAAGTAATCCTGAGGTTATGACTTCAGACATGCACTGCAGTTCTGAAAAGAAGGTAGATTAGGCATGTCTTGTCTGTTCCCCCAGTTTTTCTCATGAATTTGTCCTGCAACTTGCTATTCCCAATGGGGACAAGAGTTTTCTGCTTAAGTATTTTTTTTTCAGTGGGTACAAACAAACATGATCGCAGCCAAGCAGAACGTACTGTTATGCGTTTGTTGTCCTACCAAGCTATGACTAATGCAGGATATTTTACTGACCAAACACCTCATTTGTGCGCTACTACATATGTGAATTTTAATTTTTCTGAAAAAAGATTATTGCTACTTGTAAAATCACATTTTTTGTTGTTTAGAGAAGATTTTCAGTCCCTTGAGGTGCCTAATACTTGCTTTTGTCGGTCGGATACCAGTTTCCAGTACTGAAGAAACGTTACATCACCTGTCAACATCTTGTTGGGATGGTGAAAGTTTATGAGATTATCTCAATAATGCACTACTTATGACATTATTATCATGCTCTGATTAATGACAATGTTGTACGACCTACCAGAATAAAAAAAGAAAGTATCTAGATCTGCTGCTACTGTAATATTGTCGGTGGTGGTTGCGACGAATGAGACACTGAGACAGGCTGTACCCAGTGGATGGTGGTTGGGTGGATTACTCATGTGTTGCTTACTTGCTTAGTGTATATACTTGCATGATTCCATTTGGACTTACATGAGGTGAAATGGATTTTAGTACACCTAATAAAAGCAGCATAAAAAACTAATAAGTTGGTTGCAACTTGCAATGCATAACTTGAAGTTGTATATGTGTGAAGATCAAGGCAAAATTTCCTGTTACTCATGCTTTCATTTTTGATAGCCTGGGCTTTTTACAGGACTGAACTAATTTGATATCTGAGTCTGAACTATATAGCAAACTCTGAATTTCTGATCACATTTCACTTGATATTAGTGACGGCAAGGGGAACAGTTATGTTTGATCACTGCATCTGTCAAACTGAAACTGACTGCCACTGACATTACCCGCGTTGCTGACAGGGTTCCAAGTATGCCACTCCCTGGGTGGCGGCACGGGTTCTGGCATGGGCACGCTACTCATCTCCAAGATCCGTGAGGAGTACCCGGACCGCATGATGCTCACCTTCTCCGTGTTCCCGTCGCCCAAGGTGTCTGACACCGTGGTGGAGCCCTACAACGCGACGCTGTCTGTGCACCAGCTCGTGGAGAACGCCGACGAGTGCATGGTCCTTGACAACGAAGCGCTTTACGACATCTGCTTCCGCACCCTCAAGCTCACCAACCCTTCGTGTAAGCATTATCTCGTTAGTTTTCATGCACGTTGCTGCAGAATGCCAATGCAGGAACAATTGCTAACGGATGAATAATCCAAATGAATATGCAGTCGGTGACCTGAACCACCTGATCTCGGCGACGATGAGTGGCGTGACCTGCTGCCTGCGGTTCCCGGGCCAGCTGAACTCGGACCTCCGGAAGCTCGCCGTGAACCTGATCCCGTTCCCGCGGCTGCACTTCTTCATGGTGGGGTTCGCCCCCTTGACGTCGCGCGGGTCGCAGCAGTACCGTGCGCTGACGGTGCCGGAGCTGACCCAGCAGATGTGGGACGCCAAGAACATGATGTGCGCGGCGGACCCGCGGCACGGGCGTTACCTGACGGCGTCGGCCATGTTCCGTGGCAAGATGAGCACCAAGGAGGTGGACGAGCAGATGATCAACGTGCAGAACAAGAACTCGTCCTACTTCGTGGAGTGGATCCCGAACAACGTCAAGTCGAGCGTGTGCGACATCCCGCCCGTGGGCCTGTCCATGGCGTCCACCTTCGTGGGCAACTCCACCTCCATCCAGGAGATGTTCCGGCGCGTGAGCGAGCAGTTCACGGCCATGTTCCGGCGCAAGGCCTTCCTGCACTGGTACACCAGCGAGGGCATGGACGAGATGGAGTTCACCGAGGCCGAGAGCAACATGAACGACCTCGTCGCCGAGTACCAGCAGTACCAGGACGCCACCGCCGAGGAGGAATACGACGAGGAGGAGCAGGACGGCGACGAGGAGCACGTCTGATGACCGGACGTCGTTCGGTGAATTGATCCACAGAGGGGCTTGAGTTTCGTCTCCTATGCTATGCCAATCGAGGCGCTCGCTATACATTCCTACTGCCTAAAGTTTGTACCTATATGCATTGTTACTGCCGTGTCTGCACTTGTTACTGCTGCTAGCTTGTGCGTGTATCTACAGTTGTGTCTGCTAGTACTGGTTTGTGGTGGTGTTGTGAACTTGTGGTGGTCATCGTTGTTCAGGTTCTGTGCGTTTGTTTATTCTTCATGTGCTGGGGTCACTCCCTGTTCTGTATATGTTAGCATGATTACACTCTTGAGTTTTGTGTTTTTTTGCCATCCAAGTTTTGTGTTTCCTCTGTCATTGTTTTTCACTCTTGCACTTGTTTAGTAGATGTCTCTGAAAGCTAGCTTAGGTGCCAAAGTTCTTCAGTTCAATGTACTGTGCAGTATCATCTTGGTACCGATGCCTGCATGTATGCCACAGCGCTTGTTATCTAACTCTTCACTTCATCCGTGGTGGACTCAGCCCTGGGCCTAAGATCAAAAGCCCATAGAAGAAGGAAATCGGCCCAGCCAAGGAAGATGCAGCCCAACCTCGGGCTTGGCCTGTCTCCAGGTCTGCTGCCGCCCCCTTCCTTTCCTCGTCGTTATCTTTGTTCAGGTTATTCCACTAGGAACGAACACGAGCACTCCACTAGCCCAAGAACTGTGTGGACAAGACCAACAAGCAGAGACACATTTCAGTTCATGTGTCCCAGGCACGCATGGCCATTCGTTAAAGTCCTCCCACTCAGCTAGTGCAGACCCGACGTGCAGAAGAGATTGATACAGCACTCGCCGGCAGAGCTGAACGTGCCACCGAAAGAACTGCCAGGCTGCCCTACTCTGCACTTCTGGTGGCCAAGACATGCAGAGCTTCAGGAAGGATAGATTTTGCTAGTCCTGTCGTCTGCCTGCATAAAGGACCAGGGCCATGGATTGCTGCCCTTCTTGCTTGTTCAGATGTCCCTGTCACGGCGCAACACCAAAAGAAGGCAGGCTCGTAGTGCTCTAGCACTAGACTTAGACTTAGGGGTGTTTGGATACGAGGTGCTAAACTCTAGGAGTGTCACATCGAATGTTCGGAGGCTAATTAGGAGAACTAAACATGAGCTAATTATATAACTAATTGCAGAATCCCTATACTAATTCACGAGACGAATCTATTGAGCCTAATTAATCCATAATTAAGCACATGTTACTGTAGCAGCACATTGCCAAATCATGGACTAATTAGGTTTAATAGATTCGTCTCGCGAATTAAACTCCATCTGTGCAATGGATTTGTAAATAGTTTATGTTTAATACTCCTAATTAGTATTAAACAGGAGGTGCAAACACCCCTGTTCATTTAAGAATGTTTAGCTTTCTTCAGTGAGATCTACCCAAGCCAAGCCGTGACGTCTTCAGCGACGAGACCATCAGTTGCTGCTTTGTTTTATGTGGGGGTCTTATCTCTCAACCGAACTGAATCTTCTGGAACCCGAAATATAGTTTGCACGCCGCGCAGACCTTTTCTTCCGATCCCTTCCCGGTGCTGAAACTGAACGCCAAATTGCTGCCCAAGACCTGCACAATTCCTTTTTTTCCACGGCGATCTCCTGCAACTCTGTGCCGTCCAGTGTTGCAGCTTGCACACTGGACTCTGATCACAGCTCCTCCCTTCTCCAGATATATCCTCGCTTTTCCTTTCTTGATCTTTGCGTGGAACAGGAATGCTAGAGTCCTCACTGTACGCATGGATGTGCAGAGACAAAACGTCTGAACTGCAAAAGCAAAACAACGAGCGGCACGCGTGAACGGTGAACCCCCCAAAATAAAGTCGCTGCAAGCTTGCAACACACTGTGGATTCCGGAACAAACACCTCCCCGGCAGCGGATCCGTCACCGCTTTTGATTCCGGGGTTCCTCTGAAACGTGGACATCTTCAGAGATCGTTGAAACTGAAACGAGAGGGTGACACTCACACGTAGCCGCTGCTGCGATTTTCCGGCGTCCAAGTTGGCATCAGGAACTCGCATCTGCTTTGTTTCCTAAGGCGTCGTCACCGTCGGCAAATGCTCCTCGCCGTACCTCAAGTGCGATGCAATGTATTCCTGAGGGATTTGAACGGCAGCAGCGGCCAAGTGCTCAGCCGCAGTACTTGTCAGAGCTTTGTGCAGAGATATTCCCTTTGACAACAGCAAGAGCCTTTTTGCTGAGATTTTTAAGATATTTGCAGTGCGTTTTATGAACTGAATATTTGAGAAGAATATACAACGCAGAGCATTTTATGCCCTCAAAAGGGGGAAACAAAAGGAAATGAAGCAACAGGCAAAGGTATGCGATGTTCTTTTTTCCCTTTAAGATGTGACAAAAAGCAACAGAGAAGAGAGGCAGATTTGGTACATTCGAGTTTTTACTTTACTCCCCTCCAAAGTTGTTCCTGAATGAAGATAAATAAAATGGTCGAAACTCTGCTCATTGTACGTGTCTCTGTCTCGCAGACAATGATGGGCAGCTGCGCAAGTGCAAAGGGGCTCGGTGACTTGACAAATTGACAATGATACGCATGATGTGTAGCATGCAAAGTAGGTTAAACCATGCAAAAAGGCCTGGCCTAGATGAGTGGCCTGCGCACCATCCATTAGAGACTGTCAAAGTGTCAAGAGGCGAAAAATTAGCTAGGGCCTTCCTAGTACTAATTAGCATAGTAGGGACATCTGAAGTGGGTATGTTTGTACTTAAAATTTTGCACAGATTTGAACATGCCCCTCGCCTAAAAGGTTAAAACTAAGACTGTCTTTTAGAACTTTCCTTAGAAAAAAAATTTAATCTGGGCATGTATAACTTGTTGGAAAATTGTAGACCATGTCCGGTATTTGGGGCCCTTTCAGTTGATAATCGTCAGGGTACTGCTCTGCATCGGTTCAGACACCGGCAGGCAGATTTTGAGGTCATCATCAGCCCCATCATTTTCACCTGGACTTGCACCTGATTGTATCTTCCACAGCAGGAATCATAGCCGCTGCACCACGCCGACTTTCTTTAGAAACTTGAAATTTCGTCGCGTTGGACGCTGTCCGACGCTGCCTGCACCCCGGCCGCACACCTGCACGGTCAAGCGCGTGTGACAGAATTCTCCAACACGCAGGGCAGGGCACTGGTGTTGAAGTCAGGCTGTTGTGTCACGAGACTGGCGTGACGGAGACGGCCTGGGAAAAAAGGGGGTCAGAGAATGGACTCCATCGATCTAATCGCTCTCTACTACTGTTTCTCATCGTGTGTCACGTTGGAGGCCACGGATCGACGGGATCGGCCCGTTGTCTCGTCGATCGATACCAGATGTCTGTTCAGTACTGCTCTGAGCACTGTAGGTATGTTCTCAACTTCTGATCAGCATGGATGGAACGAATTGAATTGAATGAACTGCAATCCATCTATCATTTCTCGCGCGGCAACAAACTGCTTAAACCATGCATTACTCTCAACCACGCCGTAACAAAAAGAAATTAACCATCCAATGTCCAGGCCAGCATTACATAGCCAGCTACCTAGCACAGCCACTAATCCATCAGATAACCAGCAAGCTCCCTGACTTAAAAAAACTCTTAACAACGCAACCCACCCTGACTAGCAAACCAATGCTGATAAGCCTGACGCCTTCTCCAATTCTGACGCTGGCGAGTCGTCCTCTTAATCCAAACAAAAGCATGCATGCATATCCGGGAGTCACTCTAGCGCTTCCTTTTCTTGGCCTTGGAATCTCTTGACGATCTATTCCAGGGAGACAGCTCGACGATGATGATATTGAAAACGTTTCCGACAAACTGATCAGAGAACTCACAGCTCCACCCAAAGCTCTCCCGAGGGGTGATCAGTGCATCCCTGGACGGCGAATCGAACGCCGGGTCCTCCACGACCGCGTTAACGAAGACCCACAGATGCCTCCTAACCTCACGCTCCTCGACCTCGAAGTGCTTCCTGCGGACCTTCGCCGTGAGGGCTACGATGTCGTCGTCGAGGTGTGTCATGTGGAACCTTGCGAGGTCAGGCTTGAACGTGATCCTTGTCCAGTTCACCCCCTGCAAGCAGACCGTGACCTGGGGCTCCGACTTCTTCCCCATGTTCTCGGAGAAGACATGCCTGTACTTCTTCTTCTCCAGGCGGCCGCCGACGGTCTCGACGACTAACTTCGTGGAGAACACGTTGGCCAGCTTGACGCCGGGCGCCGGCGATCTCTTCGTGGTCGTTGAGGCAGCTGCTGAGGTGGCCGACCATCTCCGGCACGTACACGCCCTCCTCCTCGGGGTGGGTTCGATCGGGACGCCGTGGCCGTTGTAGGGGGTGTTTGTTTCCCGCCACAGTTTGCCACAGTTTCCCGCCGTGGCCGTCGTAGGTGACCGCGCGGCGCGCCATCGAGCGGCCCTCGAAGACCCAGGTCGTCAGCGTGCACTTGTCGACCGAGCCGATGTAGTCCTGCGGTTGCAGGAGGATGCGCTCCCGCGGTGGAGTCTCGCCGCCGCCGATCGCCGCGGAGTCGTGGGCGGCGGAGCTCGGCTCTGGCTGGATCTTCGTGGCGGACATGGCGTGCGCTTGGGCCGGGGTAGTGGCGGCTAGGATTAGAATTTTTTAATACTAAAATGTACTAATGGTATTTGTTAAAAAATAAACCCTGAAAATAAGGGAATCATACAGAAATATATACCCTAGTCGTATAAGGACAGATACGAAAACTATTTTCGTAGGGGAAAAAAAGAGAAAACTATATCACACTGGAGTGTTTTGAGGATCTCACCCTTGAATTTTTTGGCCAATCGATAAACGCCACGACATTGCTTCTTCTCCCGTGATTTGGAGGTGGCGCTTGGAGAAGAGAATCGGCCAAGCTCCCGTGATTCCATTGAAGGGGATAAAAGCAACTCCAGCAGACCCTCCAAACAGCCCCCCTGCTAAGAGTTTAGAGGGTAAGTTAAAAAAACGCACTTCAGCAGACCTTCTACTTGACTCCCCATTTTGAGGAGGCCTCAAAATTCCCTCCTCCACCCTCCATTCCTGGAATCTCTAGGGATCCCTCTATCCATGGGGGTTATTGCTGGAGTTGGAGATATTTTTGTGGCCTTAAAAAAAATAGAGAGAACCCCATTTGATTTTTAGGAGCTTCAGTTTGAGGGCTATTGCTAGAGTTGCTCTTCCAAGAGTCTCTAAAAAATTATCCCCCAAAACTATGTATCGGGAGCTCTTCTAAAAATTTTTTCCCCAAAATATTATCATCCCACAGCAGATCTCAAAAACTAGACTCCCCAATATTTCAAAAATAGACCACGTCATCATGATTTTGCGCTTAAAGTCCCTGGATGAAAACCGACCTCGCACTTAAACCCTCACTTTTTTGAATAACCCCTCGTACTTTTTTCCCTTGTAAAACAACCCCTCTCACCCTCTGTTTTTTGTTCGCACGGTCAAGGCGGTGGCGCATGGGCTTGATCGCCAGTTTCCTCGCTGGCGACGAGCTAGCCGATGATGAGACCATGCTGGGAGAGCATCAGTGACACGAGGCACATCCATTTTGGTGGTTCCCATCAAGGGGTATTGGCTGGAGCTATGTCGGCGGCGTGCAAGTGGAGATCGGGGCCGAGCAGCAACACGGCCAGGGGATGATCCTCGGTGCAGGAAATCATGGCGGCGGGCAGTGAGTGGTTGAGGGGGTAGAGGAGCAAGTGTGTGAGCTTCCCGTGGCGGTGATTGGGTTTTGGTGGCCGGAGTTGTGAGATTAATCCATTTGATCGCGAGGTGAGGAAGCTTTGGGTGCGTTCTTGAGCTCGATTCGCCCTGCCGCCCCTTGCCCTGCTACCGCTGCCACCCCTCGCCCCTCTCCGAGGATTGCGCTGGGCGGGACCGCGAGCTGCAGAACCGGCTCGCGGCCGTCTCCAAGCTCGCCGCGTCGTACGCCGCGCTGCTCCGCGCGCACGGTGTCAAGCCCGATGACAAAGTGGGCGCTGGAAATTCCGAGGACGAGGCGATTAGGGAAGGACCGTACCCTGCATACATGCAGGGCGACAGAGGTGTTTTCGCGTCCGCGTATTTTTACAAAAAGGACGGGAGAGCTATTGGAGGTAAGTTTTTTTCCCTAAATAAGATTTTGGGATAATTTTAAGGGAGGTTTTGGAGTTGGCTGTAAGGCAAACAGATGAGGAGGAAAAAGAGATGGATCCAGCCATCTATTTTGCATCGAACGGTAAAAAAAAATTGAGTGTCATGACCCCGTCAAACACTCGAGTTTGACGTAGACATAAAAAAAAACAGGGCCCTGCATTGCCGCCTCTTGCAGTCTTGCTTGTTGAAATGTCCCTGTCACTCACGGCGCATACAAAACACTGCAGGGTCGTGGTGCTCCAGGCACTGGGGCTTATTCATTTGAACGCCAACTTTCTTCAGTGAGATCTGCCCAAGCCAAGCCGTGACGTTTTCAGCCATCATTTGCTGCTTTGTTTTATGTGGTGGTCTTATCTCTCGACCGAACGAAATTTTCTGGAACCCGGTATATAGTTTGCAGACCTTTTCTTCCGATCCCTTCCCGGTGCAGAAACTGAACTTCAAATTGCTGCCCGAACCTGCACAACTCTTTTTTTCCAAGGCGATCTCCTGCAATTCTAAGCTGCGCAGTGTTGCAACTTGCTGCGGCACTGGACTCTGATCGCATCTTCTATTCTTCTCCCTTCTCCAGATCCATGAACAGGTAAATTATCGTTTTCCCTTGGTTAATCTTTGTGGCGTCGAACAGAAATATGTCAAGGTCCTCCTGTACGCATGAATGTGCAGAAGAAAACGTCTGAACAGCAAAAGCAAAGCTACGAACGGCACAAGTGAGCCCCAAAGTCGCTGCGACACGCTGTGGATTCCAGAACAAACACCTCCCCGGCAATGGATCTGGATTCCTCTGAAACGTGGACAACTTCAGAGATCGTTGAAGCTGAAACGCGAGGGTGACACTGACACATGTAATAGCAGTCTAGCCACTGCTGCGATGTCCTGGCGTCCAAGTTGGTTCAGGAACTCGCATCTGCTTTTCTCTCCAAGGCGTCGTCACCGTCAGCAAATGCTCCCGCCGTACCTCAAGTGCGATGTATTAATGCAGTACTCGTCACAGCTTTCTGCTGAGATCTTCCCTTTGACAACAGCAAGAGCCTTTTCGCTGAGATTTTTAGTGACAGGTCCAGAACAAAGGGAAGAAAGCAAAGGAAGATGGAACAAAGCCGAATATTCACATGACTAGAGGAATAGCCTGCGTAGTTGCGCCACTAGATTTGAAAATACAATTTTATGGCCGCTATACAAACCTAGCTACTGCTCAGTTAATAGGATTTGTCAGATTT
Organism: Setaria italica; assembly: GCF_000263155.2. Taxonomy (NCBI): domain Eukaryota; kingdom Viridiplantae; phylum Streptophyta; class Magnoliopsida; order Poales; family Poaceae; genus Setaria; species Setaria italica. Next base: position 9,660,958 of record NC_028458.1, on the reverse strand, counting down.
TTCTGATTTCTAAGATATTTGTGGTGCACTTTTTTTATGAACTGAGTACTTCTGAATATATACAGTGCAGAGCATTTCTACGTATGCACTCAAAAGGTAAGGAAACAAAGCAACAGACAAAGGTATGCTTTTAGATGTGACAAAAAGCAACAGTTTCGAGTTTTACTTTGCTCCCCTCCAAAGTTGTTCCTAGAGATAAGCTGGTCCAAACTCTGCTCACTCTCACTGTGCGTGCCTGTGTCTAGCAGCTCGTCTTGACAATGATGCGCAACTGTGCGAGTGCAAAGGGAGTCGGTGACCTACTGACCTGACAAGTTGACAATGACATGCATGATGTGCAGCATGCAAGGTTAAACCATGCAAAAAGGCATGGCCTGAAGGAGTGGCGTGGAGCCCTGAACTCAAGAGACTGCGAAAAATTAGCTAGGGTCTTATTCCTTGTATTATGTAGCATGATAGAGACAACTGGAGTGGGCATGTTAATATAAAATGCCTCACGGTTGAGGAGGTCCGGGGATTTCTGTTCTCATTTTTGTTCTGCTGTGAGTATGAAGACGAGCAACAGGTTCCATCTAGATCCTGCTCCAGTCTTAGGCCATTTTTATTTTAGTTGCAGATCGTGGATTGCACGTTGCAGGGAAGGAGAATGTTAGATTGTTACAATCTGGTGTATGAACCGTCACAGTCTAGGCCTGTTTATTTCAGCTAGCAAATTGTAACGATGTACATGCTGCAATCCACAATTTGCGAGCTGAAACAAACATGAATAAGTAAACGAGAAATGGAATATCGGCAAATACCATAGCCTAAAATATCGGCTTCGTACAGCTTACAGAGCCTAATACAAGGTTAAAAAAAAGACTAGAGCCTAACTAGTTGGGGGACATATACAGAAAACAAAACACATCCGTTAAAAGTGACGTGCCCAAAATTTGCAAAAAAAAAAAAACTGACAGAAGACACCCTGAGACATCTTATACTACATGATTAAAAAAACGAAATTCATTACAGAAAAGATCCTGGCGAAAAAAATTTGCAATAAATGCTGCAAAGCTCCCCCATCGCCGTAGAAAACGGAGAGCCAAGCGAGATTTGGCTATATATGCGGGCAAGGTTTCATACGGAAATGGTACATAGGCTTAATAAATAACAAAATTATTTTCCATCTTTCAAATGACAAAAGGAGATTGTTCTCGTTCAAAAAAAAATCGGAGAATCTACTTAGATTCTGAGAAGTCAAACGTAATCAACTTCGACCAAATATATATATATATATATATATATATATATATATATATATATATTTATGATACATAATTAGTATCGTTGGGATCGTTGGCTCTATTTTCATAGTAAATTTATTTAAATATATTAGGGATAAAGGAGTACATCTAGTATTTTGGGGGCGCTTTCACTCGGTAATTGTCATGGTACTGCTCTGCATCCGATCAGACACCGGCAGGTAGTGAGGTAGACTTTGCGGTCATCAGCTCCATCATTCTCCAACGCTGACCGAGGAATAGCCGCTGTACCACGCCGACTTTCCTGAGAAACTGAAATTTCCTCGCATTGGATGCGAGAAATTTGCGATATTGATACTGGAAATACGTGACTTCGCAATTTTGACACTCGTGACTTCGCAATTTTAACACTCGAAATAATGACCTTCGCAGTTTTGACACCTGCTTGATTTGTTGACATTTTCTATTTCTAATATGTTTTGTTTCCTTTTTTCATTATTTTGGCATTTGAATTGACGATACTGCCCATGCCTCCATCTTTCTCTTTTCCTTCCGTTTTCTCTGTTCCTTCCGTTCTCTTTTTTCGCGAGATCCGTGAGAGCAAGCCAGAGGGAGAGGAGGCCAATGGCCAATCAAAATGCAAACAAAATCCATTGACGAGGCAGAAATCGGAAGCATTACCTGTATAGCACATCGCAAGCAGCGTTCGCGAATGCCCGGAAGAGCTCCTTGGTGCAGCCGGCACGGACCATTCGAAGCGCGATCTCGTGGAGGACGGACACGCCCGCGGGGCGGACGAGGTCGAGCTCATCCCAGACCTCGGACAGGGCCGCAACCTTGTCTGGCACGCCCGCGCAGCTGACCCTCGATCGGCTGCTGCCGTCGGCTAAGTCGACCCCCCCGCGCGGAGCTGGTCCTGCCGCCGGCGCCGCTGAGGAAGACCAGCAGCGAAACGCCGATGGAGGCCAGAGCGAGCCTGTCAGCCGGGAGCCCGTCCCAGACCCTGACGCGCAGGAAATCCTCCACTAGACGCGACGCGCCGGCGCTGTCCAGGTGGTGGCGCGCGGGCGAGGCCGCGGGAAGGAGCGGAAAGGGGTCCTCCTCCGCCAGGAGCAGCACGTCGTTGACCACGGTGAGGCCCCTGTTGGTGTAGCTCAACGTCCGCATCCCAGCCGCCGGTGCCGGCGCCGGAGGAGCGGGCCCACTCGAGTCGGTGGAGCCCGCCTGATTCAGAGGTTCTCCAACACGCAGGGCAGGGCACAGGGCACTGGTCTTCCCGTGGAAATTCCAGGCCCGGCCGGCCGGCCGGCGCGCTCCTCCTCGTACGCCGCACGGCATGGCGCTGTAAGCTGTGCGAAGCCCGGGTCGCGAGGGTTGAAGTCACGCTGCTATGTGACGAGACCGGCCGTGACGGAGACGGCCTGGACCAGGGACCTCGTCGTGTGTCGCGTTGGCGGCCGAGCTAGGGAGTCGGTTGTCACGCACGCAGGGGTTGGGTGCTTACGAGATGCAGCTAGCGTCGCTGCAGAAGAATCGTGCTCCTCGCTACGCACGCAGCCAGCGGGCCACCCGTTGATCTCTCCATCTTGTTAATATAATCGTAATATATTACCACGTCAGCGACTCTGGATGATCCCTTCTCGCGCTGCCGGTTTAACGTACGCCACGAACCCTGATTCTCTGCCCAATCCCACATTATTTTAGAGGACCAACGAGCATGTTGCTAGTACCACGTCGAACCAGCCGCCTTTCACAGGTCCGCAAGATGTCGTCCGGCTTTTCACGTGCAACCATGTGGCTGGCCCGGGCCACAAAAAAATGCCTTCACCCCTTACCTCGATGACCTTTTAAGGAGATTGCTTCGTAAAGCCACTTCTTGTTTGAAGCGGAGAAATGCGGGGATTTTCCTCTTGGCCCCTTATGCGTTGACGAATCACGCACACAACACAAAACAATCTCATCGTGCGACCAGCAACCACTCATTCCATACAAGATCCCGTGACAAACGTAATATAATATAGTAGAATGAATGTGGATCGTTCTCGTTATTCGTTAGCTAACTCCATGAATCCCGATTAAGTATTAAAAAAATCCACATTATTTTAGAAGATGGCAAGCATATTGCATGTATGTCATGTCAACCAGCTGTCTTTCAGAGAGCACTGAACCCCGGTTAAACAAATGTGACAGCCCCAGGTAATTTCACGTGCAAGCATGTGACAGGCCCACTAAGAAAACGCATTGACCTTTCACTGGACTGTTCGCTTCAGCTTATAAGCCGGACTGTTCGCTTCAGCTTATAAGCCGGCTGAAAAGCTGAAACGGCTTATTTGTTGTGAGATGAAAACATTGTTTGGTGGCTGATAAGCCGGCTGAATAAGCTGAAACGAACAGGCCCAGACTCGGGACAACTTCATTCTGTGGTGCCTCCTGCACGAAATATATCAAAAAAATTCTAAGAGAGATGAAAAAACTAGTAAAACAATTAGTGGGTTTCTAATACTATGTTTCTGAGGTTTCAACTAGAGTGATGGCTGCGTTAACCATCTATCTAAAACCATGAACAGGATGAAGCTTACAATATGACAAACAAATGGCCATTGCAAAATCTTGGATTTTGGTGTCTAAGAAGTAGTTTGGAGGGTCACCATCATCCTTATCGGCATTCATGAGAGAAACAACTTGTAGTTACATAAACAGTTCATACGAAGGTGACGTGTGGAAAGAGCTATCCAAGATGATGGACCTAATGGCACGAGGTTTGCATGAATTGGCAATGCTTCCCTGGTTTTGGTGTAGCAATCAGGAAAGGAAAAGCATGCCATCGTTGCCCAAATAACGACGAGTATGATGGATTGACATTGAAGGCTGAACTAGCAGAAAACTGGTTATTAAACTTCCATTTTATTTGCCAACTGGTATTCACCTTTTGATCCAGTTTTATATTATTGTTGTCAAGAACAACATTGCTGCCAAATTGATCTAGTACTTCAAAATGTTTCATGTCATTCAGCTTATTAGAATTTTTCTAAATTTGGAAAATTTAAAGCCCTACAAGGTCATACTCGATCAAAAATGGCTATTGAACCGTACAATGACCTCAAGAAAGAGAAAATGAGTACGACGCCGCTTGAGGTATAAGAACCGAGCGGTGCCGCTTTTCCTTTCCTCCATCATTGATGACGATCATTGGAAAGAGATCTTGATGACCATATCGGTTGCAATCGTCTTGATTTTTGTATGGTTGTGAATCTACCCACGTGGTATATGGTGCAGCAAAAAATGATAGTATTTGGATTGGATTGCTCAAAATGGTGTTATCATAAAACCTCGTGATATTTTCTTGCAAGATAGTTATGCATATAATGCTTTTAAATAACACACACGTTCCCGTTTTTTGTTTTAAAAAAACGGTCATCCTCATGCTCAACCGCTCCCTGCGAAAGCATCCCAAACACGCTTCCCTTTCACCCATTTCAAATTTAGCCAACAAAAAACCAACCTGTCCTCCATCCAAAAGAGACACCGGAGGAAAAAAAAAGTTTGAACGAAAACAAAACCCACTCGCGCGGTCGCGCCCCCCTCCTATTCTCCTCGGTCTCCGCACGCCCAAAAAGCGGAGACGAACTCGGCCACCCAAGTCACCAACCCAGAGCACCAAACCCAACCAGAAAGCCAGGAACCCCCCTCTCCCCTCCCAATCTCACCCCCGCGGCCCCGCCCCGGCCCGCGCGCCGGCGTCCTCCTATGCTCGCCGGCGACGGGCGCGGCCGCCGATGCCCAGCCCGCCGAAGGAACGCCCGTCCGGCCGCCTCGGCCGCCTCCTCGCCGCGCTCCGCCCCTCCCGCGCCGGGCCCCTCCCCGTCCAGACCGGCTTCCCCACCTCCCTCGCCGACCTGGTCGTCAAGAACCATGGCCGCCTCAAGAAGCAGCCTTCCCCGTCCTCCAAGCGCGGGAAGCGCAGCGCCGCCGCCGCCGCCGCTTCGCCTACTTCCTCCGTTTCCCCTTCGCCCTCGACATCCCCGCCGCCTGCCTCTCCGCCTCCGACTCCCCCGGCGGCCGCCGTCTCGCCGTCGGATCGGCCGAGGCCCGACCTCCCGCCGGCCCCGCACGCCGCCGCGGCAAGCCGCGGCGGCGGCTTCGCCTCGGCTTGGGGCTTCCTCGCGGGTTAAGCGGGCGTGGTGTCCCCTCGCGCTCCCTCGTGATCTGGAGGAGCAGAGGTGGTTGCGGCCGTCACCGCCGCCTCCTTCTCGCTCTTCCTGCTCGAGTCCGTGAGGTCCTCCCTGCGCCCACGGCCGCGCCCGGCGGCGACGGAGAGGCGGATTTGCCTGGACGGCCGCGGGCGCGTCTCGCCGATCCGGGAGGTGGACGCGGAGACGGGACCGCCGCGGCTGAGCTGCTCGGACACCGACAGGGGAAGCGAGGCCTCCATCCTCTCCGCCGAGGAAAAGAGCGGCGGCGCCCTCGACGAATCGAGCAGCTCGAAGGCGAAGAAGCGTTCATGGAAGAAGAAGCTGATCGCCAGCGCCAAGAAGCTGAACAAGGGCCGCAAGAGCAAGGAAGCGGATTCCCCAGGTTCTTTCCGCAGCGACGGCGACGCAGCCGACGCCTCCGCGCGCCGCGGCAATGCCATCGCGGCGGATCCCTCAGATTCCCGCCGTGGCACGGCCAATCAAACGGAAGCCGCCGTTGCCGAAGAGCCGGATTCCTTGAGGGGTTCTCGCCGCAGCGAGGGCATAGAGGAGATGGTTGCGGCGCCGGTAGAAATCGATGACGCGCAGTCGGTGGTCCTCGTCGTGGAGGAAGAAGAGGAGGAGGAGGGCAGAGCAGGAAGCCGGTTTCCTGCTGGTCTGGTTCTGGTGGCCGTCGTCCTCGTCGGGCTGGTGGCCGGGAAGCTCCCTGCCGTGGCGCTCACGGTGCTGTGCTACGCGTTCCTTAGCTCGGTCCAGGGGCTGCCCCGCGGTGGCGGCAGCCCGCCGGGGAGGCGATTGGAGGAGGCCGCCTCCTCCTTGTCGTCGTAGTAATTTGTTGTTGTAAATTAGTTGAGCAACAAAAAGGAAGGAAAGATACGTGTCTGTTCAGTTATTGCTGGGGAGTGTTTGCTTGCATTCATTGTTGGATCGAGCAACAAGTGCAACCACATTAACTTTAAACTGACGGCTAAACTCTTTGTGATTCGATGTAACTGCATTCTACGGGCGTCGCGAAGCTGACATTCGCCCCCAAGAATCTCTGAATCCCTGGACTTTTTCCTCGCGAACCAAATCCACAAGCTGCTAACCCCGACTCCAGGCCAGCCTCCAGGTTCCATCTGGCGCATTCTCCGATCTCAATGTGAGGCTCTTGCGTTGGACGTTCTCGATTCCCCGAGATGAACAGAGGCATCGACTGTTTGATGCCCTGTTGTCGCCTTTGTCGGACTCGCTCACCCATCCGACCAACTCGTAGCAGCAGCAGGACAGGCACGCGCTCCCCGGTCCGTGCCAAAACGTCGCGAGACTTTGGATCCTTCTTCCTTCCCCGGCGAGCGGTGGACCACGGCAAAGGCTGCAGCAAGCAAAGCCTGATCCGACCGGGAGGGTGCCATCATTCCGAGGCAGAGGACCCAGCTTCCCTGAATCATCAATTGTTTCGGCGGCCGCGGCCGCGTGCCTCGCCGACCCCGCGCTCGAGGGCCACGTGAGCGTGTCGGTCTCGCCCGCCGCATCGGTGCTACTAGCTGCTCGGGCGGCCTCAAACTGCCGCAAAAACTGGAAGCGCCACCGCGCAGTGACTGTCCGCTCTCGCCGGAACGGGGAGCTCCGGGGCCTTGTCGCCTTGCCAGGT
>NC_028458.1:9642319-9653791 GCF_000263155.2 Setaria italica | reverse complement strand
GGGATACCACTAGTCCTCTCTTTGTGGTACGAGGTGAAAGCTCTCGGGCATTTTCCCCTGCTCAGGCTCAAGACCGTTAGGAGTTCCTCACTTCCTTGCCGCGTTTCGTTTTCTCGACGCGTCAGCGTCTTAGCAGCCAGCTGTGGTCACGGTGATTCGAGAGGTGAAATGAATAACCGTCGCTTTCGTATGGATCGTTTTCAGAACCAAAGGTTAGTTATTCCACATGTGCTGTAAAGTACTGGAATTTAGTTTGCGGATAGATGCTATTTATTGGTAGTAGTTTTTATTAATCCTGAGCACCAGTATTCGCACCAAGTGACTATTTGTTGGTGATTACTGATCTGTATTTTATGATGAAGAGGGAAAAAAAAATACATCTGTGAGCTACTAGCCCCTAGTACTCTCATTCTGGTGCCGGGCTCCCGGCCCATGATTCTGGCTCTTGTCGCCTTACTCCCCGTACCAATACGACAAGAGACGAGTCACTGGTTGTGGTTGAATGGCGGAGGAAGTTTTTGCCACGGCACGGCAGGAACTTCTCCTCTACCGGGCATGTTGGAGGAGAAGAGCTGAAGAAGCGTGGCATGCCCATATGGGTTGGCACGCCAACTTGGTATCAGCCGGGTGGTTGTGGTAGCGGGCGGCGGCGCTGGGAAAGCGGCGAGGGATGCGAACGGCCCATCAGTTACGAATCTGGCAGCCGAGCAAGGCGTCTACGACGGCCCACTTTCTTAGTAGCCGCCGCGCGTTCTTTTTTTCTTTCTCTTTTTCCCGGTGCGCGAGGCCCACCCAGCTGAGGGCAGCGAGCGAAAGATGGCCCGGTGGCATGCTCTCGCTCGCGCGCGGTCGTCGTGGGTGGACCGGGCAGGGCCCAAATGCAGGAAGGCCGGTCGCTCGCGTTCGCGTGTGCGCGACGCGCTGGACAGCGGACACGATCGCTCCGAGCAGTACGGAAGAGCCACCCAACGAACCGCGAGTTTCCACAAAATTTCAGCAGCGGCTGCAGCACGAGATACCGTAGTACAAGCCTGCGGCGTCGCCGCTACTCGTTACATTGTGACGCGCTGTTAATCGCAGTTTCGTATCAGGTGTTGACACAGATGAAGCATGGTCACCCATCGTGTAATCAGGATGGTTCCTTTTCAATTGACTTGGATTTAACGCTTCCATCTCCAAGTTAGTTATCTTTGAACTCATCATTGTTGAATTTGCTGCCTGAGGAGGTCATTTTGATTTTGCAGAGGCCGGTTCGCACTCCAGATCAAACTTTGCGCGGGGTTACAGGAAGAACTTTGCAACAGCAACCTTACCGAATGAAACTTTGGGGCAGCACAAACTTTGTACAACGCACCCAAAATGCACACTTCAGAAACTACTACCAGTTGAACAAAAGCAGGGTTGAAACATTGCCCAGCGTTACAGGAAGAACTGCCATTTTGCAATTCAGGTGATCCTGAAATTCAGTAATAGATAGCAGCATCCAGGCATGCCACAATAGCACGGATTCCAAATAAACCAACAAAGCGCCCCAAAACATCACAGCAAATAAGTTGGAGTACTAAATAGGGCCCATAAAACAAGTTCAAGCGAGCTTCACCTGACCCCGACATGGCGACAACACAGATACCGAAGTTCAGAAGCTACAAAAGGGTTCCATGAAACGACAAAGGTGGAGCCACAGCGCATCTGTTTATAACTAAAAATCTAGCCTAGCACATTCAGAAGATTACTAGACCAAACCTAAGCATGGTTAATCATCCCGATCCACCTGTACATTCTGCAGCTTCGAATCAAGCCCGTCCTCGTCGTCACCATCCTCTGCATCTTCATCATCTTCCTCCTCATCACCATCATCAGGCTCCCCCTCAGGATCGTTCTCATCTAGTGAGCCCAGTACATCCAGCGAATTCTTGCCAGCCTTCAAAATGTCTTTCACCTCATCAATCCCTTCATCGGAGATGAAATTACCATTGATGTTCAGTTGCACAAAACCAGGTTTATTTGCAACTGCCCGTGCAAAGCAGCGTGCTCCAACCCTCTGAAGCATGTTTGTGCTTACATCAAGTTCCTTCAAATCTGTGTGGCCATCTTCCAATGATTTTGCGATAATCACAGCACCCTCATCCTTCAGTTCATTCTCAGCCAAGGTTAGCTTCTTGAGTGACTGCATGGCCGTTAGGCATTCTGCTACAGCTGGGGCTGCTTTGGCATTTATTTCATTTCCAGCCAACTCAAGGACTTCCAACTGAGGTGCTGACTGTTTGAGGGCATTGACAATTGCTACTGTACAACTCTCAAGATTGAGGTCGCTGAGGTAAAGCTCAACGAGATCAGGAAGCTTTGGAAGGGTTTTGCTGAGAGCAATCCCTGCATCAACACCGAACAAGTTATCCCTGAGATCCAGTTTCTTCAGACGCGTGCATGTCCCTAATGCCTCGGACAAAGCGACGCCACCATCAGATCCTATTCTTGTTGCTGAGCACCTGAAACTCTCTAGATTTGGAGACCGTTTAACCATCTCAGCAACATACACAGCACCTTCATCTCCAGTCATGTTGTTATGGAAGTGGAGAACCTTAAGCTTCTCAGTGGAAGGAATAAGCTCAGAAAGAGCTTTTGCAGCATCCTCTGATATGCCATCGTTCATGACATAGAGTTCTTCCAGATTTTCCTGTGACTTCAGGAGCTCACTGAATGCTCTGACACCCTTCTCACCCAGTGCATTGTCAGAGATGTTCAGATATCTTAGTATAGAACCCTCTAGTGCTTTGGAGAATATGCGCATCACATCAAGAGCTTCATCCTCAGGCCTTCCTGCAACAAAATCTGATATATCTACCTCTGTAAGCTGATTCTTAACTGACTCGAGAATAGGTCCAGCAACATTAGCAGCATCAACACCAAAGCTCCTGTTGCTAAAGCAAATCCTTTTATATGAGTTTCCTGGTTTGGTAAGTGGACTCAGCAATTCCTTGGCTTCATCTGCCTCAATAAAGGCACGCTTGCCACCAGATATATCCAATACAGTATCACCAGGCTCAAGAGGTGCATCAGCTACTGGTGCTTCTGATTCTGCAGCAGTCCTTGGGCCTCTCTTAAGAACTTCCAACATCATCTTGCTAGTTTCCTTAGCATATAGCTGGACAGCAGAACTCCCATCACCATCAGGTTCCATCTTGAAATGCTCATCTGCAGATGTGAAACACAGCTGCTCAATCCTTTTAGCATTCTCATGAGCCTCTTCCTTGCCCAAAAGTCCATACTTGCGGGAAAATATGGACTCGGAAGACAGGTTCTTCGTCATCCTCTCTACAAGCATGAGGCGTGTGCTTTCACTTGGTGGCCACAGCTTGATGGAGAATGTCCTGGGTTGGAAGTCTTGTGCTGCTGAATCCATGTGAAAAGCTTCAAAACTGACACAGCACCCTAATAGTACAACATGAATTGTTAGCCTTGTTGTGATAACATAAGATATGGCACTAGCCAAAAAAAGCAATATGTCAATCAACTATGTACTGATTGAAGAAAAGGATGTTTTCCTGGTGTCCTGGAGGAAAACCAAACTTTGGTAAAGAAAGAGAAATACAAGGAAAAAAATCAATAAAATACAAGGAAAAAACGGTCACTAAATAATGTCACTGAACAGGTATAGTGTACTCATCAAACATTCATTGATAATGGGCCACTAAATAGATAGTTTAGCTTGAATCAATAAGGAAAATGAGTGAGAAACAAGGAAAAAAAATAGCTTCTGCGTATTGATTGATAACAACATAAACAACAGAAGGGTGCATCTTCATTCCTCATAAGTCATAAATGCTAGAAGAGAAACAGAACTCAAATGGAAGGAGGACCACCAGAATGACAAGCAGAGTGCGCATCGCATTTTAAACGGAAAACTCACCAGCATCAGACTAATACTTAGCAAGATAAGAAATAAAACTATAAAATACACTGTCTTGGCCTAGTGGGAAAAACAACAGTAACAACATGAGCAAAACATAGAAATACATATATTACAAGCAGAAGAGGAATGAGAAGCTGAGATCTCGGGGACATACGTTGCACGGTTCCTCCGTCGGAGTTTTTCAGGCGTCTAGCCGGCCGGAGAAGCACCTTGCCCCCGTGCACCAGTTGAACGGCGGACGGTGAAGATGGAGGCGCTGCACTGCCGCAGGTCGACGACTCGGCGAGGCCACGCGGGGAGGATGGAGCTCGACGGGCGACGGCCGACGGGTAGCGGCAAGCCGGTAGCCGCGGGCGCGAGTCGACGGCGGGCCGGCGGGTGGCGGCTACGGCTAGGGTTAGGGCGGCGGGGGACAGGAGGCCGGGAGCCCGGAGGAGCGGCGAACTTGCGGCGATGGTGGCGGTGGCCTGGTAGGTAGGTTGGTACGTTGGGCGAATTGGGGACTAGGGTTTACGAGGGTCCGGCGGGGTCAGGGACTCAAGCTGGGCTGGGCTGGGCTGGGCCGAAACGTCGGCCACTTGGGCTGCTGGAAAAATCGCGTTCTTCATTGGCCCGAAAATCGACTGTGTATTGTCCCAAAATTATTTTTGTAAAAAAAAATCCCGCACGGCGGGCCGCGCTCGCTCGTGGTGGGCAGGGCCGAAATGTAGCCTAGGCCGTCGAAAACACCTTTCGAGCGAGAGAGAGCGCCAAATGCATCGTGCATGGACTCAGAAATATCAGAAATTGTCTATTTCCAGTCAAATGAACTATAGCAAAGCCCCTAATTTTTCGTTTCGGTTATTTTTTTTTGAAAGTAAGGCAGGAGCGCTGCCATGTCATATAAGAGAGGATAGAAAGTCCAAAATTACAATGGTCTGATTACATAAATATAAACTTGCAAACTCCAATTTCGTCTTCTTGCGTGCGAGTGCGATTCTGCAGTCGGCAATAGCAGTGGACGAGATGTGTGTTGAGTGTTCGTGCAACCACAACCAGACCTAGTGTCACTGACGAGGTGTGCCTAATTTGCCGCGTCACAAGTCGTTAATCGTTACTTGTACGGGTTCGCTAGGTCACCAGCCCTACTGAAACTAGTCGGGCTTACAAATCCTACCGAGCAATGGGCATCGATTCCTGCCATGCTCTGCTTCAGCCTTTAGGTTTCGTGCGAATGCTGTTGAAGTTGAACACAGACACGCGCGACCAGTGACACGATCACAGGAGCAAAAAAACTACATGCTCCTCGCAGAAACGTCCATTGTACATCACTAGCTATTTCCACACAAAATGCACATCTTTATTCGTTCACGATTTTCCTTGATTGAAAAGGGTACGTTTACATCCAATAAGTTAAGTACACATCACAGAAGTATATACCATTGCACACACAATGTCTAGTTTTTATTCAGCAATATAGCATCAGATGAGCTTCTACTTAGCTTGTCTGTATGCTAGGCACACGTACTACTAGTCCAAGACCAAACCGATCAGATCACTAGCTCGGTCGGTGGCTCAACTGGATTTCATGGGCAGAAGGTGATTTCGTAGTTTGTCCCGGGCGGGCACGTGTAGATTGGTGTTGCTCGTGCCCCTGGGGTGCGTGATCGTCTGCGGGCTCGACTTCTTCAAGTACTCCGTCCCGTTGTTCGGGCCGCAGCTGCCGCTCCTGCCGTCGCACGGGTTGTTGCACCCGGCCTTGGCGCGCTGCTCGAACGGGCAGTTGAAGGTGATCGATCTCCTGCACGGGGCACGACGGCCCGCCGAGGCGCACCTGCTGGCCCCGCCGCCGCTGGGCAAGAACGACATGGGCGCGTTGAACCCGTGGACGAGGGAGATCTCGAAGTAGTCGGCGCCGCCGCCGCTCCCGCCGCCGAGCGAGTACTCGGCCAGCGTGACGGGCGAGAACCCGACCTTGCCGAACACCAGCGTGCCGCCACAGTCGCCCGTCTGGCACTGCCCCAGCGTGCCGTTGGCGATGAAGCCGCACCCCATGCGGCCCCACACGCGGCCGTTCCGCGTCCCCGCCGGCACGTCGATGGACCACGAGTCGCCGGTGTTGAGCACCGTGCCGCCGCCTGGCAGCGCCGCGGGCCACACGGTGTACCCGCACTTGTTGGTGACCACGATGGTCGCGGCGTCCGCGGCCGCCGCGGCGAGGAGGCACAGGACGGATGCCATCTTTGCTTGCTTGTTCTCACTACTGCAGTGTGTTAGAACTTGATGATATCAGAACCTGTTGACTTCCAAGGGTGATCAGTTGAAACCTCGAACGGCCGATCATATGTGATCAATCATATAGATATCGTTTCTCGAAATTATAATATCTTGAATCTTTCCGAATGAAGTTCTTTGCTTGGGTCATGCCAAGATCACAGTTCGGATCATCTGAGCTCTAAAACACAAGAGAGCTCTAAAACACAAGAGAGAAGGTCAAATACCAGACACAAATACAATTATGTCTTATACCCCAACACAAATACTACTCGGCGAGAATTCGAAGAGTACTCGAAGATTGCTACATTCAACTATGAATCGCTCGAGGACTTATCGGGGATAAATCCCCGGTACTCACAAGGAAGAAAGAAAACGGACTCCTACTAGGATTCCTCTATAATTCTACTGGAACTTATACCACGTAATCCTGCTAGGACCTCCTCCTTATAATTGACTAGTAATCCTGCCTCAGGAGGGCAGGGGTCCATAAATCGGTAGTCCAAGACTTTATAAAACCACAACAGAGGACCAAATCCTCAACACCAAACAACACCTAAGCGCAAGGCACAATATACAACACTCCAAAATAGGACGTAGAGTATTACGCTACTCTGGCGGTCCGAACCTGTACAAATCTGTCTTGTGTCCTCGCTTTTACCATCAAGTTCCAGGTCCGACGATCCCCCACCAACCAATCTAGTACCTCGAGATACCCTTGGTAGGTTGCTGGATATAAAACACCGACAATCTATAACATTAATTTTTTTTCATTAAATTTATCATGGAATATATTTTCATCGTGCATATGTTTGGTAGTATGGATGTTTTTTTTATATTTTTCTATAAATTTGATCAAAGTTGAATAAGTTTGATCTAGGACAAACGTGACATGTGAAAAAAATTCAAAGGGAGTACTTTCAAACCATGTTCTTAACCTTTTTTTTTACCAATATACCGTATAAATGTCTACAAGAGTAGTGTACAGTCCTTGACATGCAACTGTTTCACCTCTGCGGTTTTTCCCGCTTCTCTGGCTTTTATGTTTGGTCAATTTCGTATGCTGATGTTTTATGAACTTGAAAAAAAATCTTTTTTGAGTACTTGAGGTTGACTTGCTTATTGGGCTGGTCTATGATGCCCACCAAGTGTATTGGACCTTCACCATCAACCGCAAGGCAATGCGCGATCGCTAGACAAGCCACGTGTCTGCTGCCCACTGCGTCCAATTGCCGCGGCCCGCCAGGCGACAGCCTTGAACGGCTTAGTCGGCTACCGTTCGATCGGCTGGCATGGGCATGGCACGTCCGAATCAACTGACCATTTCCACGTCAATTGAATGCACGCATACATGGATGATCGTCAAGCCGGTGGTTTAAACTTGATATCGTTCCTTTCTGTAGATTTTGCTGCATCAGGGCTTGACTTGTCTGCAGGTCAAGCCGGCCGATTGCCTCCACCTCCACAAACAGAGAAGGAATTCGTCAACCTAAGTTGAACTTGCGCCATCGTGGGATTTGCGTGAACGCATGATCAAACTCTTGGAAATTGGATATGTTGAATACGTAGCACCAACGTAATATCCATGAAAGACAGCTGCCACAGATTAGCTTGTTCTATACTTTGTCACAAGTCAAACTATTCTAACTTTTGATCGGATTTATATAAAAAAATATTTACGATACAAAACAAGCATCATTAGAACCATTACGAAACATTATTTTCACAATTCATTTCTTCGAGGTGGTAGATGTCATGTTAATGCTCTTCTCTATGAACTAGCTAGAAGCTTCCCTTGCTTCCCCTCGCCGACTTTGAAAATGGTTCAAAACACCCATATACGTAGTACGATATCATTAATTGCACAAAACTTCCGATCTTGAAGAACATATAGCTATTGCATGCAATACATAGTATATACCCATGCCAATTGCCATGACCGACGAGAGCATTGAGCAGTGGTGATTATTCTTGCACAAGCTATAACTTATTCTTTTGTTATGCTAGCTTGTTTATTTGATCATGCTATAAATAAGCATATGCGTTCAGCTCAGGTGCACGTTCAATCAGGGGCAGAAGACGACGTTGTAGTTGGTTCCGCCGGGGCAAGTGTAGGTGCTCGTCGCGTCGTCCTTGGGGTAGCTGTAGGCGTCCGGGCACTGCCCCTTGAAGAACCTCGAGTAGTCGGTTGGCCCGCAGGTGTCCTGCTCCGACCCCGTGCAGCAGTACTGGTCCGTCTTGAACACCGTGCACGGGTTGTTGCAGCCGCCGGTGGCGCGCAGCTCGGCGGGGCACTGCGCCGTGACGTCGGCGCGGCACCGCGGCCCGCCCTTGGGGCACCCGGCGCCGCCGCCCGCCGGCAGGAAGTCCATGGGCACGTTGAACCCGTCCACCAGCGAGATGTCGAAGAAGTCGAGGTCCTGGAACTTGTTCAGCCCGTACTCGGCCAGCGTGTTGGGCGGCTGCCCGTACCCGGAGCACTGCAGCACGCCGCCGCAGTCGCCGGTGTCGCACCGCCCGTTCCCGCTGCCGTCGAAGGAGCACCCCGTGCGCGCCCACACGCGACCGCCGGTGGTGCCCGCCGGCACGTCGACGGTCCAGGTCTGCCCGTTGTCCAGCTGCCTGCCGCCGCCGGGCACCGCGGCCGCCCACACGGTGTACTGGCAGTTGTTGGTCACGGTGAAGGTGGCCGCGTCGGCCGCGGCCGCGGCGAGGAGGAGGAGAGGGAGGAGGTGGAGGATGGAAGCCATTTCTGCTCTGCTCCGCCCTCGATCTGTCTAGTTTGTGATTAGTTGCTCTACGCGGAGCTTGCTGTTGAGTGTGATGCAGTGTGGAGGGGGGACTGGGGGCGTATATATAGGCGTGGATGATCTGGAATTCAACGTTTGCGTGCTGGAATTTTCTCGCCGGCTTCCACAAGTTTGGCAAGGAAGCTTGATTGGACAAACCGGAATCGTAATGTTTTCTCGAGGGCAGGGTTGTTTTTTTAACGAATTCCAAGCTAGATTTCATAAATTCTCAAGGGTAGGATCTGGGAATCTTTCTTCCACTCGTCCAGCGCGAACTACTTGAGAAGTTTCTGAACTTGGAGACCTAGCGAGAATCTGAGGAAGTTTAAAGACCCTGTTTGTTTCACGTTCCGGATTATATAATCCAGTTGAAGCTAAAAAAAAAGCACTTTCATGTAATAATTGATAGGTGAATATGCCGCTTTATTTTTTTTTCAAAAATAAAATGAGGATAAATTACAAATCAGAAAGTATGGGCCAACCGATGTTGAAAACGAACTGTTATCGCCGGTGTGTTGAATTTCCACAAATACTGACGAATCAGCACGCACGTACGTGACTCTGAAGTCATCTAGATTGCTTAAACATTTGCAGCTGCATGTACCAGTAGTCCAGTACGGGCTGATTTTTCTGCCTAACAAGAACGGGCAGGCCCGTTGCAAATCGGTCAAGAAAACGCGGCGGGCCCCGATGATGACCACGACATCCATCACGGGTAGTGGTGGGGCAAAATTAATGCTTTTTCCCTTCGAAACAAGCTTCTAATAATAAGAAAAAATGGTTTTATTTTTAAAACGGGGGGTGTGGGGGGGGGGTCAAGAAGTATTTGTTGAGAAAAAATCATGTGATTTCTTATCAAGGTATAAACTATCTTTTTTTAAAACAAAGAAAAAAGTGTATTTTTCATCCCTAAGTATTGTAAAAGTGTGACATTCATCCCTCATGTATCATTTGATGCAAATCAACCCTTTAATTAACTAAATTGGTGCATTTATCATCCCCAACTTAGTTTAATAAGAGTTCAGTGCCATCTAATTGCAGTTTATGCCACGTAACCATATTATTAATCACTGCTTAGCGATATAACATGCTGAGTTAAAGATATAAAGCCAAAAAAATTAGTAAATTCTCTAAATTGGTACCCATAATAACTTTATTGAAAAAATTAACAGAGCTAATTCACTTAGTAAGATTATTACATGATATGTTATATAACCCTAAACCATCGTTAAACTAAGGTGGAGATGATAATTGCACCAGTTTAGTTAGTTAAGGGGTTGATTTACTCCAAATAAAATATGAGGGATGAATGTCACACTTTTGCAATACTTGAGGGATGAAAAATATACTTTTTCCAAAAAAAAGAATGATCTTTTGATTCTGGGGGGTAATTTTTCAGATTAAATTTGAAACTTGTCTGCTAATTGATCTTCATATTTGCTTTGTAAATGGTTGTCAAAGTATACATTGTGCTAGCGCAACACGGCAGTAGTTCGATTTTTCATAGAACGTAAAAATGACGGGAGACGAGCGGAGATATGTTTTTGGAGGTGATCATTGCTTCCCACGAGCGGAGATATGTTTTTGGAGGTGATCATTGCTTCCCTCGATCGGATGACATGTGGTGGTCAACTGCTGCAGACCATGAACCATTCAAGATCTTGCCTTCAGCATTAAGTGTTCAGTGGACCAACGAAACGTATCCGATCAAGAAGTGAAAAATATGCTCATCATTTTTTGTTTAGCAGCCCATATGCTCATCATTTTTGTTTAGCAGTCCAATAAGATCACAACCCTACTTTATTCTTTGTTTAGCAGCCCATATGATAATCATTTTTGTTTAGCAGTCCAATAAGATATCACAACCCTCATCATTTTTGTTTAGCAGCCCATATGCTCGTCGTATTTTCTTTCTTCTTTTTTTTGAGAGAGGAATATGCTCATCATCTGACTGACTCTGTGTCAAAATGCTGCTGTAGCCCGAATCTTCAAGGAATCAGCGTGTACGTAAATTAGGCCAGGCCTACACAAGTGCTTCGTTCATGATGGCATAGGCCTAAGTATATTCGGCGGCACAGCCCAACGCCGGAATCGCGTTGTGACGGACCGGCCCAAACACGGCCCACGGCGTCCTAAGCAGCAACGGTCGAATCCACACAGCGCACCCAAGCTCTCGGGACCAAACGACGCCCGCAGGCCGGCCACCGGCACACAAACATTTCGCACGAATCTCGTCAAGCTACGAGGGGAGGGACGACATGCCATCATGCGGCAGTTCATCACGGGCGTAGGTACACCGTCCACGCATGGCGCGTCCCCATCCATCACCACCCTCGTCGGGGTCGGAAAAGCGCCGCCGCCGAGCCTCTCCTCGGTCTCGGCGTCCGCGCGTGGCGCCGTGGCACGCGCCTAATAAACCACCAGAGAGCATCCCCCCCCCCCCCCCAAATGTGCAATTAGTTTTGGGAATTTTCCTCAGGTTTAATACTTGTATTTAGCATCCTAACATGTGATGTGATA
>NC_028458.1:9618617-9641885 GCF_000263155.2 Setaria italica | reverse complement strand
GCCTTTTTTTTTACCTTTGCGCGCGCGACGAGCCCTCAGCTCTCCCTCGGCTCTCCCCGGTCGTCACCACGCACGCGACATCCTTCCTGACACGCGACCCCCGCCGCGAGCCTGTGCACGCGTCGCACGCCGAGCCCTGCGCCGGCTGCCTGCGTGCTTCTCTCTGACCTGCCGCCACGGCCCCGCCCGGAGGCGCCACCCATACCATACGGGTCCGGCCGATCGCCAGCCGTGGAGCCGTGCAAGAAAACGACCTGAGAGCGGCGGGTGGTGCTCCGAGCCCGAGCCCTCTCCTCTGCTCTGACATGCATGCGCTCCTAGTTTGACCTTGGAGGGAGGATCAGAGAGGAGACATATATGTAACCACATCTGCATGGCTGCATCTGCTGATCTGCGTATGCTCTCTGCCCACGTACACAGTACTGTGAGCTTTGACCCCGCGACCTGTCAACACCATATCGGGGATGACGCAAGGGTATCCGTAGTATCCCCCTGTGGTACAAAAACCTTGCCAAGGCAGTACGTATACCATGCACTACTACAGCAGGTGCGGTGGCCAGTGCAGCGGGACCAGGCCGCCGTCCGGGTTACTCTGCTCGCGCTTGAACGGTAGCTGCTGGGAATTTAACCTGCCGCAACAGCCTGACACGGTAGCTCGGCTCGATCGACACTGAGGTGAAGGAGCACGCGTCGCTGGGGATTTGACGCGCATGCTGGAGCTGATGTGAGGCGGCACTCGGCAGCAGTCACGCACCTAAACAACATGATAGCCTCTCATTAATTGCGTCAGGTAATGGCGATGGAATGTCATCGACGACGGTTTGTTCGGCGTCACGGCCAAGGTCTTTTCTTTTCTCTTTATTAGTACTATGACACAACGGGTAGCACTGGTGTGGAGGCCAAGTCTTTAGCTAGTCGTTCATCAGCGGTTAATATTGGGAGACGCTTAAAAATCTCGCGTCTTCAGGCACCCGGTGTATAGGAGTTTGTGGTGGGAATGGGATGGTGGAAGCCCATGATTCTTGCTAAAATATCCTCAAAAGGAGCGCAAATACACATCTTTTTTTTTTGTGAGGATGTTCACTAATACAGTCAGCATCAGCGAGTAGTAGAGTCATCTTCAGAACATATACCTTTCTTCTTTTTACAAAGTAGCATTTGATTCTTTTGTTTTCGTTATACACATGTGGTTGTGGGACTAGTTAGTTACGCAAAAGATACTATATAAGCTTCCTTTAGGTAATGGCGCACACACACACACACACCCCAAAATGCTAGATAATCTGACATCACGCTTGCTTTTACGACCTGTGCTCTTTTGCGACGAAGTCGTTATTATGGAGTCCAATCCAACCAGATGATAATTCGATCGGTGTCCTCGCTGCAGCTCAGCACCGTGCTACGATCGATCGCAATGAGTATGCAAGCCACGTATGGCAGGTCAGTTCCTTCCGATGAATGCTTCGCTTTGCCGATAGCAGCTGGCCAATGAGTACCCCGTCTCCAGAGAGCATCAAGTGGAGCTGACGGAGGCCAACAAAGCATGCAACTAATTGCAGGGGGTAGCTAGGGTTAATAGGATACGGCCGGGGAGGATGGCGACCCACCCCCACTTTTCCGCTTTTAATGATTAGATTACGGGAAGTTAATGTAATAAAGCGCAAAGAGATTTGCGCCGCTCTGCCCCCCAACTTCCTCCGCTTTGGGCAGCAGCAACCACACGGCCGTATGGGGCCTTTTATTTGCATTTGCAATGGGAAAAACATTACTCCTCGTAGTACGTCATATCGGGTCACCAAGGTCTCTTATTTTCGATTATTGCACAAGGTTTTTAGGAAAACTTGGTGATCAACTTGTAGCATGATTACGATCTGTTAGGGACAGTGACTGATGTGGATGTCTGGCTCATGCTACTGAAGCTTCAAATCAGGCAGCTAGCTCTCTCCACCTCACACCCTCCGCGTGGTGCCAATGTGGCAGGGACAGTGCTTTCATTCAGCTGCCGGGCCTGCATCCTCTCATCTTGTCTTGGCGAGGCATAGCAGCTTGTTTTCACCTTTTGTTCTGCAATAAGATTCTCCGTGTATGCGTGGAAGTGGAACAGCGTTTGGACATGGATGAGCTGGCTACTCAGGGACTTGCTCGAGTTCAGGAAACACCACCCATCATTGATCGTGGAACACTTGCTGTTGGTTAATCAAATGAAATAAGAGTTTATATTACTCTGAACTCCAGCCTCAAAAGAAAGAACGAAAAGACAGTTTATTGGTACCACTAGCTGCAAGCAAGGCTGAGTGCTATACCATCAGGACTCCATAGAACCCCTTCAGGGAAAAAAGAAGAGGAAAGAGAGCACCCCGTAGTTTGACCAAGGAGGACACCTGATGAACAGTCCCATTTCCACACACATCAACTCCATGAACAAAGAGAGCAATACCGCCACCAGTGAGATATATGCTACTGAACATGCAGTGGCACACATAATCTATTGCAATAGTATGTTCCACATTGCTCGTGGATCCTTCCATGGACCTCAACCCATGAAAATTGAAACGGAGCGGTTGATGAGCAAATCAAGCAAAGCACTACCAGGCAAAGGCGCACTCGAGGAGGCCGGACGGATCATCGGCGCATCTTTGATGTGGTGTCCAATCCTTCGGTCCAACCTGTTTCTATTTGCACGCTCATGCAGCCCCCAAAAGGCGCCATCTCCAAGTGAGTGGACGCTTCACTAAGTACACATAGATATATGTATATACATATATATATATATATAAAGATACATATATACAAAAGATATCTTGATGTGCGCCTCTGCTGTTGTTGCCCCAGCTCAATCCATCCGTCTCCCGTGTGCCCTCGCGGTGCAGGTACACATGAGTCTCCACGGGACGGGACGGGGTCCCCCTCGGTCCCCTTGTTTGGGGCGCTGGGCTGCCGCTTTACCAGCAGCTAGCTAGCTCATCCTGATGCGCCCCCGCCCGGCCGCGCGGGCCCCACGCAGCTGCGCTCCCTCGCTCGCTCGAAAGCGGCCATCATTCTTAAGTTCACGGTGGCTCTCCAGCAAAGCCGCGCAATCATGCCGTGCACCGAACCGGCCGGCCGCGGGGGTGGAAAAGGTGGCCGTGTGCCGACGGCCTCCCGGCGCGCGCGCGGGCTCGAGGCCGGCGCCGCTGAGGACCGCGCGGCGAGTTCGGCGGTCGCCGTCCTTGACCGGCCGCCTCGGATCAACGACGGGACCATGAGGAGGTTCGGTGCACATTTATATCGTATCATATCAAACTCCCAGCTTGCCCGCGCACAGCGACAGCAACGCCCCTAAGATGCGGCACGTACACCAAGTGTCTAAAAGCAGCGCCGCGACGGTGTCGAGCGGGTACGAGTACTGAAATGACCGTGCCCATTCGTGTAGTGGTGGTATGTTGCGGGTGAAGGTGGTCTGGCAGGGCCGGGTGACCCCCAAAGGCTGGGGCAGTGATGTTACGGCTTGCGACCCCCCTTGCTGAGCGTGTGTCCCGGGAGCGCTCGGCACGGTCGCCAGGCCCGGCTGGCTGGTGCATCGACACGGTGCGTGCCTGGAGGGAACACGGGGTAGGGGGCGTAGGCCACCAGGTTACTCGTAGGAGATGCATATCCGAACATATTCCCGGGTCGGGTCAGCAGGTGCCAGGAGCACAAGTGACAAGCAAGCCCTACGCTTTCCTTTCCATACGCTCTAGCAGATTCCGTAGCCTTGTAGGGCGATTTCGGTAGCCAGTAGTACTTGTGGTAGGAGCTGGCAGTGGCAGGGATCGGCCTGTTGCGATCCCAGAGGCATATACCACTGTTGCTGCAATGGCAAATTGGCAATGCAAAGCCATGGACCTCTTTTGCTCTCGTTCGTCTACGTGAATCTCCGGAAAAGAAGAGCCGTGCGCGTATCTCGACGAAGGCAAAGATTTACTTGCTGCATCGAGCTTCGTTGCGAGGGGCATTTGGGCGATCCTGAAAGTGGCAAAGCTCGCAAAGGAGGATCTTTCGATTCTTTTTTCCATCGGAAACTTGAGTAAAATATTGTTGGTAGACGGAGTAGCAGCGAGGTCTGTGACAGCGAAAGCGGCCAGTGGAAGTGGCACCATGGTACTTGTGCAGTTGTGCGCCCATGCATTTCACTGCCTTTCATTTTCCAAAAGAGCTTGCATGCAGCTCCATTGGATTTTTTTTTGTTTCTTTTGGGTTAGAAAAAGGAGGCAGGAGACCCTACCAAGGGGAAATGTTTATCATTTTGTTTCCATTATTCAAAGTCATCATGGAAAAAAAAAACATGTACCAGCAGTGTGGAAAGTACATGCCTCCGTATAATTTAGAGAGTGCCGGAGAAACTAGACCGCCACGCTAAAACGTATCCAGGTTTTCAGAACGCGTTGCTTGCTTTATGCGGACATGGTTTCTTCTCCGTGGTCTCGCTTTCGTACCATATGGTGCACGGATTTCGGTGTTGCCAAAGCACACAAGACTCAGTCGTGCTGGTGCTGTACTGCTGGAAAAAAGATTTTTAGAAGCATAATCTTTCCATCTCATAATCCTGTCCTTGTATATTCTCCCTCTTCTTTTCTAAGACGTGGTTTGGCTGCCGTGGTCTCTAAGTAATACCGCACTTTGACTGTACTGTTCATACTATAAAAGTTTTTTAAAACATAAATCCAATAACAGCAACTTCGTATGGCATATCTCTTAAAAAATGTTATGCTATAATCAGCAGATTCTTAGATTAGTGGTAGTCAAAGGATAAAGACTTTGAATCTTGGGGTATGTGTGTGCCTCTTAAAAAATGACTAACAGCAAGTACGAAATAGAGGCAGAAAACCGGTGACAATTTCATGAAAACGAGCGCACGTAGATCATGAACGTGCTCTACTGCTCTACGAATGGCGCGACACTATTGAAGCACAATTAAATAGCATTGATTGGACAGAAAACTGCATATCCATCGTGGCATTTGGTAAATCCACTCGTGCAGAACTGATGGGGACATGAGGATTTATGAAGACATGCTGTCGATGTAGCACCAGATGGGATTGGATGGGACTACACAGCGGCGTGTGGGGGGTGGTCAGCACGGTGCCATTTGTATGTTTGGGGAAAAGGCGGACCATCGAAGAAATTGAAGACCTCCCAATAATTGTCATGACGTATCAAGGAAGAAGATTTTATGTGACGGGAAACCATATTAATTGACGGATTAGTTTCCTTGTAAGAGAACCATTTGGACGGCTTATCCTGTGATGAGGTAAATAGCTTTCGCCACCGCCTTTCCGCGGGAAAGCCACAAATGGTCATTTTAGAGAAGATCCCACCACAAATTTCAAAATATCTTGTTTGAAAACATAGAAAATCATAAACGCAGAATCATCCTAAATACTACTAATACTTGGTAGGCTCATGAATTTATTGAACCTTATAAATACGTTCGAGCACATCATAGCGGACTAGTGGTCAATCCGTACATCGTAGCCGGTGCCATGTCCAAGTCATATAAACGTAGGTTACCATGAGCACGCATGGATTATTCGCCCGCAAAGTGAAAGGGGAAACAGAGCTGATGAGCTGGTTTTGGGTTGCAACGCCGCCCAGGTTGCAGTAGATGCACAGATGCTGACAGCGACAGTGGCATGGGTCTCCGGTCTCCCTACACTCGCCTGCCCTACTACGCGATACACGCGCGCGCACGTCGCGACACCATCCCAGATATCGCCTGCTTTCGATGTGCTTTCTTGGGTCCTTGCACGGCAGCGGCATCGGCGTCGGCGAGGCTGCACAGCCCGCAGCGAGGCAGACCGCGGACACCGCGGTTGGCTGGGAATTCCGTGGCCAACAACGCCGCGCGCGGCAGGACAGCACGGGAGGCGAACAGTGCGAGAGCCATCGGCCATGCAGGCTTGCCGTGGCACTGGCTGCCTGCCCTGCCGGCGGCCAGCGCGGCGCTCTGCTCTGCCTCTGCTCTCGAGCAGAGGCCAGAGGGGTGGCCAGCGCTGACATGTGGGGCGCATGCTGGGCCCGCATGTCATGGGCAGCGCAGCGCCTCGTGGTTATGGGCGCCCGCTGAAGCTGAAGCATCCTAGCTGGTCAGTAGATGCCTCTGATGGCTGATCAGCTGTGCTCAATGTTTCGTTCATCAAGGCGAGGGCCGAAAATTTCAGCATGTCTTTGGACGGGTCTGGGATCATCGTACTGTAGTATTGGCAGCAGTACAACATAAGACACGGTCACAGCAAGTCAGAATTACAGAGTATTGGGAAAATCCATGCGTCGTGTAGTGTCCTATGATTTTATATTACAAAAAGAAAAAAAATAACTACAGATGCGATTAAAGGTCTTCGCTTACATAGTCATAGTTTGTGGGCCTTCGCAGCTCACAAAAGCATCACACTAAGCCAATTCACAATTTAAAAACTTGGCATGTTTGGATGCTTTTTCACACATCGCTGCACCTTGTAGCCCAATCACGCGTAAGGTGTGGCTAACAATTTGTCCGCCGTATGTGATGCATCCTTTATTTTTCTTTTCTTTGTGTGCGTGCACAGGATGCAAAGTAAGAACTAAGAAGTCACCGTGATCGAGTAGAAACGAGGTCCAAATTTAGGGTAGAAATTGACAAAGTAGAAGCTTCAAACAGGACTATATGGGACACATGGCGCAGGATAGGAAAACTCGAACACTAAAAAAAGAAGTATATTTACGTGTACCGATGTGAGGCGGCCGGGTTTGAAACCACTCATGAGCTCAAACTCGGGTGTTTTTTTGGATGTCGTTGCCTTTTACTACCGTTAACGAACTAACCGTACAGGGAGCTACAGTACTACTCGTATTTTTACCTGTACGTGACTTTTGATACTTTGCCCAGATATTCCCCCAAGTCAGTGAAGGATCAAGCACCATTTTTATCCCCCCTCCAAAAGTTCAATCAATGCTACAGTAGCTCAAGGAGTACCAAACTATGTTTGGTCAGCACCAACGGCCTCAAAATCTGGTGGATTTTGTACAACAATAAATTGGAGCAGTGACATACTAATTTACATGTCAATGGTAGTACACACACCTTTCTCCTAAAACGGGCCTGTCACGTAGTATAGGGCTTTACAATCTGGAAATCTTATTAGGAAGAAAATGGGGTTCTATGCTTTAAACCCAGGAGGATAAAAAGTTTACCTAGTAGAACAGCTCCTAACCCGAATTTGGCAACTTGTTACTACTACCACGCAACGTAGATTACGGTCAACAGTGTCCCAAGAAAACCTCAGAAAAGTCCATGAGCCCCAGCCAAAACTTGCAGGGTTTGCCTTGGTTTCGGAGCTAAAGAGCAAAGGCTACGTAGGTAGAAGGGGGAAAGAAAGTAACGGCAACACCAGGAGGCCCCGAAGCTTTAGCTTTATTCCTCCCTCTCCCCTTCATATTTCTCAGCTCCCTTTGTTGCTCCCTCTCACTGCCCACTGCCCCCAGTACTCTCCTCCCTACTGCCGCTGCTGCTCTCCCACTCCCCTACTCCCCCCACCTCGCCTGCACAGCCCGGCTCGTCTTCTCGAACAGCGCGAGCGCGCAGGCGCGGAGCAGCGTGTCCGTCCGTCCGTCCTTGCACTGTCTGCAGCCTCCCCCTCTCCCTCACCGGGCCTTCAAATCCGCGGCCGCGCCATCCGCTGAGCCGCTGCCCCGGTCCTTGCATTGCTCGAGGCAGCGCAGCGCTGGTCGCCTCCGTGCCTTCCGCCGTGTTCCTGGGCTCTCTCATTTACTTCCGCTGCTGTTCTGCCTCTGTGGGCGTTTCTTTATGGTCTGGAGCAGCGGTTAACTGCTTCCGGGCATTGATCTGCCGAGCTGAGATCGTGAGCTGTGGGTTCGGTCTCTGAGAGAGGAGCCCGTTCGGACTCTCTGAAAGCCCGAATTTGATCGAGGCCTTGCCCCGTCTTTGCTCGGCTTCTTTACTTCACCTCTAGCGATTTCTTGTGCTGGGGGTGCTGGCAAGAGCTTTCTTGCTTCTGCGCTCGTGGCTTTGCGCCTGAATCCTGCGGTTTCTGCTCCGGCCACTTCGGTTCTTCGTCTTTTCCCCCCAGTGATCTCTCTAAAATTTTCCTAACCCCCTTGCCTTCTTGTGCGGAAGATTGCATTTTGGAGTCTTCCTAAATAGCTCTTGGGAATTCTCTGGTTCGTTAGCCGGCCCATAGTTCAGAAAAGCAAGGGCCAGTTTGGTCTACTTCATTTCACAAAAAGGGGGGAAATTAGGTAGTAAAATCCGGTTCTCCCCTGATTCTGTTCGGAGATACTGTTTGAGAGGAAGTAAAAGCGCCAAGTTTGGAGGTTTCGAGGAGTTGGGGAGACTCATTCCTTGGAGCTAGCTGCATGAGGAAGCATTGAGACAATGAGAGATGACAATTCAAGCAGGAACAAGGTAAGTGTTTCCATATTTGCAGTTATCCTGTTTATTCTTCACAGTGATGTTTCTGTGTTCATCCCTGATCTTGCTTTGGTTGTGATTGGTGTGCATAAAGCTGTCCTGGTCCAGGACCCTTGTTAGGAAGTGGTTCAACATCAAAACGAAGGCGAAGGACTTCCATTCGGATTATGCAGCTGAGGAAGGTACATTCATCTAGCAACACCCTACCACCTTTTTTAACTGTCTGATCTAACAACAGAGCTTCTGTTCATAAATCAGTGACCTCGAGTTCACTGCATAATAATTTCTCTGCTTAAGTTTCTTTTTACAGCAGTAGGTTTCTGTTATTCTACTAGGATAAAAATGCTTGCTGTTTCCAGATGCACGTTGGCTTCTTGTTTCCTGTTCCCTTTAGTGAATTTCCCCCTTGTGGTTGCAGACGCAACCAAAATATGCTTGTGACTCCAATAAACTAGAACTTTCTTTTACTGATTCTGTGCTAAATTTCCTTCTAATAATTTCAGTCGGAGTGCAGTGGAGGACCAGTTTCTCTGATAGAGATGCGTGCAAATCCAAGAAAAGCAGAACAGGTACATTTTGCTTGCCTCCTGACAGTAACTATGGTATCTTCATATATTTTTTTTCATCCCTTTGTCTGTTTCATGCAAAACTGCAAATGTCATGACCAAATTATCTTTATGCTTCGTGATGAGTGTGACTGAGTTAACTTTATGTTTACATAGAGAGGTTGCCTAAGAGGAATGTGGATCGAGATGGTAGACTAGGTAATGGATTTGACGGTGCTTATATCACAAACACACAGGATTACAGGTAAATAGACTGTTTCTTTTAGTAAGACTTGATCAATCCACTAATCATTGGTTCAAGGAAATTCCTGTGATATGACAATACATATCCTTGTGCGCATAGGGTCTTCGTTGCTACATGGAATGTGGGAGGAAGGTCACCATCTAGTCATTTGAATCTGGAGGACTGGCTTCATACTTCTCCTGCTGCTGATATATATGTGATAGGGTATATTTCTTAACTTGTGCATTTACTTAACCAAATTATTTCTCTCTAAACCAAGAAGCACCCCTAAAATAAATAAAGCTCAAAATAGAAAAGGAAATTAACATAATTTATCATGCCAGGTTTCAGGAAATTGTTCCCTTGAATGCTGGTAATGTTCTATTGACTGAAGACAATGGTCCAGCGAAGAAATGGGTTTCTCTTGTTAGAAAAACTCTAAATAATCTTGATCAACAAGGCTCTGGTGTCTACAATTACCACACCCCCTCACCAGCTCCAGATCCTATTGTGGAGCTCAATGTTGACTTTGAGCGATCATCAAGAAGACAACGGAACTCGTCATTCTTCCATCGACGTTCATTCCAGTCCTTCAATCGTAGTTCAAGGATTGACATGATGGATCCACACTCGTTAGTGGACCGTCGTTTCAGTGTTTGTGACCGGATTAGCTTCGGGAGCCGGCCAAGTGACGTTGACACTAGTATGAGATGTGGTGGGTCATCTGATGATGAGAATATTGACGAGGAATCCCCTAGTGGTATATTCTTTCCACCAATGCCATGTGGATATGGTGCTCCACTATGCACTGATTCTAGGTAAGTTTCTCAACTCTTACCATAGCATATATAAATAGCTCATCTTTCCTGTTATGAAACTGATTTCATGCTATATTAGCTATTAAGGATTCCTTTGTTGAATGACTACGATCCTCTGACTGAAATTAATATTTCCTTGAAAAATCAGGTATTGCTTAGTTGCAAGCAAGCAAATGGTTGGAATTTTTCTCATGGTGTGGGTACGGAGCGACATAAGGGAGCATGTGAAGAACTTGAAGGTTTCGTGCGTTGGTAGAGGCCTGATGGGCTATCTTGGAAATAAGGTATCCTTTGCTATCTTTTTCATTTCAGATAGGGGTTTACATCTACAGTGTAATGTTTTCAACTATTGTTTAAGACAGTAGATTTTAGTGTATGAATCCATTTTATTGAACCCTTTCTTTTGTGATCCCCATTCCTTATTTCTCTCTTTTTTTTTGGTCTTAACTCAGGGATCAATATCAATCAGTATGTCTCTGCATCAGACAAGCTTCTGCTTTGTGTGCACTCACTTAACATCAGGCCAGAAAGATGGTGATCAACTTAGACGAAATGCGGATGTAGTGGAAATTTTGAGGAAGACCAGATTTCCGCATGTTCATGGAGCAGGTGACAAGAAGTCTCCAGAGACAATTCTTGATCATGAGTGAGTAGTGCACTTGTGCTTCTCATGTTCTGCTTTTCTTTACAGATTTTGATTAAACACTTAATAGTTAAAAGGAATTAGTTTGAAAGCATCAATCTTATGCTACCAATTTTATTTCTTTTCAGTCGTATTATTTGGCTTGGTGATCTGAATTACCGGATAGCTCTTTCCTATCGCTCAGTGAAGGCTTTAGTTGAGATGCACAATTGGAAACAGTTATTGGAAAAGGACCAGGTTAGCTATTATAACGTGAACTTGTAACATGGTTATGCCTCTTGTTATGGAGATGTCTTTGTTTGGTTGGCTTCTTATGTCTGAAATTTCTGTAACAGCTTCGGATAGAGCAAAGATTTGGTCGGGTCTTTGCAGGCTGGAAAGAAGGGCGGATTTACTTTCCTCCCACATACAAATACTCGTACAACTCTGATAGATATGCAGGCGATGATATGCATCCAAATGAGAAGCGAAGAACTCCAGCATGGTAAAATTCATTAAACTGGACTTTCTGACATTGCAAAGAACATGTTTACTGTCATCAAATCGAAGCTCCTATGCATGCATTATTCATCTCCTTACACAGTGTTCATAACATCATTTCATTCATTTATGAAGGTGTGACCGTATTCTATGGTATGGCCGAGGTCTAAACCAACTGTGTTACGTGCGCGGTGAGTCTCGGTTCTCGGATCACAGGCCTGTGTACAGCATTTTCACAGCAGAGGTTCAGATTTCGAGCCAAACTCAGTTCAGCGGCATTACTCGTTCTGCCTCTCTCCTGGGGGTAGACGAATTACCATACCCAACTTATCCACGCAGTTACATGGATATAAACTTTTACTGATTGTACATCTCGATGGAGGCAGCCAAGGTTTGTATTCTATGGGCCTGGCAGCATCACATTGTTTAAAGCTTGTTGCTCTGACTGATGCTCTGAATTCCATGTGACAGCATTCTTTCTACTCATCATAACCCCCATGTGGTGTTGGCTGCAGACATTCCTCGTTACCTGAGTGGCAGAGCGCACCTTCTGATGACTGACTGAAATTCATTCCTCCCAAGATTCCATCGGCTGGAATGTTTGTTGCTAACAGGTGACCCTGAACTTTCCATTCTTTTTGTCTCGTGTTTCTGTGCCCATCGTGTGTCTGGAGTCTGCCTTCGCATGCGCACAGGATATGTTTTCTCAAAATGATGCTTGGAATTTTTGCTGTGATTGACACCCAGTTCCTGCTGTTGTTAACATGCAGATACTCAAGGAGATGCTTTCCGATTGTAAGATCAGGTATGATCTGCTAAACCATGTCATGAAAGTTGTAGTATGTGTGAGATTTAAACAAGCTGTAGGACTAATGCACCTCTTTTTAACCATGAACAGTAATATTTGCACAGTTTTGAAGCTAACCATCTGGAGTCCCGATTTACCAAAAAAGAAAGGAGTGTTTTTGTGTCCAAGACAAGCTAAAGACTAACATCGTCAAGGTAATTAGCGCTATGCCTTTGAATTACCCCCCTTCATGACACGATTCTTCCTTTTTATTTTCCTCTCCCCTGAGCCGTTTGGGCTGGGAAGGAGGCCTGGCTTCTCCTTTTTTTTTGTTTTTCGCTTTTGGTCTCCTGATGTAACAAGAGGAGAGCCGCTCCATCGGCTCAATGAAACAATTTTTTAATCGAAATGATGGCTTGTACAGCAAACTGCTCCTGTAACTTTCCACGCCCATCGTAGAATACGCAACTTGTTCATGCCCGCAGCGAAATGATCACCTGAAACAGCGTGCGTGCCGTGCCATTCTGAATGCTTGTGCACAAAGCAATGTGCTGAAGATTTGCAGAGGCTGGTGTGCTCTGCCTCATTGTGCTGGCCTGCTGGGGGGTTGCAAGCTGCTATAGGCCATGCTTTGCTGCACATCACAGGAAATGAAATGTGCAAGGCATGGGAAAAGCAGTCGGGGGTGGGGGCGGGCCAGGGGACACGAAAGCAGCGGGGCCCTAAAGGCCAAAGTGGGGGGCAGGGCTCAGAGACGGAGAGGGGACTAGGTGAGGGAGAGTACTCATCAGGGCAGGGGTGCATGCCGATGGCGATGCCATGCCGACTGCTGAGCAGACAGGCCTGTGCCCCCCCTGTAGTACTACCGGTCTACTTGTGTGTGTCGTAGCACTAGCAGTAGCAGTAGCAACACCACAGCCTTTGCTTTCTCAAATGGAGGATAGAAGCAAAGAACTGAGACGGTGGCCCGGTCCGAACTTCGAAGCGGCCCCAAAGTGAGCGAGCCCTGACTAGCATAGCATCGGATGTTCGGATATGAGGTGCTAAACTTTAACAGTGTCACATCGGATGTTCGGATGCTAATTAGGAGGACTAAATATGAGCTAATTATAAAACTAATTGCAGAACCTTGTGCTAATTCGCGAGACGAATCTATTAAGCCTAATTAATCCATCATTAGCAAATGGTTACTGTAGCACCACATTGTCAAATCATGGACTAATTAGGCTTAATAGATTCGTCTCGCGAATTATACTCCATCTGTGCAATTAGTTTTGTAATTAGCTTATGTTTAGTACTCCTAATTAGCATCCAAACATCCGATGTGACAGGTGTTAAACTTTAACAGGGGTTTCCAAACACCCCCGGAGGACCACCCTGCGTTCCTTTGTTTCATTCACTTTTTCGACGGCGTACGAGCCCTAGGCTGATTCTGCAAACAGTACTAGTCGCTGCTGCAGTGCTGCTGCTTGTGAGTACGGACCAGGTCTGAAAATTTGGATCAGCTACTAGTCCAGGACACCTCGAACTCGTCAAGGCAAATGCTAAATATGCACCAGGCCATGCCGTACCAAGTACGTGCTTGGTTCCCGACCTTGCGGCGCCACGCCACGCCGCCGCCACAGCCTGTGGTGTAGCTTTTGGTGGCTCAGAACCAAGCACTTGCACAAGATTCACCCAATATTTGCGTCATGATAAAGGCAAGAATTCAAAGTTTGGTGTAACCTAAGCTCTTGTTGCAAACTTGGATCTTTGTACAAGTGAGTGGGTAACTGACTATACAATCTATGGGACACTCTTGTCAAAGAGAAAAAAATGAGGTGCCGGATCTTCGTATCGGACGTACCTTATCGCGGCCTGAAGAGCGCCACCGCTGGCCGCCGCTGCCGCGCCGCCACCGGAGAAAAGGCGGCAGCGGCGCCGGCGGCGCACAGCATCATCCGTGCTGCGTGGGCCGCGTGACTCAGCCCGGCCCATCTCGTTGTCGCTTCGTTCCTTGCAGGCTCGGATTAAGAAGCTGGGGCCATGGTTCGTGGACCTTCCAAAGCCCAGAAGCTTGATAAGGATGAAAATGGCCCTTCCAACGAAGCCCAAACAGTTCCAACGATCAAGCGCCTCAGCGCGGTCCTCGGCGGCCACACAGAAATCCTATCCATCTTCCGGAAGAAAATATTCAACTTAGATAAGAGTTAAGAGGTAGAGAGCACCGTAAGCATGCATAGCTTTAGGGTGGATCTTGACACGTCCCAGCATTCGGTTTGCTCCTTTGTATGGGTGGGATGGAGAGAATATTTTTAGATTTAAAACTTTGATCTCATTTTTCTCAAACTGTAAATGCATTTTGAATTCCATTTAAACTATTGTGTTCCTGAGAATTAATGTAACACAATGAGATCCAATATGACTACGTTTTATTGTATTTTTAAAAATAGACATATTAAATGAATTATCTCAACATTTTGTTTAACTAAAAAAAGTTGGGGAATGTCAAAAAATATTGATAAAAAATGTTGGTGAATGCAAAAAAAAAGTTGGTACGTGTAAGAAAATGTTGAGAAAAAATGTTGGTGAATGTAAAAGAAGTTAAAGAAAAATGTTGGTACATATATAAAATGTTGCTCAACATTAAGAAATGTTGGTGATAATTTTTTTAAAAATGTTGATGAACATCAATAAATGTTGATAAATATCTAAAAATGTTAAAGAAAAATGTTGCACATGAGCTTAATATAGGCTTTCTGGTGGGTGTACAGGAGCCCTTGCAGCCACGACATGCTGCTACGGGAGGCGTAGTTTCTCGAGGCGAGCGGCAGCTGCAACCCGTTCGTCGCTAGCTTCCACGGCCTCGCACGCAACACAACCACCATGGCTCTCTCCCTCGTCATGGAGTACGTAGGGCCAACCCTTGCTGTGACCTCCTCCGCCGGCGCCACGGCGGGAGCGCGCCGCTGCTGGAGGCCATGGTGCGCGCTGCGATGTGGCAGCTGCTCAACGGCTCCAAGAAGATGCACGAGCGCCGCATCATCCACCAGGACATCAAGTCTTCCAACATCCTCGTCAATGATGATCGCGGTGCCGTAAGATATGCGACTTCGGGCTCGCCATGTCCGTAATATATAGAATTGAAGGTGCCGGAACAAGGTCTTGGGCTGAGCGGCTACCGCTATCACCCTCGGATTTTGGGCTCGGGCCTCCAATATCCACGCGGGTGGATTTCCTAAAATAAGACAAGTGTCAAAACATACTACACGACGGCATCAAGTTACAATCAGTACTTGGGTACTTAGTTGGTGAACCTCTTTATCTTTATGGAGGGCTCCCCCGCAAGCGCGCGTACTTGACAGTGGACAGCGGCTTCTTTGGCGCGGCCTGCTGGATCGCAGATTGATCCTCACCAGCCTTGGCTGCCGTTTCCACTGCTTGAGTAGCCTACGCGCCAGAGGGATGGGCCCTGGAGATGGGAGGCTCCTTGTCATCCTCTAGCTCGATGATTTTCTTCATCGCCGGTAGCTCCTGCTACATGACTTCTGTAGTTGTCTTCTCTACCTCTGTCTCCTCCTCAACTACCTACAAGTTGTCCATGTCAGAATCAAGATAGGCATGGCGAAAAGGACAACAACATATGAGTACTCAATCCTCATGATCTTGTTCTTCCTTGTGATTATCGACGGTGGGACTTCATCGGCGGTCGATGACTTCTTCACCACCCGCTTGACAGCGATAGTGATCTTTCTCTTCGGGGGTGGTGCCAATCTAGTCTCCAGGATATTTTCAGCTTCATGCTTTGACACCTCGGAGGAAAACCCACCTTGTCTGACTGACGGGGTTTGATGACGAATTTTTCCGCAGCTTCTGATTCAGAGCTGCTAAAGGAGGACCAATCCTCCGACCATTCTTCCTTCTCCTCCACGATCGCTTTCTATATAGACACAATGGTCTGTACACGCGGAGCGGTGCCAGAGCCATCCAATCCGAGTGGAGGAGGAGCAGAGCAAAATAAGTGAATTTTTTCCTGCAAGAATAAACAAGTCAGAAAAGCGACTAGTATCAAAATTGGTACTCAGGGGCTAAAGCCACATGTACTTACACTGCTCCACGGGTTGGTGGTGCAGTGTTCTCGCACGATGGTGGGGATCATCCTTGCGTGCTTGAAGATCCTAGGGGCCAACTCGTCTGACGACATTCAGGATGGATCCTGGGGGCCCGAGTAGTCATACCCCTAGGTGCAGTGTAGCTGTAGTGGTTGGACTTGCCTCCGCATGAAACTGAAGGCCACGCCTCTTGTCAGTCCCTCAGACTTGAGTACAACTATCTTCTCCAAGAGCTCAGAAATCTGAGGGCTGTCTTCATGGTCTGGCTCGTCCAACCACCGATTATTCCATACTGGGCGGTGGCCGGTCACCTTGAGAAGTCGTGACTCATGATTTCCAATGTAAACCACTTGTCCTTTCACCCTGAGTGGGAATCAATCAACTCATATTCCAAGTACGAGTTTTTGCTCTTCTCCCGCGACTGGATGCCCCCCCCGACTACTCTTCGGTGTGTTCCAATTTGGGGTGGGGTTTTACTCTGAATAGCTTCTGGAAAAGCTGGAAGTGGGGCTGGATCCCAAGGAACACCTCGCACAAATGCACAAAAATTGCTATGTGCAAAATTGAATTGGGGTTGAGGTGGACTAATTCCAATTTGTAGTACCTCAATAACCCACGAAAGAAATCAGAGGTGGGGAGAGCCAGACCTCGCTCGATGAAGTGTGCGAAGATCACTGTCTCATGGGTGTAGCTCTGCAGAGGCTAGGGGTTGCCGAAGGCCTCCATCCAATCGATGAAGTTCTTCTCCTGGAGGAGCTTAACATCTACATACGTCTGGATGTCTATCTCCTTGATCATTCTTCTAGGCGCAGGCTTGGTTTGGCGGAGCTGTCTGGTCCGTCTTGCCATACTTTGGTGCTGGCAACTGGATTTCTTTCTCCTTCTTCATGGCCTTCCTCTTCTTGCACTCAGCCGCCTTGCTGGATGACACTTTCTTCCCCATTCATGTTGCCACGAGGGTCTTCTTGGGGGCTAAGCTGGGGGAGACGGTGGCACTCGAGCTCAAGAATGGCAAGCGGTGCCTCTAGGGCTACAGTATGGAAGACGAACATGCAGAATGGCTTGGGTGAAACAGAATGGATGAATTCCTCCGTTATTTATAACCGCGACGCAGTTAACAAGGGCGAGATTAACGGGAATATTCTGTTATTAAAAGCCCGAAGTTATTGTTGGAAGTTTCCAATTTTCTCGAAAAGGGATAAGGTTACTGTTGGCGAACGGTCACATTGATCAGTGGTTGACCCTAATACCCAAACTAGTCAGTAATGGCTCGGGGGTTGCGTGCCACGTGCCCATCAGCTAAAAAGTTTTTTCTTTGGGTTCCAAGGTAAAAGAGATGTGAAATTATAAGATTGACCCTCAGCTTGATTCTTCGATTCAACCTAAGGCTTGGAAGCTACTCCATACGGAGTGCGATTTTCATCGCACTTCCATACAAATTTCAAGATTCAAGATTCAAGACCAAGTTAAAAGAGGCTTGAGTACATTCTAGCCGTCTAAAAGTACTCATGTGCATTTGAAGAAGACGATCCGATGGAGTACTCGAAGAGCACCACGAACTAGTCGGTGAAGCCTTCAAAACTACTCGGAACTGCTACATTTGACTAAAAAGTACTCGGGGGCTTGTCGGCCATACATCTATGGGCCCATCGAAAGGTTTGGACAGTCCTACAATATAGGGCTGTACATCGAGACATGTTAGACATGGAGACTACGATACAGGACGGCGTGATCTACATGGAGGACAAGAACTAGTCGAGGATTATAATACTACATTGAATAATACTACCGCTTTTGCTGGCATCACTGATTTGTTTGGATTATTTCTTAATATCCCTTGGAATAAGTTGATTTCTTGCAATAATAGAGGACCACTCCAATACAATAACATGTTAAACATTTAACATTTAACATAAGTTGATCGAGATTCTAAGCAGTGACAGTGGATCAGTGACTACAAGTGATGGATCACCATTTATTTAGCTGTGAAGAAGCGAGCGAAGGTTGTTTTGGGACGCACTGCGAAGATGTTGATGAGCTAGGCACGGACGTCGTGCTCGGCGAGGTTGCTAATGATTAGCCTAAATGTAATATGCAAATGACTTCCCAAAGTGGATAATTTTATCTATTACACCATTATAGTTATATAACGATCCTATCTTTCTTATAAAGTGATTTTTTTTCGCTATTTGTTTTTCATAGAGTTAGATGGAGTGAAGTTCTAGCTGTGTAGCAAAATCAATTTTCACCGTTAGAAGAAGATGATTGTGCAGGTGCTGTCGTTTGCTCTTGTGCAGGTGTTGTCGTTTGCTCTTGTGCCATTGCCAGATATATGTCATCATGTCAACTATACAAGCATTTTCTGAAACATTAGCTATGTGGTAGTACAATTAGATTCGAGAATAGAATGATGCTCATTTTATGATTTACGGATGAATTTCATGATGAATTTAGTCATTATACTTTGTTCCAGTTTAATTTTGTCATTCCCGATGACATGTTGTTCAAGTAGCTTGATGCTGTGGAGACGAACCACAAGCCACTAAAAAAGTGATGTGTTCTTGAATCTTGACAATGACCATATTGATCTACACAGCTGAATTACCCTATCTCTCCTGATGGTGAGATCATTATTGCAATTCTTTATGGTGTTTCATGCTTGCCACATTAGTTCTTGTCCCCTAACTGCCGATGGATGATGCAAATTTGGATCTTCGGCCATTTGACCCATTGTGCGTAGAAGGAGCTCGATGAAATGTCTAATAGACTGCAGTCTTGCATGAACTATCTGATGCCAAGGTACACCGACGGGTATTATTGGTCTCCATTGTTTATTTTCAAAGATGCTAGCTTCCCATCTACGTCGACATATTTGGTATTTGGCTGCTGCTGCTCGTCACTGTGTTGATCGGTGATGGTGTGCTTGGTGCTGGTCAGTGGTCACAGCATCAATGTTCTCATGATGTAGCTGGTGGTGGAGCAAAACTGTTGCTAGACGCATGATTGTAGCAAGTGTGCAAAGGTGCCGGCTTCCATAGGTATTTGTATAGCTAGATTGTCTGGATTGTTAGATGCTGCATAGGTATTAATCATATGTCCTTGTCTGGATTGTCAGATGTTGCATGTACTTCCATAGGTATTTGTATAGCTAGAACATAATTTCAGAGATCATAGAAAAAGAAGCACAGTTTTTTTCATTGCCATTGTTATTTTTTCCTCTTAAATCACCATCATATATCAAACTGCACAATTTCATTTCTTATATTCGGTGTACCTGCAGAGAATATACATTTGTGTTCCCCAGCCATACCTGGCAACTAATCTATATGTTCCTCCTATCATAGTCCTCTTCTTGCCTGCTATCATATAAGTATCAAATCCAACATTTATAATGTTTTGAAAACTCATTACGCTAAGAAATCGTTTCCTGGACAGAAGTGTTAACAAAGTGCTAAAGAACTGATTGATGCATGACATGGACAGTGCTTGAGCTGAAAGAGATCATCCTAGGGTCTAACTGAACTTTCCGTGTAAGGTTGTTTGGTCAGCATCAAGGACACTGCAATTCGTGATAATGAGAATGGTAAATGCTGGTGGGTACAGAAATGATGTTTGATTCCCTATTTATATCATATAATAATGTGCAGGCCTTTTCCTGAATTAAGGATTTGTTCTGCAATAATTACCTTGTGTAGGGAGGAAATTTGATATTTATTCCTAGGAAAATGGTGTCATATATGATCTGCACCCCATAGACGGTCAATCCTCTGCTCTTCTTATTATTTTGCATATTGCTAAGTAACAACAGTACTTGTTCGTGATGTTTTTAAATATTGCTAACATAAACTACTTTGAGAGCCCTTTTAAAATCATGATTTTTGGGTTGCAGGTTTTTGACCAATCATTAGCAGCCTGATGAATTGGAAGCACAAGTCATTATCTCTGGGTTGCGAGTTTCTGGTCAATCATTAGCACCTTAGAATGTTGCAATTCTCAGTTTTGTTGGACAATATCCAGAACTCTAAAATTATAGTTGGCTAGTTGAAATACAGTATATGTTGCTCGTTAGCTGCTTCCATTGTGCTATCTATCCTGCGCCGACTACCGTGTTTCTGTCAATCTTGATATATGAACATTATTGCAGTTGGCATGTAAGAGCAAAAATATATATACATACGTTTTAATAAGAATAAGCCAACTCGAGATGCATGGATGATTGGATGGTGATGCCTCTAGCTAAAATAGCCTTATCTTGATCTACAGTTGTGATCATAACTTAATGTATTTTGAGAATTGTACACCTGCAAAGACACATCTAGAATCACGTTTCAGGCCTGTGCATCAGCCAAGAGATGGTGTTCGTTTTACAGTGTGCTATCCCCCTCATGAAAAAATATTCAGATTATTTTAAGTTGCTTACTGAAATTATTTTCTCTCTGACTGCAAATGGAAGTCACAAAGAGGGAACATTTGTGAGACCATTATATCAAAAATGCAATGGGGATGCTTTTCTTTTCTTCCATTTTGCTTGTTAAACTATATTATGCAAGTGCAGTGGGGACATTCTCTTTCTAGAAGATTTACATGATTTAGGCTAGACTTGAGGTCCGAGTCTAACATATCTTAATAATATGATGTGCCATGATTCCTAAATTGCAGTTTACTCTTGAGGTTTTTTACTTATTTATCTGTTACTGCATTATGTTCGTGCTCCTCTGGTACATATGCATCCTGGAAAAATGGATTGATGTGTGTCTGTTCTTTCTTGAGACGTGCAGATAAACAGTCCCTTTCTAGTAATGAAAAAAAAAATTCAGATCAATCGACATCGACCTTGAGGTTATAATGCATTCTTTGTTAATGCACAACGTGGTTGTATCACTCATGGTGAATGCAGGAATATGATGGAGGAAAAGGGGCTGCTGGATTTGCCCCCCTATAACCCCACTCCTATGCCAAGGTTCATGGCGTTTGTGCTATTAGAGGTAAGTGAGGATAGGATAGCATAGCTATCTAGCTTTTGTGTTTGAATGTGATCATTCTTAATTGCTGATTATGCAGGTTTCTTGCTGCTTAGCTTCAAGATCCCTACTGGTGGCGGGATAACAGGCACTGGTGGCGGGATAACAGGCGATAGACATTAGGTTTAGCGGGGTTTGTTCTAAAACCATTTCTGGACAGAAGCTTTTCTCCTATCCATCTACTGACTGTTCTTTTTATATAACTTAATGGATGTATCTCCCTGATGGTTGATTTGTGTTGCACCTGTAATGCAAATGAACATGAGATGTCCTGTATGCTTGTTTAATAAAATTGGATGTATTGTATTTATGTCAGTTTTTTGCCACTAAGATTAGAATGGTATCTATCTATGATTTGTGTTGCCCAACGCATGGGCACGATACTAGTCAGTGTGTGTCTGACTGATTAACTACTAGGCATTGTGTAAAGACTAGTTGCGTATGACTGATGTACCTTTGCAGCTGGTGGAGCACCAAGGGTAAATCAAGGTGCTATTACAACCCTTGTAAAAACGATGCTATTATAACTCGCATGCATGCGTCACTAGAATTCAATGTTTGCTCAAATATCACCCATCCCAGAAAATCCATTACATGAAGTGGATGCCACAACATCAATTGTTAGCCTGCAGCTTACCATGTGAGGCTGACCCACCTCTCTTACTCTTTCCTTAAAAGATGTAACAATTCTTAAATCCAGTATCCAAATTTAATTAGAAGGTTAAATAGTTTTAATGTTTTTTATAAAAATATGTATGAAGTTTGAAAGAAAATGAAAATGCAATTGGCGGTGGGTGTGCTGTCATCCCTATGTTCCTAAGAAATATTTTGTCATCATCTCGAATACATATGGAATCTCAAGCTGCATGCACTACCGGAAACAGAAAGTTCGCCGAGTGCCCCAGGCACTCGGCGAAGGTCCAAAAACACTCGGCAACGCATTTGACGAGTGTAACACTCGGGGAACTTTCCCTCGGCAAACAGGGGGTTCGACGAGTGTCATACGTCGGGCACTCGGCGAAGCTTTGCCGAGTCCCAAAAAACACTCGGCAAACATATTTTAGAAAAAAAATACAAAAAACAAAAACTCTGGCCGCCGCCACCACCGGCCTCCACGACCTTCACCACTGCCGGCCACCACCACCGGCCTCCACCACCGCCACCCGCCACCACGCCGCCTCGCCACGGCCGCCGCCCACCACGCCGCCACATCCGCCGGGAGAAGGGGAGGGGCAGGCCGCGCCGTCGCCGAGGAGAAGGGGAGGGGCAGGCCGCGCCGTCTCCAAGGACAAGGGGAGGGGGCGCCCGGCCACCCACCGCCACCCATCAAGGAGAAGGGGAGGGGGCCACCACCTGTCGCCGAGGAGAAGGGGAGGGGGCGACCGGCCGCCGCCGGATCTGGCCTAGAGGGGAGGTTGCCGCCGCCACATCCGGCCACCACCACCACCTCCACCACCACACCCGCCGGCCACCACCTCCGGATCCGGGGAGAGGAGGGGTGGACGCGGAATGGTACGGAATAGAGAAAAAGATTCTTCTGATTTTCTTGTTCCTGAAAATATTCTATCTATCTCCTAGACGCCGTAGAGAATTGAGAATTTTCATGTCTTTCAATTCTCGTACTCGTAATTGGAAAGTTACGGAAGGAGATCCATCATTTTGCAATGAAAACAACATAAAAAACTCTGGACAATTTCGAAATCAGACCAAGCGTCTTAATACATATGCAAAAAAATTCATTATTGGCCCACCATTGATTACAAGATTTAGCTTTTATGAATCGCTATTGGTTTGATACGAGTAATGGCAGCCGTTTCAGTATGTTAAGGATACAGATGTATCCACAATTCATTTAGAGTTACTTAATAGCCTATTTCTTATACTATATCTCTATCCCGTGAAATTCTCGAGCCGAAAGATGGATGCATATGCTGTGTTTCATTTTGCTAAATTATATCAATTAAATGGTATATCAATTCTATAAATTGGATATAGCAATAAATAAATCAGCAAAATTCTTTTTATTTTTAGATAGAAGAAATGTTTCTTCTATCTAAAATAAAAGAATGTACCCTTCTATGCAAATCCAATTTGCATCGATGAAATAAATCCAAATTCCAGATTCCAGCAGTAGATGAATAATTGCAAATTTTTGTGGTGTACGAAGATTAGAATAACTTCAAAATAACTGGACATAATTTTTTATTTTTCCTG
>NC_028458.1:9605812-9618517 GCF_000263155.2 Setaria italica | reverse complement strand
AGAGCTGATCCCTCCTCTCCCCCTCTCTCCAGCTCTAGAGTCCTCCTTTTATATCGCAAGGGGACGGCCGGAGTTACTATTGGGATCGGGTAAAAAAAAAAGGTCTGTAAAGAGTAAAGAGCAGGACGGTAAAAGGTATGGCCGGAAGGAGGAGAGAGATCCTAGGCGCCCGATGTCCTGCCGACCCTAAACGCGTGCCGGTGTGCATGTCGGAGGGGGAGGTCGCCGGACGCCAAGTGTTGCTGCTCCCCGTAGATAGCCATGTCGATGCTCGTAGGTACCAGGCCAGATCATGATGAGGCGGCTTCGTCGTTACCCCAGCGTCCGTTAGGGTGGACGGTGGATGCCGCTGCTCCGGTGATGGCTGTTGAGAGGAGGAGCTTTACATCTGTACTGCTGTTCGCGCGGGACCCGAGGGCGTGCGGGACCCGAGGACAGGCCGCTCCCTCCTTTGCTCCGGTCGCCGCAGGTCATGAGTACCCTGCGGCGAATGGGAGCCGGCCTTCGGCACTGTAGCCCGCACAGGTCGGTCGTGCACGGGTACTTGCGCCGGGTTGCGTGAGGGGTGCGGTCGCCCTGCCCTCTGCCAGACCTGCGGCGCATTTACGGCGAGGGCGACGGGGGGGACCCACTGGTTTTTGTCTGTCTTGCTCATGCG
Source organism: Setaria italica (assembly GCF_000263155.2). Classification (NCBI taxonomy): domain Eukaryota; kingdom Viridiplantae; phylum Streptophyta; class Magnoliopsida; order Poales; family Poaceae; genus Setaria; species Setaria italica. The sequence continues at coordinate 9,617,859 of NC_028458.1, read as the reverse complement.
GATCGTATCCGAGGGGGGTTCTGACCCCGTGGGCCCCAGTGTGCCCTACTCTCTCTCGCTTGGGGTCGGGCGAGGTGGAACTTTCGTGGCACAGGGTCGGGTGCCCCCGACCCTGGGGTTACGGTCGGGCGAGGCGGGGACCTTGCGGAGGGGGGTCGGCCGTTTCCGACCCTGGCGTCTTGATCGGGCGAGGCGGAGTTTTGATCACGTCTTGGTGGGCCTGGGCCTTCATGTTTGCTTCTTTAAGCAGTGTGTTAGGGGGTCGTTAATATTTCCCCCCAACAGTAGCCCCCGAGCCTGTGGTGGAGCAGGAGTGCTCCTCCGGAGGCTCCTTTCGCTGTTTGCCGCCGGTTCTGTGTTATGGCGCGCTTGTTTCATCTTCGCCATGCCCGAGAGAACCTGCAAGTTTGTGACCACACGCGTGGTAATTGTTTTGCGAGGCTAGCCCCCGAGCTCCTGCTCGTTGCAGGAAACCGATCGGGAGGCTAGGTCGACTTTTTGATCGTTGCCCCTCAAGTGTCCGTTCGCTAGGACGGAGGGGTTGAGCCGGGCCACGTTATCCGCGTTGGACGAACCGTGGTGCTCGTTTGAGCTGCAAACGGGCAAGTTCGAGTGGAGTCCCGGTCCCCGTTCGGGGGGGTCCGGCTCGGGCCAAGCTGGTGGCGTACTCCAATTTCCCGCCGGTCAGTTCATATAGTTCCCGGATCCGTTCGACCGGATCTGAGGGCTCGTTGCCTTTCCCCGTGGAAAAACCATGAACTTTGTACCGAGCGAGACTCGAACGTGAGGTTGGGGCGCCCTTGGCGTTCGCTCGCCTGGGTGTTGGCCGCTAGCGGGCCCGCCCCTTCTCACCCCTTGCTCGGGGATGTCCTGAGGCAACTGTCGAACCCGTATTGGGCTAGCTTTCGAACCCCTGGACCGTATTGGGCCGTAGGAGCGTTTTTAGCCCCGTATCCCTTTCTTACCTCCCTGTGGGCCTTGGACTGGAGCGGAGCGGTTGGTGTGCCTGGGCCGATCGTGGGGAGCGTCGTGGGCGCGGTACCCGGGAAGCGGGGTTATGGAAGCGTCGTTCCGCGAATCGAGGAAGATAGGATGTTTTTCGCGGCCGATCGTGCGCGGGGGTTTCGAAAAGGAAACGGGCGCGGCAGGGGCGTACCTGGCGCCGCATTTATGACGGCCGGGGCATCGATTTGGCTTCCCCAGTACTTTTCCTATAAAAGCAGGAGTACGCCGCGCCGGTTCCTCTCCTTTCGCACTCGAGCCTCCTTACCTTCCTCCTAGTTCACTTGCGCTTGCCTCGCTCGCCTTGTCCCCGTCGCTTCACGCCGCGTGCTTTCGTCTCCGCCTCCGTCGATCCCCTCCCTTTCTTGGCGATGGCCTCCTGGGGAGTTTCCCACTTCACCTCCAACCGCGCCGAGGGCCTGGTGCAGAAGGGGCTCCTTTGCGAGAAGACGGCGGCGGACGAGTGGCTGCTGCCGGGGCTGGAGCAGGTTCCGTCGCCTCCCGCCGGCTACGTCGTCTCCTTTGCCTACTTCCACGAGCGGGGGTTCGCCTCCCCCCCCAAGCCGCTTCTTCCGCGGGCTCCTCTACTACTACGGGCTTGAGCTCCAGCACCTCAACCCCAATGGGATCCAGCACATCACGGCGTTCGTCGCGCTGTGCGAGGGATTCCTGGGGATCGAGCCCCACTTCGAGCTGTGGAAGTATTTCTTCACAGTGAGCCTGTATCAGAAGGCGGCGAAAGCCGAGAGCCAGCAGCGGTCGCCTCCGGTGCCGATTGGGTGCGCCGGGATCCATCTCCGTCATACTCGCTCCAAGGAGTACATGACGGTGAAGACCTCGGTCTCCAACAAGGGGTGGCACAACCAGCGGTTCTACGTGAAGAACTACCCGAACTCCCCCCTGCCGGCGTTCACCGGCTGCACCATCGACGCGGCGCCCGACGTGTGGGCGTACGGGCCGGTGGAGAAGGAGAAGAGGAAGATCTCCGACCTGCTGCAGGCCATAGGGCAGCTGAAGCGGGAGGGGCTCACCGGCGCCGGGGTCATCGGCGCGTGCCACGCCCGGCGGGTGGCGCCGCTGATGCTCCGGGCCCGGCCGCTTGGCGTCATGTCCCCCGACATGCCGCCCGAGGGCACCGTCCTGGCGATAGGCGCGCTCGCTGCCTCCGAGATCCGGCAACGGCTCCGGGAGGCGCTGGAGGACAAGGACATCGACTACCCGATCCCCGGGCACCCGCCGATGCGCCCGGAGCCGGGCTTCGTAGACTTGGTAAGGTGTTTGGGTCACCGCTTCTCCCTCCTGATGTCCCGTTGTTTTGTTGTTCCGATGCGGATCCCCTTTACGTTTCGCAGGGCATGTTGACCCGGGTTGCGGACTCCCTCCCGCCGGTGCCGGAGGATGCCGAGCGGAGGGCTCGCAACCGTCTCCGGGCCGAGGAGCAGAAGCGCCGCAAAGACAAGGAGACGGAGAAGCGGCAGCAGAAGGCCGCCAAGGAGTTCCAACGGCGGCGGAGAGGGGCGGTCGTGTGTGACGACGACGACGACGAGGAGGAAGAAGAAGAAGAAGAAGAAGAAGAAGAAGAAGAAGAAGAAGAAGAGGAAGAGGAGGAGGAGGAAGAGCTGTTTGCCCCCCGTTCGGGGGCTTTGGTGATTCGCAACGCATCCCCGCAGACGGCTGCAGGGGGTGCAGCGGCGGGAGCGTCCGCCCGGGATCCGGCTCCCCCGGGTCCTGGGGCTGTGCCCCAGGGGTCAGCGCAGCGCGTGCTCCAGGAGCCGGCGCGGACCGCCCCTCAGGGGTCGGCGCAGCGCGCGCCTCAGGAGCTGGCGCGGGCTGCTCCTCAGGGGGTGGCGCAGGACGTTCCCCGGGGGTCGGCGCAGGGCCTCCCGCAGGAAGGGGCGCGGGGCGCCCCCTCGGGGTCGTCCCAGGGCGTCCCCCAGGAGCGGGTGCGGGCCGCTCCCTTGGGGTCGACACGGAGCGTCCCTCAGGGGCCGTCAGAGCCTGCCCCTGCCGCCGCTTTGGGTCCGGCGCGGGGCGCTCCCCAGGAGTCCGTTCGGGGTGCTCCTCGGGGGTCCGTGGGGTCTGCCTCCGCCGCCGTGCCTGTTGGTGGGGGGCAACGGGGTGGTGACAAGCGGCCACTGCCAGATGCCCCGGGGTCGGCGTCCGGCTCCGAGTCGAAGCGCGCGCGCCGCCCCTGCGCTTCGAGGGCGTAAGTGGACTCTTCCTACGTGTCATCCTTCCTTTCTTTTTTCGCTTGTTTCTGCTGACGCCTGGCCGTCGACGCGCAGTACTTCTCCCCGCGGCGTCACCCTGCGGCTGGCGCCCAAGAAGGCGCTGCTGACGTCGTCCTCCTTCGGGGGGTGGGCCGCAGACCCGCCAGCGGCGATCGGCGGGGTTCCTGGTGCGGCCACTGGACCCCCTGCGGAGGTGGCCCCTGTGGAGTCGGTAGGCGGGACGGCGGCGGAGTCAGCCGTAGGAGGGGAAGCGGACTCCACTCCACATGCGGCCCCACCGATCGCCCCTCCGGCTCGGGCCGTGATCCCCTCGGGCCCTCAAGCCGGGGAGGTGATCAACCTCGACGCCGACGAGGCGGAGGAGGCGGAGACGACGGAGGGCGGGGCGGATGCTCCCGCTGCCATGGCGGGGTCAGAGGCAGAGGGGGCGCTTACTCTCGAGGACGCGGCGGCGGCGAAGGCAGCAGTGCCGGAGACCGGGGTCTCCGCCCCAGTCGCTCCCGCGGGAGTAACCCTGGCGGCTGAGACGAAGGTGCCCACAGGGGTACCGTTGGCGGGCTCGGCGGCGACGATCGTGCAGTCGCCGGAGCCGTCGGCGGATCTGGCGATTTCTGGCGTCGTGATGTCGTCCTCGACGGCGACGTCAGAGTCGGCCCTCGTTTCGCCCTCGGCTTCCTCCGTCCCGGGGGCGTGGAGAGGGCCCGTCCTCCGCTGTACATCCCGCGACAACCCGCTGAGGCGCCTCTACGCGCTGGATGATGCCGCCGAGTGGCATAGGTGGCAGGCGATGCACGGCGGCGTCGGCCAAGTTCAGGCGGCTCTGACCTCGGCGCTGGGAGTTTTGGCCAACGCCGTGGTCCCTGGCAGCCAGGTATGTTATTCCTGCCGCGTGGCGATGAGCGCCTCCTCTTTGCTTTTTTGCTCTAACGGTACGTTGCTTTGCAGGCCCTCCAAGAGGGCAGCCGGGAGAAATCTGATTTCCTCCGGCGGCAGCGGAACCTCTGGGAGCACTACAACACCGAGAGGGAGTGCACCAGGGATCTGACCCTGCAGCTCGGCGCCGCCCAGGGGGCCGTCCGCGAGCTGGAGGGGCGCGAGCAGGCGGCGTTAGACGGGGCGCGGCGTGCCGAGGCCAGGTTCCAGGCTGTCGCGGAGAAGGCCCGCCTTGACCTCAAGGAGTTCCAGGCCGCCATGGACAGGGCCCGCCGTGATGCCGAGGGGCTAAAAGCCGCTGCTGCTGAGCGGGCCCGCCGTGACGCCGAGGAGCTGGCGCGACTGAGGGGGGAGAGTGGAGCCCTCCGCGCGGAGCACGAGCAACTCCGTTTGCAGGTGCAGGGGCTCCAGTCCGCCTTGTCCCGCAGCGTCGACCGGGAGCGCGAGCTGAAGGCCGAGGCCGACGGTGAGGCTCTTTCTGCTCCTGCGTTTTTATGTTGTTGGTGTTTTGCTTCTTTTGACTTGGTGGGATTTCTCGAGTGGCTCCTGCAGGTGACATCGCTAGGTTGCGGGCTCTGCTCGATGAGGAGCGCAGCGAACATAGTGCCCTGCGGGATGCGGTCCGCGTCATCTGCGAGGACTTCGGCGTTGCTCCGGAGGAGGGGTCGAGCTCGCTGCCGGCTCGTGTCCTCGAGGTGCGCCGTCGCCGTCGCGAAATTGCCGTGGACACGCTTCGCCTTGGCGTGTGGTGCGCCTTCGGGGTCTTCGGGTCTCACTATGCCGACATTAATTTTGTCGGGATGAGTGAGGGGTACTGCGCCGGCTACACCGACGCCGAGCTGGACGAGATCGACGCCGTGGTGACCGTGCCGGCGCAAGCCCTCGCGAAGCTGCTGGAGGATGAAGCCGTCCCCCCTGCCGACCCTGAGGCCACTCCTGCCGACCCTGAGGCCGCCGCTCCTGTCAACCCCGAAGCCGCTGCTTCAGCCGACCTCGGAACCACTGCTCCAGCCGACCCTCCTGTCAATTAGCTGTACCGGGCTTGCACCCGAAAAAGTTTGTACTTATGTCAGTCGTTTTGAACTCATTTGCGTTGGTCATACGGGCCTGTTCTTATGACTTTTCGTTCGCATGAAAGAAACCGATTCCCTTTGCTATTCCTTTGGTTTTGAAAGCTTTAGGATGCGTTGCCGGGCGCGTCAGTAAGTTTTCGATGAGCGATGGTACCGTAGCCGCTGGGGCGTAGGTTTGTTCGCAGTCCGATCGCGACTTGCCTGAGTACCGTTCACGCATCCTTATTTCTTCGCATCCAAAGGTTTTCGAAAGGGAGTGTTCGGTTTTGAAAAAAGAAAAAACAAAACTGGTAGCCCCCGAGGGGTATGCGACCCTGGAACGAGGCCAGGGTCGGATACCCCTGAGCTTAAAACGAAAAGACCTGAGCCAAGGTGTCTCAGGGTTTCTTTTTACGCAGAAGAACAAAACTGGTAGCCCCCGAGGGGTATGCGGCCCTGGAACGAGGCCAGGGTCGGATACCCCTGAGCTTAAAACGAAAAGACCTGAGCCAAGGTGGCTCAGGGTTTCTTTTTACGCAGAAGAACAAAACTAGTAGCCCCCGAGGGGTATGCGACCCTGGAACGAGGCCAGGGTCGGATACCCCTGAGCTTAAAACGAAAAGACCTGAGCCAAGGTGGCTTAGGGTTTCTTTTTACGCAGAAGAACAAAACTGGTAGCCCCCGAGGGGTATGCGGCCCTGGAACGAGGCCAGGGTCGGATACCCCTGAGCTTAAAACGAAAAGACCTAACGAAAGAACGGAAAAGACGGCAAGACCATGCATAACTTGGAAATGAGAGTTATGGGTAGAAGCGCCTTAGCTGTTCTATGTTCCAGGCATTGCTGAAGATTTGCCCATCGGGAGTTGCCAGCTTGTAGGTGCCTGGCCGTAGCACTTGTGCGACGATGAACGGGCCTTCCCATGGGGGAGTCAACTTGTGCCGACCCCTGTTATCTTGGACGAGGCGGAGCACTAGATCTCCGATGTTGAAGGCGCGGCCTTGTATCCTGCGGCTGTGGTAACGCCGTAGGGCCTGCTGGTACTTAGCTGAGTGTAGCAGGGCTACGTCTCGCGCCTCGTCGAGTTGATCTTGTGCGTCCTCGAGCGACGCCTGGTTTCCCTGTTCGTCGTATGCTTTTACCCTTGGCGACCCATACTCCAAGTCGGTGGGCAAGATGGCCTCGGACCCGTAAACCATAAAGAACGGGGTGAACCCTGTCGCCCGGCTGGGGGTCGTCCTCAGGCTCCAGAGGACTGCTGGGAGCTCCGCAACCCATCGTCTGCCAAACTTTTTAAGGCGGTCGAAGATCCGTGGCTTGAGACCCTGAAGTATCATGCCATTGGCTCGCTCGACTTGCCCGTTCGTGCGGGGGTGCGCAACTGCCGCCCAGTCCACTCGAATGTGGTGGTCGTTGCAGAACTGAAGGAATCTCTTTCCGGTGAACTGCGTACCGTTGTCGGTGATGATGGAGTTTGGGATCCCGAAGCGGTGGATGATGTCGGTGAAGAACTGCACCGCTTGCTCGGACCTGATTTGCGCCACAGGCCTTGCTTCGATCCATTTGGAAAACTTGTCGACAGCGACGAGTAGATGGGTGAAGCCCCCGGGCACCCTTTTGAAGGGTCCGACGAGATGCAGCCCCCAGACCGCGAACGGCCACGTGATGGGGATGGTTTGTAACGCCTGCGCGGGCAGGTGGGTTTGGCGGGCAAAGAACTGGCATCCCTCGCAGGTGCGGACTACCTTGGCGGGCCAGTAGAAACCTTGTCGGAAGGCGTTGCCCACAAGCGTCCTTGGCGCAGCATGGTGACCACAAGCTCCGGCATGGATATCCTGGATCAGCGCATTTCCCTGCTCGATCGGGATGCAGCGTTGTAGGATCCCCGTGTGACTTCGCTTGTAGAGGTCCCGGTCGATGATGGCGAAGGATTTTGCACGGCGCGCGATCTTGCGGGCTTCGGTTTTGTCTGTCGGGAGCGCGTCGTGGACAAGGTAGTCGAGGTACGGGGTTCTCCAGTCGGGCGTGGGGTCGGCCCCCGCCGCGGGGCCCGCCTTGATTTCCATAACCGCGGGGTCGGAAGGCTTGGCTTCCGGGGCTGGGTCGGGTGGGGCAGCGTTGATTCCCTTGGGATCGGTGCTCGGGTCCAGGACAGGTGGCATGCTGCCGACCTCCCCCGGCTCGGATCCCGACCCCAAGGCTGGGCATGCCCCGCCGACCCCTGCTGGCTCCAGATAACGGATCGAAGGCTTCAGCTGGTCGCTAACGAAAACGCCATCGGGGGAGGGCATCCGACCGGACGCTGCCTTCGCTAGCTCGTCAGCGGCTTCGTTGAAGCGCCTTGCGACGTGGTTGAGCTCCAACCCGTCGAACTTGTCCTCGAGCTTACGGACCTCGTTGCAGTAGGTGGCCATTTTAGGGTCATGGCAGCTCCATTCTTTCATGACTTGTTCGACGACCAACTGGGAATCGCCTCGGACGTCTAGTCAGCGGATGCCAAGCTCGACGGCGATACGGAGCCCGTTGAGCAGGGCTTCATACTCAGCGACATTATTGGATGCAGGAAAGTGGAGGCGGATCATGTACCTGATGCGTACGCCCAACGGAGAGATGAAGACGAGGCCTGCTCCGGCGCGGGCCCTCATCAGTGACCCGTCGAAGTACATCGTCCAGTACTCCTGTTCCTCTGTTGCCGACGGTGCTTGCACCTCTGTCCACTCGGCCACGAAGTCGGCGAGTACCTGGGACTTGATGGCGGTGCGGGGGACGTAGGTGATACCCTGATCCATGAGCTCAAGCGCCCACTTCGCGATCCTTCCTGTTGCATTTGGGTTCCGGATTACTTCACCAAGCGGGAATGAAGAGACGACCATTACCGGATGGGAGGTGAAGTAGTGACGTAGCTTCCTCTTCGTGATGAGGACGGCGTAGACGAGCTTCTGGATCTGCGGATATCGTGACTTGGACTCGGACAATACTTCGCTGATGAAGTACACCGGGCGTTGCACCCTAAGAGCGTGCCCCTCCTCCTCCCGCTCCACTACTAGGGCCGCGCTGACCACCTGGGTGGTCGCCGTGACGTAGAGTAGAAGGGTCTCGCCGTTGGCCGGCGGAACTAGGATTGGGGCTTTCGTCAGGAGATCCTTGAGCCTGTCAAGTGCCTCCTGCGCCTCGCTGGTCCACTCAAAGCGGTCGGATTTTTTCAGGAGCCGATAGAGAGGAAGTCCTCGCTCGCCGAGGCGCGAGATGAAGCGGCTTAGGGATGCTAAGCATCCCATGACGCGTTGTACTCCCTTCATGTTCCGGATCGGCCCTATGTCGTTGATGGCCGCTATCTTCTCCGGGTTCACCTCGATGCCGCGCACGGAGATGATGAAGCCTAGCAGCATGCCCCTTGGGACTCCGAACACGCATTTCTCGGGGTTAAGCTTGATACGCTTATCCCTTAGCCTTTCGAAGGCTAACTCCAGGTCGGGAACGAGCTGATCGCCCTTCCTGGATTTGACTACGATGTCGTCGACGTAGGCCTCAACGGTCCGCCCGATGAGATCTCCGAAGCACTTAAGCATACATCGCTGGAAGGTAGCCCCCGCGTTTTTGAGGCCGAACGGCATCTTAACGTAGCAGTAGGGGCCAAAGGGGGTGATGAAGGAGGTAGCGAGCTGGTCGGCCTCTTTCATCGCGATCTGGTGATAGCCGGAATACGCATCGAGGAAGCTGAGTGTTTCGCACCCGACGGTTGAGTCGACTATTTGATCTATGCGTGGCAAAGGGAACGGATCCTTTGGACACGCTTTGTTGAGACCGGTATAATCGACACACATCCTCCATTTCCCGTTCTTTTTCGGTACAAGAACAGGATTGGCCAACCACTCGGGGTGGTGTACTTCCTTGATGAACCCGGCCGCCAGGAGCTTCTGGAGTTCCTCACCAATGGCCCTGCGCCTTTCTTCGTCGAAACGGCGCAAGCCTTGCTTCACCGGCTTAGAGCCGGCCCTGATGTTCAAGGAATGCTCGGCGACTTCTCTCGGGATGCCTGGCATATCCGAGGGCTTCCACGCGAAGACGTCGCTGTTCGCGCGAAGAAAGTCGACGAGCGCGCTTTCCTATTTGGGGGATAGGGCCGCGCTGATGCGCACGACCCCTCCACTGGAACAACCGGGACCGAGAGGGATTTCTTTGATACCTTCGGTCGGCTCAAAGGAGGTACCTGACTGCTTGGCGTCGGGCTGGTCCTCGATCGTCTCCTCAAGCTGGGCCGCGACGTCGCCCGAGACGGTGATGGCCGCGGCGTACTCGCAGCACTCGACGTCGCACTCGTACGCCTTCTGGAAGGTTGTGCCGATGGTGATGACCCCGTTCGGCCCTGGCAGCTTGAGCTTGAGGTAGGTGTAGTTGGGGAGTGCCATGAACTTCGCGTAGCATGGCCGTCCCAAGATGGCGTGGTAGGTTCCGCGAAACCCTACCACCTCGAAGGTGAGGAACTCCTTCCTATAGTTGGAAGGGGTCCCAAACGTGACGGGCAGGTCGATTTGCCCGAGAGGCGTCGCCTGCTTCCCTGGCACGACGCCATGGAAGGGTGCCTTGCTAGGACGGAGACGGGAGCGGTCGATCCCCATGGCATCGAGGGTCTCGGCGTAGAGGAGGTTGAGGCCACTGCCCCCGTCCATGAGTACCTTGGTGAGGCGCGTCGTGAAGACGATGGGGTCGACGACGAGAGGGTAACGCCCCAGATGCCGGACGCGTCCCAGGTGGTCGGTCCTATCGAAGGTGATGGCCGGTCCGGACCAATCGAGGAAAGCCGGAGTCGCAGGTTCGGCCGCGTAGACCTCCCGGCGCTCTAGCTTTTGCTGGCGCTTGGTGTCATACGCTGCGGAGCCCCCGAAGATCATGAAGCAGCCGTCGACTTTAGGGAAGCCGTCTTCCTTCTCTTCGTCGCCCTTCTTTTCCTCGTCGGGCTTCCGCTTCCGGTCACCTTTCACCGGATTGCCCACAAAGAACCTCTTCATGAGGTTACAATCTTTGTAGGCGTGCTTGACGGGGAACTCATGGTTCGGGCACGGCCCCTCGAGCAGCTTGTCGAAGAAGCTAGGAGCGCCGTCGGGGGCGGTTGCCCCCGCTTGCGCTCGACTGCGGCTACGAGTGGAGCCTCACGTCGCTGCTTGCCCTTCTTCTTCTGCTGCTGGCGGTTGGAGGTGCCTTCGTCGGCGTCCTCCTCCTGCTTTGCCTAGCCTTGGGAACGATCGAAGATCGCTCCGACAGCCTCTTTACCAGAAGCGTAGCTAGTGGCGATGTTGAGGAGCTCTTCCGTGGTTCGCGGGCCTCGGCGCCCTAGCTCGTGGACGAGGGGCCGGTAAGAGGTCCCTGCTAGGAAGGCTCCTATGATGTCGGCATCGGCGACGTTGGAGAGCTCGGTGCACTTTGTGGAGAAGCGCCGGATGTAATCCCAGAGGGACTCGTCCGCCCCCTGGCGGCAGCTCCAGAGATCCCAGGAGTTGCCAGGGCGTGTGTACGTCCCTTGGAAGTTTCCTACGAAAACCTCCATCAGGTCGTTCCAGTTGCGAATGCGTCCTGAAGGGATATGTTCTAGCCAGGCTCTCGTGGAGTCCGCCAGAAAAAGGGGTAAGTTGCGGATGATGAACAGGTCATCGTCCGCCCCGCCGGCTTGACATGCAAGCCGGTAATCGCTGAGCCATACTCCAGGGTTGGTCTCCCCCGAGTATTTGGCCACGCTCGTGGGTTGCCTGAAGCGCGGCGGAAAGGGCGCATTTAGGATGCGCGTGGAGAAGGCCCGAGGTCTGGCCGCTCCGGGGCTCGGACTGCGGTCTTCCCCGCTGTCGTAACGCCCGCCACGGTGGACGTGGTAGCCTCGATCCGCCCCGTCCCCCCTGTCCGCGCGGGAGCGTCTCCGCGTGTTCAGCGTGTCGCGGGCATCGCGGACGAGACCGACGCGCTGGTGGACGGATCGGGCCTCGCCTACCGCGGGTGGCGGTGTTCGTTGGGCGGTTGCAGCAGGATTCGCCCCCGGAGGGGGTTGATGGATAGATTCCCCCCGCCGTTCCGGGGGCGCGCCCTGCATCGCCCGACTGGCGTTCTGGCCGGTGTGCATGTCGGAGGGGGAGGTCGCCGGACGCCAAGTGTTGCTGCTCCCCGTAGATAGCCATTTCGATGCTCGTAGGTACCAGGCCAGATCATGATGAGGCAGCTTCGTCGTTACCCCAGCGTCCGTTAGGGTGGACGGTGGATGCCGCTGCTCCGGTGATGGCTGTTGAGAGGAGGAGCTTTACATCTGTACTGCTGTTCGCGCGGGACCCGAGGGCGTGCGGGACCCGAGGACGGGCCGCTCCCTCCTTTGCTCCGGTCGCCGCAGGTCATGAGTACCCTGCGGCGAATGGGAGCCGGCCTTCGGCACTGTAGCCTGCACAGGTCGGTCGTGCACGGGTACTTGCGTCGGGTTGCGTGAGGGGTGCGGTCGCCCTGCCCTCTGCCAGACCTGCGGCGCATTTACGGCGAGGGCGACGGGGGGGACCCACTGGTTTTTGTCTGTCTTGCTCATGCGGATCGTATCCGAGGGGGGTTCTGACCCCGTGGGCCCCAGTGTGCCCTACTCTCTCTCGCTTGGGGTCGGGCGAGGCGGAACTTTCGTGGCACAGGGTCGGGTGCCCCCGACCCTGGGGTTACGGTCGGGCGAGGCGGGGACCTTGCGGAGGGGGGTTGGCCGTTTCCGACCCTGGCGTCTTGATCGGGCGAGGCGGAGTTTTGATCACGTCTTGGTGGGCCTGGGCCTTCATGTTTGCTTCTTTAAGCAGTGTGTTGGGGGGTCGTTAATA
>NC_028458.1:9601665-9604039 GCF_000263155.2 Setaria italica | reverse complement strand
ATTCCTAGGTGGACACCCGGTAAGGTTTTCTTTGCCGAATGTCTACCCTAGGACACTCGGCAAAGTTTTTTTAAAAAAAATTAAAAAATATCCAACAGTTTCAAAAAAATACCAAATTTTCACACGAAATAAGATATGTTCTCTACTGACTATACAAAAAGTTTTGTAGTCAAACCGAACTCGACCGTCACTTCGACTCTAAATTTTATCGAATCCTTCTCAAAGTTACTATTCTTCTTCTGAGATGCTTCGGTTTGTAATCATCGTACATGATGAAATGTGCAAAATCTTCTCAATTTTTTTTCCACAGCTTCCACGTATTATATCATCACATAATTACAAATCTCATGATTTTCAGACTTTGCTTGTTTTTTTTACAATTTAAAAATACTACTACCACACGTTCACGGTCATGTTTCCTGAACAAGATATTCGAAATTTCCATTTCATGGGTCAGGTCTCAAATTGGGCCAAATAACATGAATATCATTTTTCTACTCATTTTGTTCCATAATTTGAATCACTTGCAGTTCAAATTTGACTTATACCAAAAATTTCCTTGAAATGCAATTAATTAAATAAATATAGCAAATAAATCCAAAAATATACCAAATTTTAACATGGAGTACCATATGTTGTATGTGGGGAGTAGAAAAAATTTCAGGGTGAAAAGAGAAAAAAATTATTTTTTTGTCGAGTGTCAAAAAAGACACTCGGCGGCAAAGCCCCCTCTTTGCCGAGTGTTTTTTTTGACACTCGGCAAAGAGGGTGGTTTGCCGAGTGTTTTTTATTTGACACTCGGCAAAGTCCCGATTTGCCGAGTATTTTTTTTGCCGAGTATTTTTGGCTTGGCACACGGCAAAGAGCTTATTTGCCGAGTGTTAAAAAAAACACTCAGTAAAAAAAAACAAAACACCGGTAGTGATGTCGTGCGCCGCTACGCGCTACAAGCTAAGGAATAGAAGCACTCAACAGTTTATAGAGCACTTGCTATTTGTTTATTTATGAACATGACCTCAGTAGCATACATAGAGAGCCACACTTATTCTACTACATGCCGCATTTGCATGTCCAGCGTATCACTGCTCGGGCTCACTAGCTCTCAACTTGTTGCTTGCTCGATCATCGATCAGCGTAAGACGGCCTCACAGACGGCCGGTAGCAAGCCTCAGGAACGTCTCCGCCACCTCCTCGCGCCGTCCGTGGCCACGACGCTCTTCCTCCTTCTCACGCTGCTCGCGGCCACGGCGTGCTTCGCGTTCCTCCTCCTTCTCCCACTCCTTGGGGCCGCGGCGTCCTTCGTGTTCCTCCTCCTCCTCCCGCTCCTCACGACTGCTCTCCTCCGGGCCGGCGAGGAAGCCCTGGTCGCGCTGGGCGTCGAGCACCTCGTCCACCTCCCTCGCCCTTGCCGCGAACGCCAGCTCCTTAGCCGTGTTGTCCAGCTTCTTGAGGACGTTGTTTGCCCCGGCCAGGAACACCCTCTCGTTCTTGTCGGCATGGATCTCGAAGTACACTATCTGCAGGTTGCTGCCCCGGGATGCCACCTCGACGACCGGGTGGCCCACCGGCACCACGAACGCCGTGCCGCGCGACACCCGCGCACGGATGGTGTGGTATCCCTGCCCGGCTTCCTCCTGCTCCTGCTCCTCGGACTCGGATTCCTCTTCGCCACGCCTGCCCTTACCGCGCTCGCTCCGGCCCTCATGACGTTGCGCCAGGTGCGGGCATATGATCTCGATGTAGCCCTCGCCGTCCAGCACGCAGGCGAGCTTGATCGAGCGGCTGTCGTAGAACGGCGCGCTCATGGAGCCCTGTTCATCAGGTACCAAAACTGGATCAGTACTGCACACAAGTGATCGATCGCCATTTATTTGTGCACAAGCGAGCGAAGATTTCATGGACGCACTGCAGAGATGTTGACGAACGAGACGCGGACGTCGTGCTCGGCGAGGTCGCGGTAGCTGCGGGCGTCGGCCTGGTAGAGCTGGCCGTGGCGGTTGGCGATCGTGGGCCGCTGGTCCAGGAGGCTGTAGGGTCCGTGCGACTCGCCGAACGGCGGCAGGGGCCAGTGCGGGCCGTGGCCGCCCTCAGAGGCATGGCGCCGCAGCTCGCGGACCTGCTCCTCCGACGCGCGCACGATGATGCCCTTATCTTGCTTACCGAACAGCCTCTCCAGCCGGTCGCTGGAGGTTTGCAGCATGATGTGAGCACAGGTCGATCAGATCACGCACAGGCAACACTAATACACAACGTGTAGCCATGTAGCTATGAGCACCTTGTAAGCAGCTCTCTGGACGCTCTTGCTGAAGCTCGACAGGATGGATTCCGGGTTCCTCCGCCAGGGCCGAAGAAGAACACCAGTTAATGATCATCA
>NC_028458.1:9567975-9601555 GCF_000263155.2 Setaria italica | reverse complement strand
GAGCAGCTTAGTTACCTGGACTTGCCAGGCACGGAGATGGTGTGGAGGATCTTGACGATGACGAGCTTCCTCCGGCCGTCGGGGTTGGCGAGGTAGGTGACCGCCCCGGCCGACGCCACGAAGACGTCGCCTTCCTTGACGGTGTACGAGCGCCTCTCGCCGTTCTCGATCGTCGTCACCACTCCCTCGCCTAGGCCAACGCAAACCCGTCAAGCACAGATGCAGGCGTTCAATCAAAGCAAGAGTGAAGATGCACGCGCACGTGTATACCTTGCGCCACGTAGCCGATGCTGTGCGCGTCGGTGTGGCTGGGCACGATGAAGGAGCGCGGGTTGGCCTCCAGGATCGCGACGCGGTAGTTGCGGATGCCGCGGAGGAGCTTGGACGCCTCGTGGAACGGCCGCAGCGCTCTCACGGATCCCTGCTCGCTCCGGACCACGCGGCGGAAGCTGCGCCGGTCGAACACGTACGGCCGCCGGCTCTGCTCCTGCTCCTGCTCCTGCTCCCGCTCCCGCTCGCGCTCGTCGCCGGACCCCTCGCCGCGCCGGTCGCCACGGCGGCCGAGCTCGTCGCGCCTGCCCCGCTCCCGCTCCTCCTCCCTGCACTCCTGCACGCACTGGGCGCGCTCGTGCCGGGGGCGGTCCTCGCACCGCCGCGCGCACCGCCAGGGCTCGCGGTCCTCCCAAGAGGACGCGGCGGCGGCAGCGCAGAGTAGGGTGGCAAGGAAGAGCAGGAGGAAAGGAGTCGCTCTGGCTCCGGCGGTCGCCATTGCGGTGTGTAGTGCCAGTGGCGTGGCGTCCTCAATCTCGCTCGTGTCGTGTGCTTCGGTGCTTGGCGTGGCGATGTGGATGTGGGGTTGGTGCTTATTTATACGCGCTGGGGGCGCTCGTACGTGGCGAGGGGGCGCGGCTACGTGGAGGGAGGCAGCGTGGCAGGAGCCAGCCGGGTCGCCACGTCTCGCCGGCTCGCCGCTGTCTGCCTATGCGTGCTTATCCGGGCTCCGGCTCGGTGCACGCCAGGGTGTTGCCGCCGCTGCTCAGAGGTTGTCGTGTTTCCCGTGATGCTGTCGTGTTCTTGGGACTCCGGTGGGCGAGCGCGGGAGCATGCATGTACGGAGCCGTACACAATGCCACCACCTCTAGGTTCAACGTACGTTGAATCTAGACGCTGGGCGCCGGCAATTGCTGTTTTTATTTTTTTTTCCCCTAAGAAAGGTAACCCTGTTCTCGTATACGCAAAATTCGGTACAATTGTTTCGGTGAGATTAAAGCCACAAAAGGACACCAACATAAGTAACCCAACCACTGATGCAAAACTCAATACTCCATTCCAAAATATAAATCATTTTGATATTTTTAGATTTATAATTTTCATTATGTATATAAATATAACGTGTATATTTAGACGAATAACTCAGAGTTCGGTGCACGCCAGGGTGTTGTGGCCGCCGCTGCTCGGAGCTTGTCGTGTTTCCCGGTGATGCTGTCGTGCTCTCTCCACCCCTCGCCTCCTGGCTGTCATGCTCATCCTCATCTCCATGTCTGCATCGCACAAATATGAAGCAACAGACAGCGTGCGAGGCATTGGAATTAGACAAGCTTAATTGACAGAAACACTAGTACTATTTTATATTTTCCTGTTCACATACTAACTATGCAAATTAAATATATCCGCCTCAACTGAAACCAGCATACGCGAAACGAAAGTGCGAAACAATGCGACACCTTTGGTCCAGTGTAACCTGGTCAATGACGTCTCCTTCCTCAAGGTTGTCGTGGGCGACACGGAGAAGACAGCGGTGGAGGGCAGAGAAGAGCTAGCATCGCGGAGAGAAGAGAGATCGAGGAGATAGGGCAGGTGCTTCATTTGCTTCAGACCTTCAGTCCCAACCACCGCGCAGCATCGTGTGGAGACCCCATCCGCTGTTTTCTCTGCAACCGCTCCGGCCACCGCGAGCGAGTCTGCAAGCAACCGGCGCCGGTGTCGCGGCGCGCCCCGGCTTGGCGGGTCCCTGTTCCGGACGTCTGCGGCGCCGTGTCGCCGCTCGTCTCGGTCGAGCTCCCGCCGCCTCCGCCCCGCACCACCGACGATATCATGATGCAGCTCGGCGACCCAGCGCTGTGCCCCGACGTCGCACGCCATCGACGCCGACCTCCTCCACGACTGGGTGGGAGAACACCGCCCTGGTGTCCTGGGCCACGCGTTCTCCACCCGGCACATTCCCCATCAAGTTCAAACATCGGCGACAACGCGAAGAGGCGGGAAAAAAGAAGAAGAAATCCGTCAAGCGCCACGGCGTCGAAACACACTTTATCAGACGATGGAGGTGCCTGAACCACGCCAGGCGTGTAATCCTGCTGTTCAGGGTCAGCCTATGCCTGGACGGTGTGCCTGGGCATGCACGGCGGACAGCGGACAATCGCCGAGAAGTTAACGGACCTGTGCTCGTCGTTTTTCTTTAAAAAAAAAAGAGAGAGCAAGACCGGGCTGTGCTCTTGAAAGCATTGAAACAGACCTCATTCATCGTGCAGAGAGACGAAGACGATCGATTTATGGGCTTGGACTGCTAATCCGATCCGAGCCTCATCTCCAAGCGGTTTTGGCTCACCTTCGCTAGCTAGCTCCTAGCGGAGCCAGGGATGCGCAGCTGACCTCCATTCTCGTGTCGGCGACACCGCCAGAGATCGGCAGCACGGGAGCAAGTATTGTGTCTGTAAACAGAGAAAGGAAGAACAGATTTGTACTGATCTGGGATATACGTGAGTACATATAGGGGCCTTGACCCGTGCTATCCTAACGGCAAGAGCCGGAGGCCGGGGGAGCAGATCCGTACGCAGCATAGGCCTGGGGAGCAGATCGGGCCTGCTGGAAGGGAAACTGGCGGAGGCGGCGTGATGGGCCTTGGCCCAAGGATGGAGGGGGCCTGGTGCGACCAGACCTGCACTGTCCCGGCCCATGAGTTGGCCTAGGATGGCATGCCGGCAGCGGCAGCGCCCTGTGCGCCCGACCCTTGGCCGCCCGTGCCCTGGCCATCGGCGCGCTGGGCGCTCGAGAACCGTGACCACCGGCGCCCGAACCCTGACCACCGCCGCCGTTCCCCTTGCCGCGACGACGCCGATTGCCACCGTTGTTGGATGGGCGCCCGTTCGGAGCCGCCCGTGCTCCGGCCACCGCCGGAGGGCTGCTGCTGTTGGCGCGGAGACTGCCCAATGGCCGCCACAAGCGCGGTGGATGCGGCGATCCTTGACAGAGAGCTCCTCAAGGAGGAGGATGGAGCGAACTTCGGCGGCGAAGGTCGGGAACGGGCGCTGAGTCTTGAGGAACGACACCATGTGGGCATACTTGTCATTCAGGCCGCGGATGAAGGAGAGCACAAGTTGACGGTCGGTGACGGGATCGTTGAACTCGGCGACGGCGAGGGCGTCCGCCATTGATTTAAGCCGCCGGGAATATTCAGCGACGGGGAGGTCACCTTGGACGAACGTGCGGAAGGCAGCTTCAAGATGGAGAGCACGACTTTCCTTGTTGCCGAGGAACTGATCCTCAAGGACGAGCCATGTAATGCGGGCGGTGGTTTCGGGCTCCATGACATCTTCCTGCAGGGCGGCGGAGATGGTGCCGAAGAGCCATGTGAGGATCGTGGAGTACCCAGCGCGTACTTGCGGAGAACGACGAGAAAGAGCCCATGCCATTTGCGGTAGTTGTTCGCCGGGATGTCGAGGACGATCGGAACAAGCGACCGGATGTTGAGGACGGAGATTGCCTGGGCATGGAGGACGGCTATCGCGGTCGCCTGCTCGGCGAGCCGGCGAGGACGACGGCGAGGTCGTCGGCCTCCTTCTGGCGGCGCTCCTCTTCCTCCTCCTGACGGCGCTCGGCCTCCTCCTTCTGACGAGTGCGCGCGTCGTCCTCTTGCTGGAGGCGTTCGAGCTCGTACCCCACCTGGAATTTGGGTGTGGCGGATGCGGAAGGGGAGTCCAGCAGTCAGCCGCTTTAATCAGCCACGCACGGCACCACCATCCGTCACGTACGCTCGTACCAGCTCCACAAGGGGAAGAAGGGGATGAGCGCGACGAGAGCAGGCAGAGGGACAAGACAGAGCGGAGCCGGCGCGGCGACAATAATGACTACCCGAACTTCGGCAAGGACATGTACAGGTGGAGGCGCGACGATGATGACGACGACGACTGGCCGGGGCAGGGACGCGCGTGATACGCGTGCCCAACCCAGTACAAGGCGGGACACGGAGATGTCCACCGCGAGCGGGAACGCTCGCCGCGTTGCAAGCCGCTATCGGGGCAGTGGCAGCCATCATGACGGCGGCAGACGTCACACGGAGGGAAACGAGGTTCAGCTGTCACCCCTCCACGACCAGCAGGTTCTTCGCTCCAGAGAGGTGACACAACAGCAGGCTACGATCGCCACTCAAGCTTCGGCCCTTGAGGTTGAGGACACGACGCGCGGTCTGCTCACGACCTACCACGAAACCGCCGTCAAGGGCACCTCCAGGGTCCGGGTGGCATCAGATGCGACACACCTGCTGGCTGCTGCAGGTCTCTACGTACACAAGGGCACAGGGCGGCGGAGCTTGCTGCTCAGCTGGGCATTGAGGACGCAATGCTTGGTGGTGGAAGAGCGAACGAAGCCTCGTCCGTCCTCGGCTCGCCGTTGACTGAGCGGTGAGCGGGCGCTGGTGACAACTGACAGGGGCTGAGCAGGCACGCGTGCCTCGTGCACACGACGGCCTGACGTCACTGGTGGCGGCAAGCAACGTCTTCTTGCGCATCAAATCGGCGCTCCCGGAGAGCGAGCTGTGCGGGACACTCCTCCTCCCACGGCAGCGAGCTCGAGAGGAAGCGCAGGCTGTGGACACTGGACCATGAAGTCGAAGTACCACTGCGCCACATGGAGATCCAAGCAACTAAAGCCAGTGATGAGGGGTTGCCTTTCTTTGAGTCATCGGTCATCAGAGGTGGGAAGGTCGCTGCTCGGCAGTCACAGGCTCGTGGCGCCACGGTGCTGGTCTCCAAACGTCTTGCCTACGCACCACCGATGAACGCCGTCCGTCGGGTGCAGCGTAACCTGTGCCCGCAAATCGGGTCTGCTTCCTGACGAGATTGAGCCGGTTGAACGTGCCCGGCAGCCTGCAGGAGTACCTGGTGATGTTCATTCGTCCCGAGGCTCAGTACCGGCTGCATTTTGACCTAGTACTAATGTGAGCATTAGTATTGAGCCTATCGGATAGTTCCCGAGGAGATCCCTGTGACCGTGACCCCTTTAGTACCGGGTGGGACCTCCACCCGGTACTAATGTGCCTGAGAGCCTTTAGTACCGGGTGGAACCTCCACCCGATACTAATGGGTTCCCTCCATCCGCGCGCCGCCTTTTGAATTTGCACCGGCCCCCTCGCTCCCTTATCCTCTCCCTCCGCCTCCCTCAATCTCTCAGCTCCCTCAACCTCTCAGCTCTCCCTCTGACCAGGAGCCCCTCCTTCCTCCTCCACCGGCTCCCTTCCCAGCCTCCCCTCTCCTCCCTCCTTCGCTCGCCCCTCACCTCGTGCCTAAGGCGAGGAGCGGCGGTAGCCATCGGGCGAAGGGCGAAGGCGAGCGATGATGGGCGGCGGGAGCGGCCGCGACGACGGGCGGAGGGAGGGCGGCGGGGGCGGAGCAAGGAGGGCGGGCAGAGTGGGCGAAGGGGTAGCGTGGCGGGGGGCGAGGGGTGGACGGAGGGCAGCGGGGTGAGGGGCGGGGCCAGCAGGGGATTTATTTTTAAATATTTTAATACCTTTTAGTACCGGTTATTTCAACCGGTACTGAGGGGTTCCCGACCAGTACTAAAGGCGTTTTCCGTGTTAACATGGGGCACACGTTCATTTCTATTCCTGTTTAAAAGTCTAGAATAAAATATGCCACTTCAACCTGCAACGGTTCTTCTACCTCAACTTCCCCGTAGGCAGTCCTCAGCGAATCCATGCAGCGAGCAACCACGAGCTGCCATTGCATTCTTTAGTCGATATGTGGTATGAGAATATAGAATATTCTACAATAACTATAGTAATTTCCTCCTTTTTTTTTCTCAAGCTACAAATACAAGCCGCGAAGGACGACTACTCGAGCTTCAAATTAGAGGATTGGAGGATAAATGGCGTTTACTGTGCCACTTGCCAATTGATTCATACACTACACACATGTAAACTCAGTGTAAATGATCCGTTTAAATAATAAGTGTAACTAAAGTAACTATTAATTAAGATCTTTGCAAAAAAAAAAAACTTAACTAGATAGTGTCACTGTCTTTTGAAGTGGTTGATAGAAGGCCCATCCTTAGATTTTTCTCACCAAAGTCGCTGGAGAAAGGAAAGCAACGTTTATATCCTGCAAAAAGTGTAACCTGCTGTTGGTCGCAACGCGAGGTATCATCAGTCTCAAACCCATCATCGGCTACATCACAAGTTAGATAGGGCAGTGCATCCACCCGACCACAAAGCAGCCTCCCACTCTCACGGTCACGGTCGCACCTATTTCTCCTCCAACAGTTCGTGTCACATACTGACCGCGTATATAAACCACGACAACACATGCCTTAAAATTTCACAACTCGCCGACCTGGTGAACGACACGTCACGCTCGTGATCGTGCCGACGTCGTGCGCTAGCTCCGACAATGGCTCAGCACCGGCAGCTCGGCTTCTTCCCTTCGTCGGTCACCAGGCCGTGCCTGGCCCTCGCCGTGACGGCCCTGATGTGCGCCGTGACGGCGCAGCCGCAGCCACTGCCGGTGCCGCAGCCGACGACGACGACACCGATGGCGGCGCCGCCCGCGGTGCCGAGCTTGCCGGCTGCGTGCCCGCCGGCGCAGGCCACCCTGGCGCCGTGCCTGGGCTTCTTCACCAGCAACTCCTCGTCACCGCCGGCGGAGTGCTGCGCCCAGATACGGGCCATGTTCCAGTCGCAGGCGCCGTGCCTCTGCGCCGCGATGGCGTCGGGGCCGGCGGCCCAGCTCGGTGGTCTCGGGTCCGCGCTCGGCCAGCTGCTGCCCAGCTCGTGCGACCTGCCCGCCAACGCCTGCTCGGGGACGACCACGGGCGGTGCCCCGGCTGGTCCGACGACGACGCCGGCGCCAGGGTCTGGCGCGACCGCTGCGGCGGCGCCGGAGACCGGGCCGACCGGTGCGGACACGACGGCGCCAGGCGGTGGTGCTGGAGTGAAGTCAGTTCCAGGCTTGCTTGACACGGGAGCTGCTGCAGCAGGCTACCGCGGCATCTCTGCCGCCGCTCTCTTCATGACGTTGTTGGGCGTTTACCTTCTCTGAACTCTTGATCGGATTATGCACTGCTACGATCGTTCCGAGTCGTGTGATCGTTTCCGTGGTGCGTACTTCAAGATGTGTGGATTTTGTAGCATGTCGTTCATGTTCTATGATGCGGTACTGTTCTGTGCTTGCTGTGAGATGTGACCAGTGACCACGCACAGAGTTGCCACTGAATTCAGTTTATGCCGATTTACCGCGGTTCATGAAATAAACATATGGCTCCTACAAAGTAAGTGTCGATGTAATGAGTTTCACTGAAAACGTGAACTGCACTCCAGGTAGCATAGCTGGATTTCTTTGGCAGTTTGGTTGCATCGTCATCAGCATCTGCAGCTTAGCCTGCAGAAACTCAGCTCCATTGCGTTCATCTTCCTGCAATTTGAACACAAGAATTGCGTATCAGCATCTTCTTCTCCAGAGCCACTAGTTCATAAACTGAAAAGCAACAGACAAACAATGAAGACTACAAGCACCAAATTTACGAAGAGCGATGAGGCTCTGCACGCGTTGCAGAGCGGGAAAGGGGGCGGCCGGTGGCATTTCCGGCGACCGGCGTTGATGACTGATGAGTTGAGTTGCTTGTCTCAGCCACCGCGGGGGCGACGGCACACAGGCGAAGGCATGGGACGTGGCCCCGTTGTCAGGCTAGCGCGCTTTGATAGCTCCTCGTTGCTTTACCACGTGAAATGGACTCGTCTTCCAGGGAAAAATGCCCAGCTATTTGCGCATCGTTTTAGTTACAGCCTGCATGCGTGCCGCGTTTGTGCTTCACAAGAATTGCCTAGTACGGTAGTCCTACCTACGCGCGACTCACACCAGTGACACCACCAACCTACTCTGGAATCGTCGTTTCAGTTTCCAAAACAGGTTGTCGCGCCCAAGAAACTGAGCCTGGCACTGGCAGCTGGTGCACAAACTTAGCTCACCGTGACGCTGACTTGCCTCTAGTGGCCGAAACATGTGCGTCTAACACGATGCGCATCGAGTCCAGCTAGACTCCAGTAGCAACAGTAGAGGGGAAAGAAACCATTGGGAGGAACTGAGCTGATCACCAACCCGAGCGAGCTATGAGGTCAACAGAGACACAACCAGATTCTGGAATGCAATAAGAAAGGGACCTCGGATCCATTCTCATGGAGTCATGGAGGCAGGCAGAGACGTATGTTCGCCGGTCTGCTCACCGATAAAGCCTCCAGAAGAACCCCAGGTCGCGTTCGCAGCATGCAAACCAATCCAGAGTTCCAAACTCCCACACCAAAGCGAGTTAGATAGACCGGCCCATCCACCTGGTGAGGCACACAAGCTTTTTCCCCCATTTTTCGCAACCGTCCACAGTATAAACCACCGTCGCCACTTGATCCCTTCCCGTCTCGTACAACCGCACCTCGTCTCGTGTAATCGTAGTGGTCCCTACCGAAGACACCTCGCCGCGTCCCGTCATGTCGTCGTTGCGGCAGCTCCACCCGGTGACCCTCGCCCTCGCCGTCATGGTCACGGCGGCGGCGACGCTGTCCGCGGCGCAGCAGCAGCCGGAGGCGTTCCCGGCGCTGCCCAGCTGCCCGCCGGCGCCGCTCAGCCTGTCGCCGTGCATCGGCTACGTCTTCGGCGTCAGCTCGGCGACGCTCACCGACTGCTGCTCCCAGCTCCGGAGCTTCCTACAGGCGCAGGCGCCCTGCCTCTGCGCCGCGTCCAAGCTCGCGCCCAGCCCCGTCGGCCTCATCCTCGGCCAGGCCCAGACCATCATCCCCAACGTATGCCACCTGCCCAACCCATGCGACGGTACGTGCACAAGCATTGCAGCACCCACCCACTCTTGGTATACATACACAGTGCCCACCAGTGTTGACATGCTGCCATTATTGCTTGTGACTCTGCAGCTGACGCCGGCGACGGCGAGGGATCTGCTTCGCCTCCGTCCGAGACGACGACGACTCCGGCAGCCACCACGCCTGCAACCGAAGAACCGTCGTCGAGCACGGCGGCGGCTGATCCAGACGCGTCGGGTGCGTCACCGGAACCGGCCGAGGATTCTCCTGCCGCCGCAACGGCGCCGGCCGGCGCCGGGTATAAGCTCCCACAACTGCTGCATGCAGCGGGCGCCACGAGGTCCAGAGGCATGGCTGCTGGCACTGTGTTCATCACCGTGTTTCTCGCTTCAGTTGCAACCCTGTCTGTGTAGCTGTAACTTGCTAAGGTATTGCAACGCCAAATGTGCTGCTGTACATGTGATGTGATACAGTATAAGTTGAAACCGCACCCTACCTTTGTGCAGTTGCAATAAAAACGTGTTTGCTCTACGGAATCTACAATGCAGCAAAGCTGCCCCCGGAGGTCAAAGGATGGTAGGTGTTCACGCATCAGGCCGATGCTTACATCAGAGCAACTGAAGCAGATAATTCTTACAAGATCCAATGTAAACGTTTCTCGCACACTTGCTCAGAAAATAACATGGCCATAAAAACATTCTCTTCAGTGACTCTAGATAGAGAAGCAGCAAGACTTGTTTCAAGGAATTTATGCGTAACTTGCAAGCAATCTCGTATACTTGCCAAGAAAATTGTAAGTTAGCAGCTACAGTACAATGTTACAAGTAAACAGAGCACGTGGCAGCCTAATCTAGTGTACAAAAGTTGTAATCTTGGTGGGTGTAGCTTCCACACACACGACGCTCTGCCATCATCTACTGTCACCAAGATATGGAGCTGAGTCTGGACAATGGTTTGCTTTTATCCTTAGTATTCAGCAAGCATAAAGCCTCCAGCTCAACAAAACAATTGGGTCCTTAATAGTCCACTGAAAAATGACATTGTGAATCAAGGTCACTGAGAAGTATGATACCACAGAAAATGCTTCAATAAATTTATTAAAAAATACAATGAGATATATACTGCTGCCTAGAGGCCCAGACAATAAACAGGTGAAGTAAATATCCTTAGCAAAATGCGTAGCCGAAGCATATCAATAAGAAAATATATAATATAAGATGCAGTTGTCCAATTCCTCACCCAGCTACCACATCAGCAAATAATCACTTATCAACATTCCACCATCAGCAAAATTACGGTGAGGATATTGACTAGCTAAATTTCAGCAAATGGTTCAATGACTGAATTGCAGTAACAAAACTTCAGAATATGGGAACATAACTTCAAGAACAGTTGAATTAAATTTAAAAGGGTAACTTGCACAGTTCACAAAACCACCATGCATAGTCACTACAATTGTATACACTAACAATTACGGACATGAACTGTTTGTCCACACGACCACACAAGCCAAACAATGCCCAAAATCAAATTAACTTTATAGTATTTACAAACCCTGTTTTATGATCCATGACACACATTCTAACATTTTGCAGATGGAAGAGGATCCATAAGAAAGTTATTCAGGTCAGAAGACTCATTAAATAACTAGCTGCAGAAAAATGCACACAGCTAAATGTGTACACTTGACTATGTAACCAAAAGTTGATTATTCCATAAGAGTAAACTAAAGCCCTGAAATAAAATATCAGTGAATACACATGTATCTCTAATAGTCACTGAGCAGAAAAATCTAGTCATGCACAGAACAACATATCCAATCCTGTTAGAACTCAACTGAGAAATTCAACAAGAACTCAGGATCTTCGTTGCAGTAAAAGTGAAATCAGAAAGCGTACATGATCACAGTTATGGTACACATGTTACTTCAATTATGTGCGCGCCCGCATAAACTCCTCCAAGCGCTCCCATACCTCAAGAGCAGCTGTCCGATCTTGATGTCTTTTATTTTTGCTTATCTGCACCATAACACGACCACGTAGCGGTAAGCATTTTGCAGCACTGAAGTTGATAGAAACCAAGAAAATTTCAACTTTTACCCCATACTCACAGATATGATTTTCACATTCCACTGTTTAACCACCTTGGCTGCCTCCACACTATCATCTTCAAAGCGCACATAGAAACCAATAACTGAGGAAAGTTTCAAGATGTTAGAGCAAATGAATAGTATGTCATATTATGCTGCATGAGAAATAGAACAATCTAGAGTTTGCTTCTTTGCACTCAATGCAGTATTTTCATGCCAAGTTAATCATATCCTAGAATGGAGCAATACAATATCAAGAAAAATTATGGTATATGTCCAGCACAATTATAGTATTAAGCAATTACAATTGTAGAAGCATTTCTCCAGTATTAAGAAAAATTACCTATTTGACACTGAAAATTTTAAACTTCCTTATCTGCCATCAAATAGAACTTTCAACCCTTTTGTGCCACTACCATAGGTTCCGTCAGCCATCATCATCGCATTTCCATTTGCACATGTCAGTTTTTTGGGCTAATGACCATACTACCCTCCAAAACCTGGCCACACCTCCCCTCTCCCTTATCCCATTCGCATCAGGCATATCCCCATATCTCACATTTGCTCCTCCTTAGAACCCTAGATCAAGAGTTGGGATCGGATCAGACGGGGATCTCCATGGTGCAGACGAGTGCTCCAGTGCTTCACGGCTGAGGGTTGGGCAAGGTGTGCCAGTGGAAACGTGGCCTGACGCGGGCAGAGAGCTGCAAGAAGGCATAGCGCGGGCCAGGAGGGGACTACGCAGCACGGGCAAAGCGGAAGGCGTGGAACAGGCATAGTTGATGGCAAATCCAGTGGCCTGGATGGAGGTCCGCAGCCAGGAAATGGCAAATCCAGTGGCAAGCCCTTGCCACACATTTCTCCCAGAAGGGTAAGAACCCTCACCTCCATGCATTTCTTTTGTAGAACAGTGCCATCCATGCAGTAGTATGTTGATGCTTTGTACAACTTTGATTCACAGGATGGATCCCTAATCTAGTTATTTACTAGAAATCAAACTTCTTGGTAACACCAAAAAAAACTAGGAAGGATTGCAGTGCTTTTATTGTTGAGAAGGTTTTAGATTCTGGCACAACAAATTTGAAGGACTTTGTTGACTGGATGGTAGAGAAATACCCACTAGTAAGAGTAAGGTTGTCCACATGTCTATTGCAT
The DNA here is from genome assembly GCF_000263155.2 of Setaria italica. Lineage (NCBI taxonomy): Eukaryota > Viridiplantae > Streptophyta > Magnoliopsida > Poales > Poaceae > Setaria > Setaria italica. Next base: position 9,589,235 of record NC_028458.1, on the reverse strand, counting down.
ACTGTGATCCCTCAGAACCATACCAGCCATTAAGCCAGCAACACACAAGGAAGAAAGGACAGCACAAATGCCTATCTATAAGGAAGGACTATGGGCATCACTAACACAAATGCAAGAAAGGTGACGCAGGCATTGCTAGGCTGAAAGTTAAATTCGACGGCAGATAAGGAAGTTTAAAATTTCAGTGACAAATAGAGAAGCACATCTTTTTTCAATGGCAAATAGGGAATTAGTAGAGCGGGTGTTAATGTTCAGTAGTTGCAGCCAAAAGAGAAGGGAAAAAATCACATGTAACGTGCAAAGAAGCTAAACAGGGAAGTTCAATTAGTACGTGTCTCTGTTTAATTCCTGAAGCAGCAACAAACACAGCAGAAAAGTAATTTCTTGCTCAACAACAATAGTGAAATAAGTATTTCTAACTCAATGTAATAACAAGTAAGCTCCTACCAAAACGACACCAAAGCAACCGTGAGAACCACATAAAGCATTCTACCTCTCAAATGAAGCTACAAACATAAAATTTCAACTACAATGAAGCTACACAGCCATGTAAGACAGATTCAAATGCATGAAGAATACCATGTAAGGAAAAATAAAGGGGTAAGAGGTAGACCTCTGTTGAAGATCTCCACATGGTCCTTGAAGGGCCAGTCCTTGAACTGCCACTCCTTGCCGAGCACAAACACGGCCACCACCCGCCCCCAATCATCCGACTTGAGCGAAGCCGGCTTGTCCCTCACCTCGAAGGAGACCGCGCCCCCAGCCGCGCCTGCTCTCTCCGCACGAATCAGCTTCTTTTGCACCGTGACACTCTCCGGCTTCCCTCCTTTGGTCGCCCGCATCCTCTCCTCGCTGGGCACGAAGACCCCGTCCTCGAGGAACTCCTTAACGTTGTAGATCGTAATCAGCGTCTGCGAGGCGCTGGGAACGAGGATGATTGGCACGACGCCGTCGCCCAGGGCCCTGTCCACGACCTTGGGCTTGGCGAGGGCGGACGCCCCGGCGCCGGAGTCTGGGCGGGAGGAGGCCGCGGCATCCTTGCCCCCGGCCTTGCGCTGCTCGTCCTGGCGGCGCAGGGCGGCCTGGAAGACGGCGAGGAAGTCGCGGCCGCGGGCGTCGAGGAGCGCGTTGCGGTCCTTGAAGGGCCGCTCGAGAGCGCGGATTTGCGCGCCCGTGGTGGCCTCCTCGGCAGCCGCGGGGTCCTCGGGCGGCGGCGAGGGCGGGTGGAGGTGGGTCTCCTGCGGCGGGAAGGCGGAGGGGAGGAGCGGGTCGGCGGAGGGGAGCGAGTTGTGGCCGTAGCGGAGGAAGTCGAGGAAGGTCTTGCGGTCGGGGAGGGAGACGGGCGGGATGCGGCGGAGGCGCGCGGCCTGGATGAAGTCGGTGTGCTTGAGGTCGTGGTGCTGCGCGAGGAAGACGGCGGCGGAGAGCGGGTAGGGGCGGTTGTTCTGCTTGGAGGTGAAGGCGGTGGGGGTGTTGGCCGGGAAGGTGTAGTCGGAGCCGAAGAGGATGTCGTCGCCGGAGAAGATGATCTTGTCCAGCTCGTTGCGGGCGGCGTAGTCGCGGAGCACGGCGAGGGGATCCATCGCCGCCGCCGCCGGCGACGCTCGCTGCCTCTGGGTTTGGGTTTTGCTACCTTGCGGTTTCGGCCAGATGGATGGATCTGGCTCGCGTCGGGTCGGATCGGAACACCAACAACGACGACGAATTGCTTTGCGTGCTCGGCCTAACTACTCAGCCCACCAACTTAGTTGGGCTGGCCCGATGTTAGATAGACTCGTTTATAATCACTTGTAGCCCAATGAGAACAATTGGACTATTTATTTACTGTGTGCCCTTGCCAAATCGAACTTTGTACCATTGTACTTGATTTTTTGAGTTTTTCCATTTGTCCTTGTTTTGCCTTTCGATGGGTCTCAATTTACCAAATTGTAGGTCGTTATAGTGCATGTCTAGAACATATAAAAGTCAAAATATTGGAACGGAAGGAGTACTTTTAAAAAATAGGAAGAAAAGATTGGCAATTCAATGATTGATTGCTCATTTCTTGGATGACTTTTTTTTTTCTTTTCTGCTTCACCTTGCACAAGTTTATGTTTAAGCTCAAATTATTTTATCGTAACTGCAGTAGCACGCCTAATTCCTAATCTGTTCTCGTGGGAATCACACAAAAAGGATGACGCTTGCACGCTGGTCATGAAGTAGGGGCAACTTAATGGTTCAAATCAATGAAGTAGGGGAAATCGTCCAACGTGAGATAGGGGACGTTTGAATATCAGAGGCTAAACTTTAGTCCTATCACATCGGATGTTCGATACTAATTAGGAGGACTAAACATAAGCTAATTATAAAACTAATTGCAGAACCCCTAAGCTAAATCGCGAGACGAATCTATTAAGCCTAATTAACACCCCATGGTCAAATCATGAACTAATTAGGTTTAATAGATTCGTGTCGCGATTTAGCCTAGAGGTTGTGTAATTAGTTTTATAATTAGTCTAGTTTTAATACTCCTAATTAGTGTCAAACATTCGATGTGACGGGGGGCTAAAATTTAACCCCCTCCTCCCGAACACCCCGTAATGCGAGGGCGAATAGAGTCAACAGACAGCAAAGCAGCACGGGATAATCACACGCATTCGACCCAGTTAGAAGCAATGAGGACTTTCCATTCCTCTCACTAGAGCGACAACGTCAGATGAGTCATAATCTGTTCCGTTGAGGCTGGCCAATGGCCATCACATCTGCCGCGTCGCTTGCCAATATCTATCCTAGGCTTGATGCTAGATGCAACGGAAAGCAAGCTGCAATCTCCCGCTTAGGGCAGTTTCAGTGGAGTTTCACAAAATGTTCCATGGATATTAATTTTTTTTTATCACATCAGCAGTTTTACTGACTTGGCAAGGTCATTTATGAGGAGAGTTTCATCAGATATGAGACAAGTTTCATCCTTATAATACTTATAATACTCCACTGATACAGTTCTCAGTCTTGGTAACTATACAATAAAACTATACACTGAGGGGGCTTCATTACTAATCCAAATTGTGTACCACATATCCTCATCCTCCGTTTCTAGACCACCGTCACTGTTTTATTTTCAGAGGCTGCAGGTTTCCACCATCTCGCATCTTTTTTTAGTTAGTCTGTTTGATTCAAACTTTGAATACACTACAAGATGACTAGGCCTCGCAACTCAAACAATAAGTTAATTATTCCCAAACCTTTGTACTGAGAAACTAGCAAGTATTCGATGTTTTGCTAATATTAAGTACAACTTTCAAAACGTTGACCAGCAAGACCTCTCAAAATAGTTAGCTTGGAAACATGAAAATCGTAAGTATATATTTGCATTGAATATATATTACTTTCGTAATCTCACATATTTGTTAAAGATGGTTACATCCTAATACAAAAATGGTTGTCAAAGTAGCACCTCCAAGACTAGAAAAAGCCAAGAGCATCAAGTATTTTTTTAAAAATGAAAATTGGGGATGTCGAGTAAGTTATTTCGCAATAGAAAAACAACACTTGTGTGTGAATTAAACAAAGGGAAAGGTGTTCATGTTCACCATAGAAGTATGGTTGTCTCCTAAATCCTGAACAACCAAAAACCATAAACAGTAATAACGCTAAACCCTATGCTGAAGTAGTAAGTTTCTAGGCTAGTTACTGCCGGAAGCTCTTCCATCCAGCAAGGAGTGTAAGAAAAAGTAGTGTCAACGCTATCACAAGTAGCATTGCATGATTTGGGGGATAGGTTGCCCAAGTTTTGAACCTTGGAGCTACTCAAATGACAGGCAAGCGCTTTGCATTCTAAGAGCAATTCTAAAAGCTTCCTTAAATTACCCCTAAAAGAAAAAAGTAGCTCCAACAGATTCCCCAAACCTCCTGCAAATTTGCGGCCACCCGCATCCGGAGCTATGTTTCCCGCAAATTTGCACGGCGCTCCTCCTCCCCAATCCGCCCGCGTGCACCCGCGATTGTCACTTGCGCCTTTTTTTTCGCATGCGCCATTTCCCCGTGCGGCGACGGTGGCGGCAGCGCCAGGCCTTCCCCAAGCGGCGGTTATTTGCGGTCGCGCTGTTCGCGGTGCGCCAGGCCAGCTCCATGCACGCGGCGAGGATGGGGAGGGCAGTGGTGCGCCGTTGCGTGTGCTCGAGGGGCACCACTGCGAAGCAACGCGCGGGGCTTGGGAGAGGAGCAGCACCTGGTTCTTGGCTTGAAGGAGCTTGGGTAGTGGCATGGTGCTGTGCTATTCAGAAGAAGCAAGAAAGGAGCAGTTCAGGGTTGCGGTCATGGCGTAAATATTGAGTTGTTACTCTGCCGATTGGTGAGGAAAAGGAGATTGCTTGCTTGGATTTGATCAGTGGAAGAAGAGTGGAGAAGCTTCGGTTGCCTTGCTTTGCCGATTGGAAAACAGAGGGAGAGATCGAGCGGAGAGAAGGGAGCAGAGAACAGAGGGAGAGATCGAGTGGAGAGCTTCGGTGGAGCAACAATGGCTGAATCACACGGTGGAGAAGATAATGGGCTCAATTAGGATGACGTGGCCTGTTTTGAAATATTGAGGGCTAATTATTAGTGATCTGTCGTGGGTTGATATATTTTTGGGGGAATTTTTTTTGAAAGAGCCCTCAATACATAGTTTTGAGGAAGAATTTTTTAAAATACTCTTGGAGTTGCTCTAATAAGCAGCTCAAGAAGACAACCTCTTTGCAGGGATGGAATCCAATTAAGCACATGTCGTCATCACCACCAGCGTCTATTTCAACTCCCTCTTCAAGAAAGTCATCGTTATCAGAGTTCCATTCGAGCTCACATTCCACTGGTTCGGTCGTGTTCTCTTCTCCGCGGTGCTCCTCATAATAGTTGATATCTTGCAGGAACCAGGGCCCATCTAATTTCTTATGGTGATTCCAATGCGCCAACACGGGCCTCAGGTCATGGTCATCACCCACTTCATATGATCACAAGATTCATCCAAGATCCATACTCGAAGTCGATGAGGGTTAGCTTCGGTTGCATCACATAATACATGAATCACAAGATCCAAGATCCGATCTCACCAGACGAAGCCTGGGGATTGCGCGACTGCCATAGACCAATGGAGGTCTTATTACTTGGTATTTATTGCTTGCCAATGATATTCTGAAAAATAAAAAGCAAGCATGATTAAATCGTATATTTTGGGGGAACAAAACAGTTTTACAAAAGGAAAAAAAAAACAGTGATGCGCAATGATAAGATCGAGTACCTCATCACACAGTGAGTTTGGTCTTGCACATAGAGCTCTCTTCTCCAATATTACAGCGGGGAGATCCCCTGCCAAGCAGCGAATCGACGGTAGCACGTCAGCTACAGACCCCACAGCGAGCCCTTCCCGAACACAAGATCTCATCTCCCAGTGCCCTGTCCTCGACGAGAAGACAGGGATCATGTACGGCGACGGCGGCCACCCTATGTCCTCAATCTTTGCGTCACATCCAGGAATAAAAATATGACCGCGATACCAATATGGGCGGCGATCGTAACGAACCATGGGATTGTAAATGCAACTTTCAGAGATGCGAGGGATCCTGAGGACCTCGTAGTGCAGCGACACGGCGGGGTCGTAGACGAGGTAGTCGTGGCAGAGGCCCAACCCGTCCAGGTGCGGTGGCGGGGGCAATGGCGCCCGCCTCCGCGTGGCGGGGTTCACCACGTAGCCACGCAGCAGGAGGAGGCCGTTGCAGTGGTCCCTGACCGCGTAGGACCGGTACGCTCCGGGGAAGCCGTCGGGGGGCAGGTAGCCGGCGAGCTTGCCGGAGACGGGCGCGGGGCGGGAGAAGAACTCGGTGTGGGAGAGGTCGGGGTAGTTCACGAGGAGCGCGTCCAGCGACCGCGGGAGGACGGCGTCGACGGCGGCGCGCAGAAGGCGGCGGGCCAGTCCCTGCAGACGCACCTGGACACGGCGAGGCCGCGGGGCGGGAGGCGGCGGAGGACGTCCGCGAGGACGTCGCGCGGCAGCCGATGCGGCCCCGGCTCGTCGTCCTCCTGCTGCTCCATGCCGTCTCTCTCCTTCGAATTCGCGTGAATCATTTGCTTCATTCAGATGTGCAAATACTGATAACTGAGCTGCTACTGACAGACAAGACGATGGCAGTTCGAAAGCAGCAGTAGTGTGTAGAGAACAGCAATCTTAAGAACACCCTACTCTAGTCTGGAGGTTTGTTGCCCAGCTTAATTTGCAGAACACACTTGTATAACTACTCTAAAAAGAAAAAGAAAATGCTCCTAAATTAATTGTTGCTTCCAGGCAGCTCTTCGATCCATCAAGGTGTGTAACAGAAAGACGTGTCCATCTCTGCATGCCGATGGAACGTTTGAAAAAAAAATCCTTGGGCTATAAATTCACCAGTATACTGAAATTTTCGAGCTACTCAAATGGCACGCAGGTCCTCCACCCATTCCACTACTCATCAAGAAGACAACCTCTCTGTCGTAACAATGCTACTGCTCAGAAACCATACCTGCGCCGTCGAGAGCGTCACTTTCGCAAACGGAATCTTGCAACCCCGGGCCGCTGCAACCATGATGACGTGTACCGCCGGCCACAATCGTTTGGCGGCCCATGGTCTCTGAATGCTCTCGAGTCAACACCATGGACTGGTCAAGCCCGCCGGCTCGTCCAAGTCCGGCACTCTACATATACCTGCCGGTAACATGACGGCCTACTCGAGCTCGAGGTGTTGATCGCGGCGACGAAGACGACGGGCATGGAGCTCCAGCAGGGAGGATCCCCAGCGGCGGAGCCCGACGAGGTCGTCGTCACCCTCCGCGAGTTCACGCCGTCGGACGCGGACGCCGAGGCGCTCATGTCGTGGGCGTCGGACCCGCTCGTAGCCCGCTTCCAGCGCCGCGACGCCTACGAGCACGTGGACCAGGCCCGCCGCTACATCGCCGACCACGTCCTCCCGCACCCGTGGTACCGCGCCATCTGCGCCGGCGCCGTGGTGGTGGGGTCCGTCTCCGTAAAGCCGGCGCCGGCCGAGGACGGGCGCCTCTTCAGGGCGTCCGTTGGGTACCGCGTGGCGCGCGCGCACTGGGGCCGCGGCGTGGCGACGCGCGCGGTGCGGGCGGCGGCGGAGGCCGTGTTCGCGGCGTGGCCGTGGCTGCTGCGCCTGGAGGCCGTGGCCGACGTGGAGAACCCGGCGTCGCAGCGCGTGCTGGAGAAGGCCGGGTTCGTCAGGGAGGGGACGCTGAGGAAGTACATCGTGCTCAAGGGAAGGCCCAGGGACATGGTCATGTTCAGCCTCGTCGATACGGACCGTCGCCGCCAGCCCGTGGAGTCCAGTGGGCCGTAGCTGGGCTGCGATGTTTCTGCTCTGCTCTCTACCTGGGCTTTCCTCTGCAATCGACGACGCGCGCGCGCTTCTCGGAGCACATTTTGTAACGTTCTATGCCATGTGAGTATATGTGACGTGTGGTAGTGTGAGTGCGTAAAAAAATGAAGAACCGTACGAATTTGAAAGTGAAAAGGAGTATGGAGAGAAGATAAGATCACTCGTTAGTGCGTGCAACACTGTTAATTAGTTGTTGCATCATGTTCTTATCCATCCACACGACAGATTGACCGTGACACGTTTGATGCTAACCGCGACACACCCAAGTGGTACGGTTGCACCGATGCGCACTGCTCCAAGGCCAAGCTAGCTCATCAACCAGCAGGCAGCAGCAAACGATGGAACCGCCGCCCGCCGAGGGCGACGTGCATGACCGGCAGCGACGGGGAGGTGATCCAACAGACCCCACGGCGCTGGCGAGGGCGCCGGTGGTGTCGCTGCGGCCGCTGGGCCTGGCGGACGCGGACGCCTTCATGGCGTGGGCGTCGGACGACCGCGTGATGCGGTTCCTGAAGCGGCCGCTCTGCGCCACCCGGGAGCAGGCCGTGGCGCAGATCAGGGACACCGTGCTGGGCCACCCGTGGTTCCGCGCCGTCTGCGTCGGCGACGGCGGCGGCCGCCCCGTGCCCGTGGGGCAGGTCTCCGTGTGGCCGTACGCCGACGAGGGCGGCCGCCGGGCCAACCTCGGCTACGCCCTGGCGCGGGACCACTGGGGCCGGGGCATCGCCGCCGCCGCCATCGTGCAGGTGGTGGGGAGGGTGTTCGACGACCTGCCGGGGCTGGAGCGGCTGGAGGCGGTGACGGACGTGGACAACGCGCGGTCGCAGCGGGTGCTGGAGAAGGCCGGCTTCCGGAGGGAGGGGCTGCTGCGCCGCTACATCGCCGGCCGCGGCGGCGCCCAGGCCAGGGACGCCGTCATCTACAGCTTCCTCTCGTCCGACCGCGCGTGCGCCACTCCAGCACCTGCGGACAGCATGGGACAGGGCTTCATCTGCGGATGATGGAGGCCTGAAACAGAGATGCCTGGTTCGATGGATCATGATTCCTTGAAGTGAATCGTGGTAGCCCGGCAGAGTTGTAATGGTAGAATGGTGGAATTTCGCCCTGAATGTTGCGGAAACAGCCTAGTAGTACTAAAGACTGCAGAATTTTTATGGCAAATAGATTGATTGATTGCTCAAAGACCTTCTTTTTACCACTGAAAGTCACTGAGGTTGTGATTTATTCGGTTCACCAATCAAGGCCTCTTTTGAAATGCAGGGGGTTTCACAGGAATCGGTTTAATTTGCACATGGTATCAGGAGGGGAAAAAACGAAAATGCCATGCTACAAGAGAGCCTGAATGTTAGTGTTCTGCTGCGGTGATGATGGAGGGAAGAGTGCGCGCATCTTGAACTTGAGTGATCCAACGGATGCAGAAATGTCTGTTTTTTAAGGACTCCCAGAACTTTTGTATTTTCAAAATACAAATAACGCAGTAATGCCACATGGAGTCTCAACACACACTCAAAAAAATTGGAAAATTAAGTCACGTCGCTCCAGTGAATGATATAGATAGGGTATTTGACTTGATGACCTTGTCAACATTTCTTAAAAAATAGAAAAATAAATTTTATTAACAATGTTGGACATCATTAAGTACGAATAGCCTGACTTCTGAGTACTACACTCCATATTAAAACGCCCAGGATAACCAGGAATTGCTTGACCCGTTAAAATACAATTTCAGGAGTTTGAGACTGATGGCATCGACCAATATCCAAACATTCATTGATTCGTACCGCGAATCTTATCATAGGTGCAGCAAACATTAGCTGTCAGGGTTGATTATCTGGCCTCAATAAACTGCAGTCCATGAATGATGTTGATTGGGTATTGAACTAGATGACCTTGTCAGAATCTCTTAAATAATGTTCGGCCTTCGAACTTACTGTAATCAAGTACGAATATTCTTGACTTCCGAGTACTACACCTCATACTAAATGACCTGATAATGCGGAACTAGATCCATTAAAAATACCTTTTTTGTTATGGGTGTACAAACTGATGTTACAAAACAATCCCCAAATATCTGTTTCATCAATTCAACGAATCTTACCTTAAGTACAGCACGCATTAGCTGTCCAGAGTTGATAATTTGGCTTCAATAAACTGCATTGAAATACATAAACAGAACAATAATATACATTCATTTTTTTAAAAAAAAGAAGAAGACACACTCTAGCAAGCACAATCAGATGATGTCAAAACTGCATCTGTTCAATTTCACTGAATCGGCTGGCCAAACTGAAGAGGCCAAAGAATCACCTATCAGGCTATCACTCTATCAGTCAGCCAAAAAACGGCCACAGATCTCCATGTGAATGTCTCCTAGAACAGTTCCAGGGTCAAAAGCTGCAGCGTCCTTTGCCATGATTAACAACTGCTAAAGCACGGGCGATTGGTTCACAATAATTTCATACGCTGTGCCAATGCAATGATGCACAAGAGTAGCAGCAACCAAAAAGCAGGGGAGAGGGGAGAAGAATCAAACCGTCCACAGAGCAAAGCTTGCAGCAGATGAATGAGCTCATAAACAATGCCAGGACAAATCGCAATCAGCATCAGTCCAGCACACTCCCAGGGCTCCAATTACAGGAAACACTATGATGATCAAGGGTTGTTGAGCTGTTAGTATACTTGTGGGGGCCGCTGCAGTTTATTACAGGTGATTGGCAAGGTGGCTGGCCCCCATGAGCTAGCCCAGCTGCTACAACAAGCTCCACCCAACCTCTGAGTGAAACTTTTCTCAAGATGCCTAGCTCTTCTTTTGCCCCCTGAATCACTGAAAAAGTTGTGTTTTCTTTTCTCTGCCACTCTACTTCTTCCTTTTGGCAAATTGATAGATTGTACAAATCTGATTCTGATGGATGATCATGCACACAATATGATGATTGACAGAATAGAAACAGAGCAAAGGGGCTAACTTTTCTTCAATTTACTTTGGGATCCATTCTGGGAGTCACATGAACAAACACAGAACTAGAATGGGAGCATCAGAACTTGCAACTAAAACGGGAAAGTCGCATGAACAAGAAGTCCAGATCATCAATCTGCAACCTCTTACAAAAGTGGGCGCCAAAGGTCTTTAATCCGCAAAAGACTAAATCATTCCCTCCTCCATGACCAAAAACAGCATGCAATCTCGCAAAGATGACACAACAAAAGGAAGAAAAAGAAGCAAAAAAAAAAACTTGTCTCAGTTATTCAGGATCATCATGCCTTCTCCTCCACTAACATCCTCTTTTCGTTCATCGTCTAGCGCAAATTGTCCACTGTTTCGTCGAAAAGCATCTCCTGGTACCGGCACTCGCTGCTGCAGAATGCTTTGTCACCTCTGGAAAAAAGAGAGAAAAAGGGCCAATTATATCATAACAGAACAGCGATGACCTAACTGCTGAATTATAAAATGCGTACAGCTTTTTTCGAGACAACTGCTGTTCATGCTATGCATCTTTGTGAACAGCACAGGCACAAATTAAACTACTCTGCTCGAGGAATTATAGCATCAGAAGATGTGAAGCAAAAATGGTTTGGGAGCACATCTCAAAGCTAGTGTTTAGCACTCAAATGGATTATATGCAGCAAGCAAGGAAAATTGCGAACAAGACACAGCAAATCCCTTTCGCTGTCTTATCTAAGCAAACTTGGTGTATATTTTGGTAACAAGAGGCTGTCAAACTTGCAACTACGATGTCGAAACTTTTGTTTTTGGTGATGATAACTGGTCCTGCTCATGGTCAGGAGTTAGGAGTAGGAGCACCAAGACCAGCACGGCTTGGGACGTGGACCTCATTTAGCAACATCAATGGGTGCCAAATAATTTAGTCCCTTGGAATTTGTTAGTATAACCCCCCGCACTAGGATAATGAGCTCCTTTGCGTAGTTTTCTATGTGAAAGCGAAACATAACAGTCGAGAATTATAAATGTCAAGCAGCTACTCCAAGCAAACACAGCGAGCTCCTGATGCACAATACCACTGTATTTTAAATATGTGCCTTAAACAAGGAGCAAGTCACCCTTCAAAAGCAACAGGGAATCGAAACATCACAATATCAAATGGGCAAGCAACTTGTTTCAGTGAATAGGGCCTAGTATTAAATTAAAAGGGTATCAAACTATCAGTAAAGGTTGGTCGGGTAAAGGCCGATATAATCTCGATAAGATCCACTGAAGATGTATTGTATAACCCACACTCCAATCAGAAAGTCATAAACGACTCTAACATTAGAACCACTCATCAAGGTCCCCAGGCAATGATGGAAGCCATCTTCATGTCAAATAATAGTGCATAAGAATGCAATATCTTTTGCCTTATATCAATTCGTGTCTGACATACAGGAGTATTCATTATCATCTAAGCAGCAGTTACGACATAGGTGTCGTTTTACATGCTTGCATAACTAATGGGAAAAAAATGCACTATGAGAACATCAGGCGATTTCAGTTTTAGTTTCAAATACTAAGTTCATTTGGCCGGTGCACCCTTTAACCTTAGCTGGTAATACATGGACTGTGTAGAGGTGCCTCTGAATGTGTTATTTTATTTTTGCCGTTGTGTGGTTCATATCTAGCAGACCATGTTGGTGTCCTAACCAGAGCATCATTCTGTAATTTTCAGTAGCCTGAAGATAATTCACCTTCCTAGTAACATTGTGAGCAAGGAGCAGAGGAACCCAACTGAATCACTGAAATACAGCGATAATTTCTTCTAATGTCAGTAGCTGAAAAATGGCAGTTATGTTCTGAACCGACAAGACGCAAGTGGATATTCATTCAGAAATCGTTACTGCAGAAACATAAGCAAGGAAACCAGGAGAGCATTCTCACCGATAGATGAAGATGTCACTGCCATAGCCAAGTTGCTTGTTGCATGCCTGGCAAGAGCTCATGAAGCCACTCGCCACAGCCGCAAAGCCGCCATCGCCAGCGCCGGCCCCTTTGTCCATCTTCTCGACGAGCACATCCCCGCAGCTCTCGACTATGCAGTCGTCGAAGATGTGCATGGTCCTCGGGTTGGGGCCCCGCGAGATGACGCAGGTGTAGTCTTCTGACATGGCCATTTCCCCGGGCGCCACGGCCCCGGCGAACACCCGAGCGGACGGCGAGCTGACCACCTCCGGCAGGAACCTCCTGGCGGGCGACAGCACCGCCAGCTGCGCGTCCCGGTTCTTGGCGCCGAACTCGATCGGGGAGGACACCAGCTCGACGGCCCTGCCGGAGGGGACCTGGATCCTGAGCTGAGACCCGAACACCACCTTGCCGCCGCCCGGCTTGGCGTCCCCGTGGTCCCGGAGCACGTCGGCGAGGCCGACGCCGGCCGGCTCCGGCGCGGCGGCGGGCGTGTCCGCGTGGTGCGCTCGCCTGAGGCTCCGCTCCGACAGAAACGGGGGCAGCGCGGAGCAGCAGAACTGCTTGGTCTCGAGGATGGAGGTGGGGCTCATGGCCGACGAGGGCCCCTCGGAGGAGCCGTCCGCCTGGGGCAGCGCCATCGCCATGAACGGCCTCGGGGCAGGGAACACCGGGGCAGCTGACGACGAAGAAGAAGGATGCCTCGGCGACTGGGCGGCGGTGGCCGTGGCCGCGGGGGGCTCAGCCATGAGCCCACCTGCTCCTCCTTGCTTGGCCCCGCCACCAACCGCTCCTCTCGATCTGCTGCGCAGCATCGCTGCGCGAGTGTGAGCAGGCAGGCGGTGCCATCAGCAATGATGAAAGGAGAAAAGATGGCAACTTCTGCGAGCGCTTTTGTTGCGTAGTCGCTTTAAAGAATGAACAGAGACGGCGCAGAGGACGAAAAAGCTCACCAGAAAGCGGCCCTCCTTGGTTGGATCAAACTCCGGTAGTGATGGCCGGCCGCTCCTACCACGGCCGCATTGCTCCCCGGCCTCGGATTCGATCGGAACCCAAACTTCCACCCGCTATTTCCTCTTCCCAGCAACGCGCAAGAACAGAAGCCGGCTGGCGACAGGCTCTGATCAGCGAATGGGAAAGGAAGGTCCCTAACAAGAACGAAGAAGGAAGAGCACACAGGTATCGATCAACGAAACCACCCTGAGTGACGGAACCCAAAAACCTCGCCGGAAACCGCCGTCCGGATCGGAAAACCCCCGGAAAGGCGTCTGCTCGATTTCTGCGGTTCTTGGGTGGTGGGGTGGGGTTTGCCGGTTTGGGTATTTATACGGCTGGGAGGCTAGACTTTGATTTCACGACTAATCTTTCCTTTCCCCCGGGGTAAATGGGGAGAACTGTTCTCGAGGAGGGAGGAGGGGGTTTCTTCTTCCTCCTTCCACCTCTCGCTCTCTCTATTTCCCAGGGGGAGGGGGGAGGGGGAGAATGGAGGGGGGGATCGTATTTAAAACCTGCACGCGCACACCCACACGCGCGCGCATCACCAATTAGAGATTAGCAGCAACAGATCGTCAGGATTTTTTTTAGCTATAATTTTCCCGGTTGAATTCTTTGTGGTTTATTCGTCCCGGATGTGATTGATGTTTGGTGATGATGCAAGTGCAATAACCACCGCTGGTTAATTGCGGTCGTACTTGCGACGATGATTGCGCTACTGTACATCTTTTGCACGATAAGCTAGGCGCAAACGCAAGTTGTGGAGAAAGCGGTGACGCAAAAGAGGGTTTTTGTTGCTGTTTGAGAAAGCTAGGAGTTTAGTTAAAAAAATATTTCATAGCGAATTTAACTCGTACCGATTGATGATGTAGGCGTTGGTATATTTTTTTTATAGGTTAGAGAATTTTGACTTAGTAGTACACTAGAAAACCCATGGCACGGTGTTGCCGCGCCTACATGGATTGAGCTGATGGTATACTGGAAGCATGTTTAAAGATTGGTCATATACTTAGGAGCTGTCGAATCTGCGAAAAGGGAAAATCTTTGAGGAAAATAGTGCATCCATTCATCTTTGAACCGTGAGGTTTAAGGAACATATCGTCCTGCAACTGCATAGGGTTAAGGACGACTTTCGACCAATAGTTAGACAATGGCTAGATAACTTTTGTAAATATCTCCTACAGTCTGTACATATTTTTTCCCCTTTTGAATGAAGCGCTGTGGGGAACTTCCCCACAGTTTTAATAAAAAAAAGATTGGTCATATAGCAAATACAAAATGATCATATAACATATAGTATGAATTATTAAACAGACATTGCTTTGGAAGTAGCAGGTATGAGAAGAACAGGATTTGAGACAGATAATTTCAGTATTAAGATGACAAGTTGCGCTTTTGCTAAAAGTTCAGTAGCGAATACCTATACATTATACATGCAATTGGAAACAGTGTATTTGTACTTTTTTTTTAAGGTTGCACTTTGACCTAGGATAGTCACATGCAAACAACACATCTTACGTATCAATGAAATTAAGACAAATGTCCAAAGTATTCACCATTGCGATGTGATGTTATTGTCGGCAATAAACACTTTATGTCAAATGTCCAAAGAGTTCATTACCAAACATCTTAAGAAAACACATCGTTGCCGACAATAACAAAGAAGCTTGTCTTACCATGAAAGATGAATACTACAGCAACAAGAACAACAATATAGCCTTTCAGTCCCAAGCAAGTTGGGTAGTTACCATGAAAGATAAATGAGTAAAAAAATTAATCTCATTGTTTGGTATTGAACTACTTCAGATATCGTGTTAACTGGATTCAGTTGCTACTTTTTCCATAACAGCATAGGTGAGTACACTATACATGAGAGAATTCCCCAAAAGGAGCTTATACAAGACAGTCGGGTAATGAGCTTATACAAAAGGTGTAGCTCCAATTCGTGAACTTTTTAAATAAGGAAGGATGCTAACACGCTAGTAACCATAGTCTCTCGTGAGATTAATATGATTTTTTTTGGTAGACTCTTGTACATATCTGCAAGGCTGGTTGGGATACAAAGAACTCTTTAAATATATCATCCGTCCTTGCCAAATTAAAATGAAGAGGTGGAATGAGTCCTGCCAGGGAAGGAGGATGCGCCAGGACTCCTGCTCCTAGGACTGCCTTCCCTTTGAGCCCATCTTAAGTTCTTCTAGGTAATCATAGATTGTACATTTATGGGGATCGCTAAGCAACTGAGAGGAGACACACAGCATTGTTTATAACTTTTAAAAGAACTGGATGGGGAAAAAAATAGTGCTTTTGTGTTGTACTACCAGAAAAATGCAAACAGAGTGAAATTGTAAAAATCGCTTCACAAATAATCGATGCCTCAAATCGATAAGCTATAGTTAGGATTGAAAGAAAGGCTCATGTTTTGAACATGCAATAATTGTTCTTGCTTCCTAGACTCCTAGTTGATATTACTTTCTTATCATAACCTCAATACCTCATATCTTGTTTTTATGGCAGAATCAATGGCATGAGTTCAAATGGCGCTGTTGAATTACTTCCTAATAGCCGAGTTAAATTTTGCAATAGAAGGTACATTGGAACGGAGAAAAGTAAGAGGGCGAGGTGAACAGCTTGCATGCCTCAGAGATAAGCATGAACTTGCCTCTGCTTCTCCCTTGTTGGTGGAGTTCTTGTCAAGGTACCATCGCATGCATGGTACGCTCTCTTGAGGTCGTAATTGCCGGCGCCACCTCCCTGGCCGCTGCCGCCCAGCGAGTCCTTACGTCAACGAGCGGCATGCCTTGCGAACCTTGCCATTGGCTCGCCTTGCGCGGCGCGGGTACTCAACCCTCCTTCCCATAGGAGAACCAGCAGGGAACGGAGGCGAGGCTCAGCAAGCGTAGGGAGGTGTGCGAGGCATTCAACGGCTGCGTGGTGCAGCATTCCGTCGAACAGGTCGTGGGCGCACGAGGTGTGCCGCGTCCGCTCGTAGACAGGGGCGCCCACGGCTGCTGCGGAGAACCCGGTGCAAAGGGCGAGGACGGTGGTGGGTCGTCGGGGACTACCCAGTCCACGCGGCCGCGAGCTCCTGCCTCCTCCCCGATGTGCGCCGGCTGCGGGAGAGACGACGGGAACGGGACACGGGAGCGACGTCGGGAAATCACGAGGGATCGCGAACTCTGACCGAAGACAGCAAGCCCGGATCAACAGACCAGGAAAACTTTGCCCGAGATCTGAAGGTGGAGAAAACGGGGCGACGTGGCCCAATAACGTGCAGGAGCTTGTCCGCAAGTTTCGTCATTTAGAGACAACTAAAAATCTTTACATTTTAAACCTGAGAGAACAGAAATGTTTGGCCGAAAAAAATGTTTTTTTTTTCACCTCAACCCATGTTAAGAGGGAAACGATCTATCGAACAAAGCCTAAAAAAATATACGCGTCGGTTGAGAGAATTATACTCCTCATGGAAAAGACAGACACAACAAAACTAGATGAATTATGTGCACTTATCCAGTAGGAACCTCCGTGCTGTTCCTTAAAAAAAATTATGTGCAGGTATCACTTGTTTTACGTGGAGTGGATATGATAAAGCAGGAGCTGCTCCCGTACGTTTCAGCATGGCGCAAATACCTGACGGCAAGCAGTGTCGTCTAGCGCCTTGCAGCGTGCGTTCTCTTCAGGATTCTTTTTAAGCCTTTTGTACCCAACCGTAGTGTGGAAGTGGGACTGCGTATTCTTCAGGATTCTATGGATTCTTCAAGAGGCGACGGTGGCATCGTCTGACATGCATTAGCAAAGGGAGCATGAAGAACAACTGGCTCCAGCCTTCCAGATAGAGTGGAAAGAAGATTATATATTCATGAAATCTTGTATGAATTTCATATAAAAACCATAACATAGAAATCATACAAGATTTCTAAAAGTTTGATTTAAGTACACATGACTTTAAAAAATATATTCATGCAAAATTCAAAATCAAACCCCCACATGCCGGTGAAGCACAAAATTACGACTTTAGAAGCCTCTTGCTCTTGAGTTTTGCCATAGTACTAATGCCGGAGCACCTCGAAATCCTATCAAACATACCCCTATGCCAGTTGCGACTTCACATGTTTGTACATGAAACCATTTCATAAACAAAACGGAATACACTAAAAATCAGGTGAAATCATATTTTCCATCGGATTTAGCTTCAGTCTTGTACGGAGTATGTACAATGGTACAGTGTCATATTTTCCCTACGACGGTTCGGAAAAAAGAAACAGGAATCCCCACGACGTATTTATCTGGGCCTCTGTTTCCTTTTGTTTGCTTTTACGTAGGTGTGGAATAATCATTGCACCGCCATAAATAGGCGCACAGTGGATTCGTACGCAGGGGTCATATCTCATCGATTGGCGATAAACGTGCAGGTGCAGTGGCACGTACGTACTCCTTGACGCTTAGCGTCGCATCGCATGCATTTACTGCAGCGCAGCTTACAGCCGTGCAGCGCAGGTACGGCCTACTCGCGTGTTGGCTCCGGCCGAGCAGCGAGCACTGAGCACACTAGCAGTAGCTAGCGTAGCACAAGGTGCATCCATCTCGTCTCGTGTCGTGACAGATCCAGATTCGAGAAAGTTTGAAGTTTCAACGCGTACGTCTTCGTAACCCTTCAACAAAATATGGTGTTATTATTCCTCTTCGCCTTCGGCTCGTCCGCCAAAAAAAAAAAGACTCATTTTTCCTTGTGTTTCTAGAGAAAAGGGTCATCTATCGGCCTTTGTTCTGTTATTACGAGCATTATTAACCTGACCCCCATGGAGTCTGACCTTTCAATGACGAAGGGGACATAACTTTACCACGCGTCCTAGAACGAAAAAAGAAGAAGACAGGTGTGACTAAGACCCTGTTTGGGAGGCAGGGGCAAAAGTTTAGCCCTAGGCTAAAGTTTAGCACTCTATTTGAGGGGGCTAAACTTTAGCACTTTGAGGTGTTTGGGTGGGAGGCTAAACTTTAACATATATGTTGACCAAAGACCTATTTACCCCTGCTTTCTCTCCTCTCCTCTACCCCTCCTCTACTTCTTCCCGCGGCAGTGCAAGGATAAGATTTTTTTCTTCCTTCCAAACTAATTCCATGACAAAAAGATAGCAGCACTTCTTCCTGTGCTGCTCGCCCACCTACTCCTCCTCTGCGCCATGGCGCCACTGCCTCCGCGGCCGCGACGCTGCCGCCTCTACCGATCCTCCCGGTCCCGTCCTACGCGCAGCTCGCGTCGTCTTCCACCGGTGGCTTGGGCACGCGGCGGATCGAGCTCCATCTCCGGCGGCTTGGGCGCTCCGGCGGCCAGGCAGAGGTAGTGGCGGCGGTGGTGAGCGGTCCTGGCCTCGCAGGCGCCGGGGCCGGCCGGAGGAGGCGGGGTCGGGCGGGGCTGCCTCCGCGCCGCGGCCAGCACCCCTCCCGGGTCAACGGATGAGCAGCGCAGGGACGGCTCCGCAGGAGCCGGCGCAGCGGCGGCGGCGAGGATGGGGAGCGAGGATCCGGCCGGCCGCCCCGGATCCGGACGGCTGCCACCGTCCTCCCCGAGACGGGGTTGACAAGCCCGGCGGCGCCGAGAGAGAGGGGGGTGCAGAGGTGACGGGCCGGGCGGAGGAGGCATGGCCAGACGGAGGCAGCGGGGCCGGCGAGGCGGAGGCAAAGTGCGGCGGGGTCGGTGAGGCAGAGGCGGCGGCGGCCGGGTGGAGGCGGCGGCCGGGTGGAGGCGGCGAGGCCGGGCGGATGGCGGCAGGGGTGCGGCGGGAGGACCCCTCTTCTCTCTCCGGGGAGGGGGGCAACGCCCCTGCGGAATTTGACAAGGGGATCACTTTTAGCCCCCTTTAGTCCATTTTAGCACCCCTTGGAGGGGCTAATGGATTATGAGGGCTAAAGTTTAGCCCCTCCATTTTAGCCCTGATGTTTGGATGAGAAGGGCTAAAATTTGGCTAAAAGGAGGGGGTTAAAGTTTAGCCCCCCCTCCCAAACATCCCCTAAGGGTGGTAAAGGACCTCCAAGGCCTCCTCCAATGGTACGAGTTAGTACCTAGTTCTAAGCACCTTAGAAGAAAACTCTTTCAATAATTTAGCTCTTAGCACATAGCTCATAATATGAATGACCTTACACGTCATTCTCATGTAATGTTGAAGTGTCTGTATGAAACTATCTTTTTATCAAGAGGTAGCTCTTCTCTCTCCTATTAAGATATGAGAAAATATTTTATGAGCTATGCAATCATTGGAGGGGGTCTAATTTAGCCTAGTAAATTTAAGGATCAAGCTTCGTAGGAGTCGGATCATAATAGTTTATGATTTTGACTAAAATAAATAGGCATAAGTTGGATAGCAAAGGAGCCGTTCGGTGCGACCTCTTTCTTCCTCGCGCTCTCGATGGCCCTGGGGTTGCATCGCACGGCAGGGATAAGGTAAATGGTGCAAAGATTTGTGAAAAGAGAGTATAACCTGTACCAGGGCCTTGTTTAGTTGGCCAATTTGGGAGGTGCCAAATTACTGTTACAGCACTGTAGCACACTGTAGCGTTTCGTTTGTATTTGTGAATTATTGTCCAAATATTAACTAATTAGGCTCAAAAGATTCGTCTCGTAAAGTACAACAAAACTGTACAATTACTTTTTAATTTCATCTACATTTAGTACTCCATACATGTACCGCAAGTTTGATGTGATGGGGAATCTTCTTTTTGCATAGTGTCAAAGTTGGAAGTTGGGAGTAACTAAACATGGCCCAGATTTCGAGTGGCAAGTGCACATGTAGCTAGCTCAAATGCATTTATATACGTGCACAGGCCGCTGCAGTAGTAAAAAGCGTTGGAGTGACTCCGTGAGGCCGTGACTGCCACAACCAGAGAGAGCTTTTTACCCCCACGGCCCTTTTTCTACTGCCTGCTCCCCCATGTCGGGTGGGAACGGACAGCCCCGCCGCGAGCGCGAGGCCTCGTCCAAGAGCAGGGGGCCCACCGCATCCCGTGCGCGCCGTGCCCGCCACGTGCCCTCCGGTCCCCAGCGGCTTCCACGGCCTGGGACCGCTCTACGTCCTCGCGCAGCTACTGACGCCGCTGGCCCGGGCACCGTGGCCCCCACTCCGCGACTGCTGACCTGGCCCGCGCCGGGCCGGATCCGGCGGCCTGGATTCGTTCGTCGTGCAGCAGCGGGCGGCTGCGATACCACCAGTAGGCACCCGCGGCGCCGGAGCCGGCGACGTTTGCGTGGGTGGGTGGCCGCGTTGAGGAGTTTGGTGTTGGGCGATCGCAGGAAGGGACTAGGGAGCGGTGGCAGCGGCAGGACGGATAGGACGGCGCGGGTTCCGAGGCGTGGCAGGGCGAGCAATTATGCGTGTCCGGGCGATGCCAAGTGCGGGCTCGCTGTCTCCGGGACCGGGACACGCCGACTCGGCGAGGCTGTGCGATCTGCGATCCTTGGGTGAGCAAGCGAAGCGAGCCAGCCACGGTCCGTGCACCTCGCCTCGCTTCCTCTAGGCTCGGTGGCTTGCCATGGCGTCCTCGATTGATGATGACGCATCGATGCTCCATGGTCCATGGCCTTTCCCGCCGGAATGCTTTTGCTGCTGAAGAAGGAATCATGGCCCATTTGGTGGCCGTGGAAATTGGTTACGTTCAAAAGTAAGGGCAGTGTATTTTGTTCTAAGACCTGCTTGATTTTTTTGTTAAGTTTATAGAAAAATAAACTGATATCTCCATCATCGAATGTGTTTTATTTTGATCTACCCTGAAATATGTTTCCGATGCCGCATACTTCGCATAGTAGATCTTAATATATTTCTAGATAAGCTTGCTCACAATTTAAAATGTTTCACTTGGTACAAAGCTAAAAATATTTAAGAGCTGCTTTTCACTACTGTGAAAAAAGCTCGGCAACGATGCCACACGGGGATCCGTCGTTTGTGGTTGCTATGACGTGTGTTTGTTACCTGGGGTGGTCGTCGTGTGATTTTTCGCTGGTTTAA
>NC_028458.1:9540069-9567602 GCF_000263155.2 Setaria italica | reverse complement strand
TATGTCGTGACATGAAAGGTAGGAACTGCAGGTAGCATGGGGGGGCCCATCACTTGGCACCGGCCTGTTTCTTTGATTTTCGCATGGGGATCAAGGCACCATGAGGACAGCCTCAAACCTGATGTCCTTGGGTCGGTAAGCTTCCCCCGTGGAAAAACGGCTTGGGGGGGGGGCGAAGCTAAAAACATTTTAACGGAGTGAGTAGTATTTAGTTACTTAGAACTGAACACTTTTTTATAGAGATGTGCCATGTGTACAAAACAATTTTATAGAAAACATATTCAGGGTCTCTTTAGGATACATGGCTTCCAAAACATAAGAATATGAAAAACACAGGATTTTAAGTTGCATGAAAGTTGCAATACTGTGAGGATTCAAAATGCTGATGAGTTTCTAAATTAACCTTTGGATACAACATAAGAAAAAATATAGAAACTCAATGTGAGGTCCAATTTTCCTCTGAAATTCCTATGGACCCTGCATCCCATAGGAATCACGAAGAATTCCATAGCGTGCGATCTTTTCTTTGAAAGAGACACATAGAATTTTTTTTCTATATGATTGAAATTATTTAAGTTTCTATGCTTTATCTTTGTTTCAAAGGGCGTAATTCCTTAACCAGCTGGGTAGTTTGTTTACTCGACCTCTGTTCTACCATTAAAGGCTCGCTGTACGAATAGGATCTCACATGTAGACATATATTTTCGGCCATAGTACCCACAGTGCTATCAACAGAAGCAGTGGCACTTCAATGCCTATGCAGTAGGCACTAATACCCCGTGAAAAGATTGATTAGGCACCAATAATTTATTCCTGGAGCTATCAATCTAGAGGCTGACTGCATAAATATAATGAAACAGAATATTTCTGTTGGTGACCAGTATTTTAACAAGCTTCTATGCAGCAATTATTGCCTCTCAGGGAATGACACTGACAAGGCAGTTAGTGAACCACACCATTATGCTGTAGATACTCCTAGAAAAAAAAAAGCTTAATAAACTTATTCTCCAATATACTACTCCGATTCCTTAAAAAAGAAACACAATATACTTGCCCTTTCATAGACTTGGATTCAGATATGCTGCAGTATCTCTTATTGTATACTTTCTGCATTTGGTATTATTGTTAAGCCAAAGTATCAAAAAACCACTTTGTCGGCAGGGCTTTGATAATTGCACAGTCGGTATATCTTAGTACACTATATAGTACTGTTGCTACTATAAAACCCAATAATGTTTTCAGAAAGGGCATTAGGGAGCATATACGCAATGAACACTTGCCAGTTGGAAAAGTTCACATGCTTTGTATTGCGGGGGAAAAAAAATGCCAATTCATGTACCTGAATTCTGGAGCGCTATAGTTGTCTGCTCTGGCACTTTTAGCTAGTGCCGTGGTTTGTTATCATATTGCATTGGCACTTTCTCCCCCAGTCCCCCAATCTGTTGCATGCATGTTACGAATAAGGACATAACCAGCTGCAAGAGAATACATGATTCCATATGATCTTTTTTTTCCGGCATAAACAACTTGTGCCTTCTGTTGAGTTAATGGCACAGCCAGCTGAATAATTTGTTATAGATTTTAAGTTGTGTGTATCCAAAGTCTTGAGGTTTGGAAAGAGGTAGGCCTGGCAGTTGCAGCTGTGAGGACCTTGCATTGTGCAATGTTCTCCACACCATCATTTTTCTAGCCCAAGGGTGCAAGAAACTTCAACATGTCAAGAGATTGGGACCCAGCAAAATACTTTTGTAGGAAATGAAGAGATCATGTCACACTGCTTGCTGCTGCGGTCTGGTGAATGGTGATTTGGCCATAGCATGAAGGAAATATTTTCTCTAGTGGGAGGAAAAGGGACAGGGCACCACACAGTGGCTACCACCAAGTGGTGTCTTATCTAAGTGTGTGCTTGCTTGGTGCTTTAGTGTAGGCCCAGCAGGCCCAAGGATAAAAGTTAGGGGTGTTTGGATTCATGTACTAATTTTTAATTTTTAGTTCGGATCACATTGGATATTTGGATACCAATTAGAAGGACTAAACATGAACTAATTATAAAACTAATTGCATAAGTTATGGTTAATTCGCGAGACGAATCTATTAAGCCTAATCAATTCATGATTAACACATATTTGTAGCATCACATGGTCAAATCATGGACTAATTAGGCTTAATAGATTCATCTTGCGAATTAACCTTCATTTATGCAATTAATTTTATAATTAATCTATATTTAATACTCCTAATTAGTATCTAATGTTTAATGCCCATGACCCAAACAGGTTAGGGTCAAGTGGATTAGAATCAACGGCTACTGATGATGCCTAATGCTAACAAAAAGCCTTGAATCAGAAAGGAGGAAATGAGAGGATCTAGATTCTAGAAGTAGGGGCAACCTAGCTCGTAGTACTACCGCCTTGAGTTGAGCCTACTCCATGTCTCGTGCCATGATTTTGGGTAATTTTGACTGGAAAGTGGTATTGAACACTCTGGTGAAAAAAGTCTCTCCAACAAGGCATGCATGCCAAATCTTTGAATCAAACATGGAGCAATCATGCAGATCCAGGCATGCATAATGCACACAAATGATTATGATCTGCCTGTGGTAAATATGCCTGCATATATGCATGCCATGTGGCTCATGACAGTAACTGTTGGCAGAATTCAACCTTTTTTTAAAAAAAATAAAATAAATCTTCAGGTCATCTATCAGGTACTAAGTCAGAGAGGGATGGGGACATGGTGTCACCACCATGACCCATGTACATTACCATCTGAAAACCAGTGAAGCGAAGCACTCTCATTTGCGAAGCTGTCCTGCTCAGCTCCAGGTGGTGAATTTGTTACATGATGTTGTCTGAGCGGAGTAGTTAATTCTGAGATAGTGGTTACCAATGTGTGGAGCGTCCTAATCACTGAACAGAGTCTTGTTGACACAAATTGTCCGAGGCCATTAATCCAGTGGATGAGATGGCAGATCATGTTGCTCCTCAAATGGTATAACAGTTAACATCTCTCGTTTTTCTGAAATGGCACGCAGGAGTAGTACATGGGATGATTGAGCTGATTGGCTGACATTGATGCAGAAAAATTAGGCCGGTCTGAAATCAAATAATTGAGCTCCTTTTATTTAGGAGTACATCACAATGTCCCTTCAATGGATTGGGTTCTACATCAAATAGAAAAAATCAGAGCACTATTAACTCATGGATAATTGTCTGAACGGCCAGAAACATGTCTGAACTCGGAGGAAAAATTACACTATGGTCGTTACCCAACCAATACTCGTTCACAAAAGTGTACAGTTTATTATTAAAAATTCTACACACTTCAATCTGGTCAGTCAGGCGTTATCCTAGATCAGATTCTTCAGAACTCATCAGAGGATAGAAAGAAAGCACACATCACATCCAACGCACACGTTTTCTTTCCATCTTCCAGTTTCCTTCGTCTCTGTAGCCTCAAGCCCTGAAGGAAAAGCTCACCCGGCTGCAAAGTGCAAACCTGCACTCCTGCAGCCACTGAGCCATGTCAGTCGTCAGCGTCAGTATATCCGTACGAATAGGGCAGGGTCTCCGCGTATGTACATCCGTACCGTGCGTGCATGCATGCGATGCATGCCAGCGCAGTGCTAGGAGGAGCTAGAGCTAGCTGCTGCTGTCTACGAGACGTCTAGACATGGGGCCAGGGCACGAAAAAGAAAAGAAGAGAAAGGGAAATGAAAGAGAAAAAAGAAAAGAAAAGACGCTTCTCTTTTTTGTGATCGATGTCGTGCCATGCCGCAACCGAGCGTGATGGGCGCGTGCAGCTTTCGCTGGTCACCTCATGAGGCCATGGCGGATGGACATGGACCTCTGGATGGAGGTGCTGACCTGAAACGCCGGCGACGCTTTGCGTTGCTTGGCAGTCGGCACTCTCAGCTCGGCCAGCATCTTGGCCCCAACAGCCGGTCGATGACGAGGACTGAGGGGAGCTGCTACTACGAGCAACTCGTGGACACCTTGTTGCCATGCATGCCGATGCACGGGAGGATCGACGCTGATGTGCAGGTAGTACATGGTCCGTGATGGCATGATGGATGGGAGAGACCGGGGAGGGGTCAACGATTGCAATGGCAATGGCAAAGATGTGGCCGGCGTACACAAACGATCTGCGGCACATGTCCTCTTGTTTCGTGGAAGCTAAGTATGGCATCATCCCTGTTTTACAGAAGTTTCATTCGGGTGCATGATCCGACATATGCCTTTCGTGGAAATTTTCATAGTAAATTTCATTTTAAAAAGAACAGCATTTTTTTCACGCGCTTCCGGTGATATTTCAAAGATTAAACACTGTTTCAGATTACTCCGAAGGTGAAGTTTCAACACCGAGCTCAAAATTTCAAAACTAACATTTGACATCTCAAGACGCGCGGACAAAGTTCCAGTCAAGTAAAAAAAAAAGAAGTGTAAAAAATCCACGCAAGTTTCGAAACAATTGCACGTCGCCGTACATCTCGCCGGTTTGATCAAAATATCAAGAAAACTGCCGTTGATGAACAAACAATAATGGCATACTGGCATCCAATTCAAGGCCTGCTTGATTGGATAATACTGCCTTGTACGTCAATCAGGTCATGAACGGCTGCGCTGAAACTCCGAAAAAATCTGGAACCATGCATGCGACCGCGTTCTGCAAAGTCAGTGGCCACCCGGCAGAGCCGTGCGCGCGCCAGATGCAACACAACACCACCAGGTCGAGCCATGGACACCTCCTCTCGCACCTGACGGGCAATTGCATCGGGACACGGGCAGAATTGAATCACCGATGAGAGAGGGAGAGGGAAAGAGGGAGAGGGAGAGGGAGAGGGAGAGGGGGAGAGGGAGCGCTTTGGATCGGAGGATATCACATTCACATCACCAACCCGAGTAGAATGCCATCGATCGATCAGTACAGCACTGATGCCCTTTGAGAACGGGGAGAGATTCCCTTCGCCAGGACTGTCCTCGTGTCCTGTCGTTTTGGTACAAAAGGAAAAACAAGAAGTTTGCGCAACATACACAGGGGTACTCGGGGGTAGTTTTGCATTACCTGAACCCGGTCGAAGTATCCCAAAATCACTAGCATCTTCTGCAACCTTTTACGCTGGAGGAGGGAATCATCACGATCACTAGCCCCTAAACTCGTATCAAAATGCTGGGGGTGCAAGTTGCCAGCGTCACTGTTCATTCTTCATTGCAATCTTTCAAAATGGACTGAACTTTCATGAGACTGTTTTTTTTTTACCACTGTGAGCAAACAGATGAACGGCATCATTGAGCTCGACAGGTACTCTTGATCGAAGAGGACAAGGATTGGTCACTTTTGCATGACCTCACTCCAACTGCTACGCTTTTATTGGGATTTGTGGATCACGCCCGCCCCCTTTTGGCTCCCTTTCCAGGATCCACAGCACTCGCCTGCATGTCTCTTTCTCCATCGCGTCTGCCAACATGTCTGCTGTACTATCCATCCATCCATACAGGCAGCAGTGCAGCACTGAGCTCAGGCCATCATGGACTCTCCAGCAGTGCAGGTTCTGCATCTTTTTGTGATTTTTGTTTAGGCTTGGAACGTGGTGGAAGGGCATTGCTAGCCCTTTTCTTTGTGGAGTTGCTCATGGAAAGGTTCTGAATTTTGTTTACCTGCAGACTGCAGAGCTCGTGATAATTTCCCTGTTGTTTTCCTCCCTCGACTGTAATGGAAGCTCGTGAAACCAACAGCTTCAAGAAGTGAGCGCTACTTCATTTTGCTACGAAGCACAGATGCAGTGCACATCTCAGCAGCAGGTGACTTTCTTTCTCAACTTCTGCAATGAGCCGGGGTCAGAACTCAACTCCCGGGTGCTGCCTTGCTGGGCTTCGATTTTTTTCTTGGCAGATAGTGTTTAGGCCTAGCGCAATCTCTGCAGCCCGAGCAATCTAGCACATGACCTGCCTGCCCTTTTGGGCCATATATGGGCCATCATAATCTATTCTATACTACATTTCAATAGCCCTGCCATCTGATTGTGTTCTCCCACCATGTTAGATAATTTAGCCTGAAAAATATATTGACATAACTGATAAGAGCAAAATGGCGAAAACAGAGCAGCTGTTTATCAGTAACATATGAGGCGAAATCTGAACTAAGAATGTACTTAGTGGCATTATCTTCTTTTCCTCATTTCATTTTGAAGAGAAACTTTTAGCCACCTAACAGGGACAGCAGGACAGGTACCACAATATTTATTGACAAAAACTGAGCTTGTACATATATCTTGCACAATTACGGTTAATCGCTGAGCTAAGACGAGCTCATGCATTCTCGACTTGTGTAGTTTACCTCTTCTAAAGGCCTGGCATTTTGTATACACAGGCACACAACTATGTCTATATCCATCTTTCGAAAAAAAACTATGTCTATATCCTGGTGGGTTGAGCCAGGCAACCAAAATGATTTGTTGGAGTTCGGCAAGAGCAAGGACATGCGTTCTTTTTTCTTTCCTGGGAAAAATGGCATGTGGGTCTTAGGGGTGCATGTGGCTGGGACATTAGAAAAACATGGTCGACACGGTACAGAATCAATGACACCAAGTATAAGGCGAGATAGCGGCACGATCATCTGTTAGGTAATGGACAGGGCCTTACCTGACCTTATCTGTAGCTAGCAACCCCCATGTGCTCACTCATTGGCCTGTGTGCATGGAAGCATGAATACTGTCAAGCCGAATCAACTAAATAAATGCAGACACGATAACAAACTTATCCTCGATCAGATGAAGGATTTGCAGGGTATCAGGAAGGGGGTACGCACCCTAATTCCCCTCGTTTCTAGAACTCCACTTGCTAATTTCTAAAGATTCATAGACCTAAGTCAGATTAATAGTGGGGGCAGAACAGATCTAGTATCCCGAACATGCATGTGAATGCACTGTATACTTTTGCTATTTTTTTACATGGCATATGTAATGTAAGGGAGGAAATACCATGATTTTCATTTGTTTTTCTTTTTTTCCAACGGAAGTGCAGTTGCCAGCTTGTTCAGCAAGTGATAAGCCTCATAAATTCCCAGTACCAGATAAGGGTGATAATGCAGCAGCCTCTCATGCGGATGTGGGAGGACAAGGACAAGGATCACCGTTATCATGTGAGCCTCGGCCACGACATTCATTATCTCATATCCTTTTCCAGCAGCCCTGAAAATCCTGTGACCTGCACGCAGTCACCACAGTAGCATGAGACTCACCAACAAACGAACGAAGTCATTCATAAAGATATCAAGGACACTGTCCATGACGACGGGAAAGTATCAGCAGTTCATGCACCTTTTGTGCATAGCATCAGCAGTTCAATATGGTCATATGGATGCATGCGTACCGGCCCACAGTTCACCGGAAAACCGCCCTCGCCCTGCAGCCGCCTTCTCCTTGCCCGACAACAGTTAGCTCACATGGCAAACGGACAGTGCCATTTGCCGGCCTGTTCCTTTAGACGGCTCACGTACAAACACTGAACCCCACCACGCGTTGGTGCACGCAGTTGCGTAGCGCAACTTGCCGCATCCGCACACATCACATGCCCTCGATCACTCACGCGGCCAATCTCCGCGCCAGCAATGGTGGCCCGCGCCATTCATGCATGGTTCGGCTTGGAGTACAGAGAACAGCAGCATGCCATGGCTGCGTGTCCGATCTTGTCTCTGAAGCTTGATTCACCAGGGGTCCCTCCTGGTGCAGCTGCCACAAGGCATTGCTCATCCTTTTCTGTGTCCAGAGATGAACAGCAATGAATGGCCATGGGAATCGGATAATGTGTGTTGAGGTGCTGCGTTCAAGCCCATGTGGAGGGGGATGGATGACGGTGAAATGTAGCCACCAGTATGTATCCATGATCTGTCTCACTGTCAATGCGTCCCTGTCAATTTGTCATCCAATACCCTGGAGAACAGAAATGAATGGATAAGGACATCTGAAGTGCCAAGATTGATTGGCATGGTGTAGGTTTATTGTAAATAAGTACATAACATTCCTCTTTATGATGGGGAAAATTATATTCTATAAGAGGTCGATTTCCTTTTAGTTTTCTGGAATCAACAACAAGAGGTTCTCTATTCAGTAACCTTATTTGACACATGGCAGGTAATCATGTGTTCCCAGAGGAAAATATCTGGCAACATTTCCATTAAGTTACAAGTTATGAACTGGCGATCCTTAAGATAACGAATTAAAATAAATAAAATATAAATATATTATCAATTTTCTCTTTATCAATTGGGAGAAATGATGAATAATTGCGACCTCCACTGGATCAGTGATGTTCTAGATGTTCAAACATAGCTTTGAACCTTTGCGGTTCAAGTGATGATTACAGTCAGACTTAGCCACCTAGGCCTTTTGACCTTGTTAGCCCAGGCCCTCCAATGGCAAATAGAAGCACATTTGCTTTAGTTGCACTATTCATATCCTCTATTTTATGTAATTGGAACTTACAAAAGGGAAGCAAGCTAATATGAGAGAAACCGAACAACTGAGTTCATGCACCTCCAGCTATATGTTACTGATAGGTGAAACTTACTGTAGCATTTATGCTCATCCATATTAAGCTTCAGCTTGGCAGCTGTCCACTGCCACCGCATGTCCACAGGTTTCATAAGCTACACGTTTAAGCGGGTACCAACGTTTGCTTTGTACCATATTGCGTTTATGCATTAGTCACTCACCAGAAACAACTCATATAGTACCTATACTTGATCACAAGGGTACCTAAACTTTTGCTAGCAATGTAATATACTATAACAGTACCTGTACTATCTGCCTTTACTAGTGTAATCGGGATGGAAATTGGTCTTTCATTGGTCTTCCATGATTGGTCTATATCTGTTCGATTATCAAAATTTCAATAAGTTAATGAACCTTCCAAGTTCTATTCAAACTAAATAATACAGTAGCACATGGATATACCACGTTACCTTTAACTACTTGAGTAATCTACCTGACAACTGATAGGCAATCGTACTAACTTATGACCTATTTAACATTCCCCAGAGTAGCTCTTATGATATCCGAAGAGAAAAAAAACACGATATACTCAGAAGATTATATGCAATTGAGTAGCATCATGTGCAGGGGACTGAAAGTCATATGGCCTGAAAGGGAATACAGAATTCATGACCCCACAATAAAATTGATTGAAACTACGTTTGCACCGTATACAGCACGATGTGCCTATGTGGACGAGCATCACCTCCGGAACGAAATCATTACATGGAGTGGATGATATTGCCTATGGCCAACCTAAAATGTAGCCCTAGATTCTTGTGGTCAATCAAATTGCAAAAAGAAGAAGCACCATGTGCATATAAATGGTATTTAAATGGAAGATTGAGACAGATGATTTACAAGACTTCTTAACTTATCCAGCAACCAGAGTGTAGTTAAAATTTATAATAGTGAAATATGAATATAGAATGCCAGTTGTGCTGTGTCAAGTATACAGAAAGTTTACCTGTGAAGATCAAATACATGATTCTGTTTAGCCAGTAAAAAGAAAAAGGGATAAGATAGTATGGCAGTGGACAATGACTCTTCCAGCTAGCAATAAAAAGCTCCATTTCTCTTGGAAAGATCTGAAAATAAGACAAAGATAAGTGGAATAAGTCAGAATGACAAGCAGAACACGAACCAATATAACAGTAATCTTCACCGAAAGGCAGTAAATGGAAATGAAAGGTAATACTTGATAGTCATGATAATATGATTACCACATACCTGATCTTTTTCTTTCACGCACTGTATCAAGCAGGATAATGACCGGCTTCACCGAAAGGCAGTACAGATTGGACACAGGCAATACTAGAGGAGCATAATGAGTTTTTTTTGGGGGTGGGGGTCGGGGTGGAGTTTGGAAGTCATCTATTGAGTCCCATAATTTAGTAAAAATATGTGTTATACCTTTTTTCACAAGAATTTTTGGTGTGTTCCTGATTAAAAGCTTCCTCAAGTTTAAGCCCCAGCATACAGATTTTTAATTCTCCTTTTTAGGTAAACTCAAGATCCTCTTTGCATTGGATTCTTTCATGGCCTAATCTTTGACGTATTAATATTATAGACCCCATTGTCTGTATGTACTATGCAGTACATGGGACATTTGGGGCCCAAAGCCCCCTTCAAAATGAAATATGGTACAAGAGAAAATGGTACTGACTGCTGAATACTGGATAACAATTATATTTTTAACAAGACAACGGCTAAATCCTCTCATCTTCTCCAAGTGCATTGCTTCTACTTAATGCATCAAACTTCAAAACCATGAATATCAAGTCAAGATTGAAACAAATTGGGCACTGAGGATTTCAGTTTCAGGTGTTCCTTTAGAAAAAAAAAATATTCCACATCATACAGTGTGGTGTTGAATTGTCCAGGACTCCTTGCTGTGATACTTTCTCATTATGTATCTATTCAATCATTCTGCTATTCTAAAAATATGTTCATATACCATAATCTAGCAATATCTCAGACCGCTGTCAAGTCATTAGCATTAGTCTATGCTGCTACAGTGAAACATAAATGCATGAAATCGAAGGGCACTAACCTGGTTGTGACACCAAATATGTAACATGAGATTATAAAACAATTCAAATAAACCAATAAGTCAGCTTTCGAACTTGCAAGTTCAAATTGAAGGACTAATGGGCCCAAATGCACTCACCTTTTCATGAGGAAATCTTCTCTGGAGCCCTCATTTAGTTTTTCTTTTAGTTCTCCAACTGCTTATTTTGAATATCAATTGCTTAGAACACAAACTTCAGCAATAAAATGTACAGCAGTTAAAGCACAATCATAGTTAACATTCCCTGTCAAGTGGTGCATACTTCCATAATGCAGTAACTAATTCATTTCATCAGAGAAAAGCAGCAGACACTCAGCACAGCACAAGATTCCATGGGCCCGTTCAAATCGTAGGAGCCAATCTCTTGCCATCCTTAAAGAAAAGAAGCACCAACCGACTAAAGCTAGACATAGACCATGTCACAAAGAAAGACTTACAAAAGATATGCTAACATGCAAGTCCTTTTAGGACATATACAGGCTCAGAATTATGCAAAGGACTACAATAGGTTATCTCCGGAACCAACTCTGAATCAACTTTGTCTTAAACAAAAAAAAAGGATAACCAATATAGTTTGACAATGACATCCAGCCTAAACTTCCTTTACAAGCGATGACTGTGATCTGTTATGAATCTATGAGAGACATCTTGTTAGTTTATAGAATCTAATCTGGTAGCAGGATGAGATGTCCTCAGCTTGACAAATGGTTGGCTTTTATATTATCAGGAACAAAAAGTTTGAGTTCAAGCATTGCAGGAATCCATGACTGTATAGCACCAGTAATGAGACTTTTCAAAATAGCGCATGAAGTTAACACATTCTTTGCTGTGCTATCTCAAGAGTGTAGCTTTGAGAGTTGGAAAGGAAATAGGGTGGTTGCTAAGGAAACTGAATCTTGAGAAAGGGCTAACAAAAAACTCTTAACCAGAAAAAAGTACTAGGTGGCAAGGTGGGTCGATTAGCATGGGAAAGCGCGCTCTTTCTCAGAATTCAGCAAAGGGACAAACTTTGCATTTCCTGAGGACCCCCAAATTCTCACAGCACCAGCAAGCACCGTCCCCTCTAGCCACCAACTGATGCCAGAGTTTTTTAATGCCAGGCCCAGGAAAAGGCCAGCAAATGAGGCTCACACCCAACTAACTCTGTCTCAAATCTCTGACCTCAGAACATGCACCAACATCTCACCATCATAAATACCCTTCTCCATCCCTCCCCGCCACTGCCTCCTCACAACCATATTAACCTCCCTACAAATAGCCTCCAGTCCAAGAAACCAAGGGGCATACAAAGCAGCAGCAGGAAGCAATGGAGATAGAGTCGGTCAAGTGTGAGTGCTGCGGCCTGAGGGAGGACTGCACCCTGGACTACATTGCCAGCGTGAGAGCAAGCTTCCACGGCCAATGGCTGTGTGGGCTGTGCTGTGAGGCAGTCAGGGATGAGGCGTGCAGGAAGAAGGCTCAGCCGGGCGTGGAGGAGGCTGTGAGGGCTCACATGGCGTTCTGCAAGATGTTCAAGTCGAATCCCGCTGTCCGGGTGGCCGACGGCATGCGGCAGATGCTCCGGAGGCGGTCCGGTGACATGTCGAAGCCGGAATCAGCAAAGAAGTACAGCACCTCGCAGGTTGGAGATGAATCATCGGTGACACTCTACTGAAGAGTTCATCCATCCTAAGGCTTGTAGACCGTCTAGCCCTCTCCTCAGGCTGAAATCCCTTCCACCTTTTGTCAGTTTGCTGTATGTTCTCATCATGCCATCTTCGATTGTACATAAGATTCATGAGAATAGATGCTAGTATTGTCTGGCTTTTTGATGAAGTTGCCTTCTTTCTGTGCTCACAACACAATCATTGAGTTGATAAGATATGCTTAGATATACTAACCTGTTTCTGTCTGGGACCTAACAAAAGAAGGTGAGATGGTTAGCATGTGCAAGCGGTATTGTTCACACCTCAGGTCACCTTGCTGTACCTAACTTGACCCGTGATGCGGACACTACACCCTCAAGGGATCCATGCATATTACCTAGCTGGTGGTTGCACGTTGCACCACAATGTTGCGCTCTTCCCTTTTATAAATTTATACTCATCTGCTTTCTGATTAACGACTAAATCTGCTCGGAAAAAGGGTTAAACTGAATCGAGCTCACTATAACATTGTAACTGTGACATAATACTTCCTACTAGAATTTAAAATTGTGACGCTGCAGTGTTATGGTTACTTTTTGCAAGAATGACCCCTGTTTCCTAAATGGATTTGAAGAAATTAAATTAATTTGGACATTGCAAAAACTTCATCAGTTCAACACCCCTTTCCAAAATAAATACTCTAACACCGAAGGTGATAGTTACACAACTGTACTGTAGTTTCACATTTGGAAAACTCGCAACGTTCACTTTACAGTGGCAATTGATGATTCTGGATAAAGTGAAATGCTAGTTAGCAACAAAATTTGATACTGTGATTTTGTAACAGCTTAACTTATGGTCTAGTTATCTAAATTGGGCACCATGCTGAAGAGTACGACTTTGATTATAGCTCATGGAAGGGAGTAGTTTCTCTTCTTTCTGATCTCACTTTTGTCAGTTATCCACGTCTTATGGCGGCAAAACGGTCACCTAAACTTTTCAGGTGAACAAAGGTGAAAAGTGCAGACCTAAAACCATGCCATCGAAGCTGTACATAGTCAATTAATCACGGTCGAACGTGGCTTCTTCTGAGGATCACATGCAGTCGCTACTGCAGCTGCAGCTGCAAGCCTGCAGGATAGGACTGCACGCATTGGCACTGACACAAAAGTGTAGTATATGCAAGCTAATTTCAGAGGTAGTTCAGAGTTTCAGATATTTTCAAAAAAAGTTCAGAGTTTCAGACATCGGCAGCGGATAGAGAGTTATCATGTAAACTGTGGCACTGACACAAACTGTCGTAACGGCACTGACGCGCTGTGCGGCATTGCAAGCGACCATGCCGTCCAGAACCCAAGCACGATGAGGCATGGGTCATTTCGTAATGATTTCGCATGATCAGGAAAGGGAAACACCGACGGAGCAGCGAAGGCACAACGCCGTGGTGCGCGGCTCACTCGCCACAAGTTAGCACTCGAGTTCAGGGAGCACGCACCTGCGCTGCGCGTGAAGTGGTGCCTGCGCAACCCGTCGAGCACCTGGCGGGCGCGCATGATTCGGGGCCGCCCGCATCCCTTGCCGCCAGAGACCACACCTTCGCAGACGGGAGCCCCCGTCACGATCGAGCGGCCGACACAAGCATCTGCCAGTCCGAGTGATGGATTGCGAGAGCATCATGGCGTCAGGGATCGGAGAGGCAGCGTCGTCGTCGTCGCGTGAGGAGAGCGTGCGAGGCATGGCGCGGCACGCGGTCCGTCGCCGCCGTCGCACTCGACTGCGCAACGGCCGACGGGGGAATCGGAAGATTTGGGGGAGGCAGAAACCAGAACGCACTTGGGAGTTGGGCTTTGCGTCCTATGAATCGACGCAGGCCGGGCCTCGTGTAAACTCCGGAAGCCCAAAGACACGATCTAGTAGGCCCGTGCGTGCTCTTTCGTGTTCCTCAAAATCCCTACAGCCCACTGGGCCTTGAACCCCTCCACCACACTGCGCGTCGCCATGCTGCAGCGGGTCTCGCAGCTCGCGCGCCGCCGCCTCCTGTCGCTGCCGTCCGCCGCCGCGGCCGCTCGCCGGGCTGCGCCGGTGTCCGCGGAGGCTGTTTCCGGCGGAGGATCAATCCCACTGCCCCGCGGCTGTGGCGCCGGGGTACGTCTCCGACCCACTCTTAGATTTAGGGGTTTTGGGTTCCATCCATTCGCGTCTGAGCTCCCATGACGCATGTGATTTCGCATTAGGTGGCGGCGAGCGGGTGGAGTGGTGGCGGCCCGGGGCTCCGGTTGGCTCGGAGTCTCTGCACCTACGACGAGAGAGGTACATCGGGGCTCCAGTGGCTTCATTTCTATTCCTGTGGTTGATCGATCTGATGGGGGTAATTAGGCTTGTCGAATTTTGTCCTGGGAGTTTATCACTTTCCCTGATCAACCGCATAGCCAATTGTTCATACACTCGTTGGTTCTGCTTTAGGCTGGTCGTAGTAGAATTCCTTACTGGATCTCGGTGACACTTTGAAATACTGTTTTCTGGACTACCCATTGTCTCCTCATATTGTTATACGTCACTATTTTTTCGAACCTTGTTCAAACGAAATGATGAGATATTGCTTGCTCAGAGTATTATCTTGAGCAAGAATTTGTGGAGTTAATTTTTTGAGGGCATTGTGGAGTTAATTTGTATGTTCTTTTATTTTCTGGTTCTTGGTGAAAACTGAAAACACTAGTGTGGATTTTGTCTTTTAGCTCGAACTGAACTGGTGCACAGATGACAGGGCGCTTGAGGAGGAAGCTGAGAAGAAATTTGGATGGATATTGAAGATATTCTTTCTAGGAACTGCTGGCCTAGTTGGCTACCAATTCTTTCCATATATGGGTATCAATTCTTTCACTACTGGGATTGAGTTATCTGCATAGGATATTTTCTGTTTGACCTTAAAATGTTACTTTGCCTGTCAAGTTTTCAGGGGATAACCTACTTCAGCAATCTATTTCTCTTTTGCGTGTCAAGGATCCCTTGTTCAAACGGATGGGAGCTTCCCGGTTAGGTCGTTTTGCAGTGGATGGTAATTATTTTGATTGAGCATGTGTGCTGTTCTTAAGCAATTTATTAGAACGTGATAATAATTAGCTGCTTAAACAGAAAGAACTAAACTTGTTGAAGTATGTTAATATAATGATGCTTGTTAATGTATTGATGATGGCCAAGGCCCTTTCCTTCATTAAGATGCTACGTTATAACAAACAACATGAAGGGTGTTATTGTTAATGATTAAGTTATTTTGTGCTTTGTGCTGCTTTTATGATTCATGGAAAATTGCACAAAAGAGTTCATCTGCTAGTAGCATTGTTTCTCTGTTCCATAGATCTAAAAATGTAAGTTAATTACCTGCAGAAAATGTTAGTTAAGTAAGAAACCCTTGAAGATCTATCTCCTTCACACTTGTACAGCAATGTTTTGTAACCCCTAGCTAGCCATGTCTTGTAGAATAATTGAATATGCTACTGTTTTCCTGTTCTGATGCTTAAGATTTAGATCTCTACTGGTAACGAGCAAAGGATTACGATGTTGGCTTGCCTCATTTGATTGCATTTTAGAGCTTGAATTCAAATACTATGAAAAGAAAATTGTTTATCATCTTCTGGTGTGGAGATAATCAGCAAAATATCTAGATCATTGGCTTTTCATCCTATTTTGCGATGAGATGATAATGCACACATGTTTGTGTATTAGAATAATCCAGAATTCCAGTCACCAGTTATTTGGGTTTAATCAACATGGGTCCATGCGTTATGGGCTTCTTGACTAAAGGTTGTCAATTATCATAAACTCTTAAAGATCACTATCAATGTATCATGTCGGCTGCTGTCATTCACATTTTCTTGTCTGCTGTAGTAGTACCCACTTGCTGTGGTCCATAGCTGAATGATGTTGGCCAAGTTCCAAAGTTTTAAGCTGATTCCCAATACATATCACTGCTTCCATAATCTGAGTGCCATTCCTACCTAGAAATACGAAAATTGTCTTATAGCTTCAAGTCTAGGCTAAATGTTCCACTTCTTTTCCTGTTAACTTGACATTTTAACTTAAGTCTTCACTTCATTTGCTTTGTACATTCTATGTCAATTATCTTTATTTTTTATGAAATATTCTTTACTAATTTGTATGGGTGCAGACCAAAGAAGAATGAAGGTGGTTGAGATGGGGGGAGCTCAGGAACTTCTTAATGTATTGGAAGGTGCTAAAGATGATAAAACACGTAAAGAAGCTCTAAAAACTCTTGTTGGACTTTCAAAATCTGGTGAGTAAGAACATACTAGCCACCTCCTGCCCCTGTATCCTAGTTAATTTTAGTTTCTCTGTCACTCCAAAGTGGTTCATTTAAATATTCATCAGTCCTTGCATTGTTGCCTTTACTGTATGCATTCTCATGATCGAAGGGCCGTTGATTAACTTTTGTACGAAAGGAGACCCCAGCGACAAACTTCCGACTAGTCTCTCTTATCTAGGTCGGTCTGTAATGATTACAAGTTCTATGTTGATGGCTGAAGTTTTGAATGTTTATTCTAGATGTTAGAAACCAATAAAGAGGGCCATGCATATCTCAGGTTGCCAAGAATATTGAGATTCATCAATTTCTAGCTTTAGCTTTGTGGTCTGCTAACTGATCATGTGACAGGACTGCCACTTTGGTCCATCTCTCATGAAGTCATGAGTCATGCTCTAGGAGTTTGTATTCATGTTGCTAAACTGGTACTGTTTTGTGCACCTAACATTTAACACGTGCTGTATGCCCATGCTGTGATCATGATTTCTTGCATTTGTTGTTTGTTCTTTTTTTTCTTTTAAAGATGCAGCAGGAGCTCTGCTATAGTGCTTTTCATTGCTAGAAGAAACGAGTTTTACAAGGAAAAAAAATTGACAACATCAAAAGATTCCAACATGAGCACAACAGAGAAACAAAAAACAGTTTACAACTCTAGGAAGAAGCACCAGATCATTCCATGATAGTAGAATAGACTAAGGCCTCTTTTGAATCAATGCCGGTTGCTGCTCTGCCAAATTTATGGCATTAACCCTGCTCGGCGTTGGTCCATTTGGCTCAATGCCATGAGAGTCAAAACTTGCATCACATTGCCTGTTGGTTTTCTCGCCAACTGTTGGCGGAACTCAGTCGCAGAATCCTTCGCCAACAATTTGGCGAGGCAGCGAATTTGAGTCATGAGCTGGGGTCAAATCTGAACAAAGGCTGAGTCATTTGCAGGGCACCCATTTTGACAAAAAATTCCTCAGGTCATGTGAAAAAATGGCACTTGCTTGAACAGAGTTTGTTTGGAAGGTCCACCTGTTCTGTTCCTTCCAAAGGTTCCAACAAACATATATGAATACTGCTATAGTACTTTGTGTCTTGGGCTATCCTTTCCTAGCAGTATTCCTATAACCCTTTTTTTGGCAATGTACAGAAGAAGCAGCAGGATTTTTGGACAGGGCAGGTGCCTATGCAATAGTCAGTTCCACTCCCAACTCCCCAGAATATGCTGAGATCGAGACTTACAAGGCTAGTCTTCTGAAGGCGTTTGATCAGCTGAAGTCATGACGCTGCAATGCCAATGACTACGAGAGTTGATTCAGCAATATGTTGTGGCGGCCAATGCCCTAGATTTTGAGTCGACAGGAATTATATCGAGCACATCCTGGTGGCCTTTCTTTGACCAGGCATCGGTTTGTTGCTGGGAATGTATGTCTTGTACTTTGTTCCAAACAGGCAGCACTTTTTTTTTGCCCTTTTTTGCAGGCCAATAATAAGAGCTTTCTTTGCTTAAAGCGGGGTTACACTCCAAACAGGCAGCACATGGACAGTTGGGTGTTGGTTTGGTTGTATGATGCGCACTGAATCGGACTTTTAGTCGAGGAACACATCGTTTCAGATTCACAATGCCAGTGACGTCTAAAATACTTTCGATGAGCTGAGGCAACATCTGATCTGGTTCTTTTGATGCTGTCACGATCTTAACCTTCCTTGTCGTGAATCATCTCATGTTGTTTTGCGAACAGGCCACCGGTCTCAACTAGATTTTGGTTGTTTTGATCAAACTACCATCTGAAGTTGGTCGCAGAAGAGACCATGCTAAAAACAAGAGCAACCTAGGAAAAGGTCAAGAGTAGGACTAGTCAAGATAGTGAGGTTTTGTTCTTGGTGCTTAAGCTTAGAGCAAGTACATTGTTATACGTAAGCGGTTTCATAGCCCACCTTATGCAGTGCCACGTAGAATTTTCGGTGATGTAGAGGAGAAAGAGTGAAGTGAGAGAAAG
Source organism: Setaria italica (assembly GCF_000263155.2). Classification (NCBI taxonomy): domain Eukaryota; kingdom Viridiplantae; phylum Streptophyta; class Magnoliopsida; order Poales; family Poaceae; genus Setaria; species Setaria italica. The sequence goes on along the minus strand of NC_028458.1, from coordinate 9,549,073 downwards.
AGGTTGTTATTTCGCGTAGAATTTTTGGTGATGTAGAGGAGAAAGAGTAAAGTGAGAGAAAGAGGTCGTTGTTTCGCGAAACAACCATCTTAAAAGCTAAATTTTAGGACTATCAGATAACTCCACAACCATTGTTGCCATACAACTTATAGTATTTCTTTTTCATAGCCATAAATTAAGGAATTATTTAACTCTACCAGACAACTTATATGACAACATATTGTACGGATTATCTACTAAGTCGTCTTAAGATCACGTGTCAATGCATGAGATCACCTATTAGACAATACCAATGTACTTGTCTTTAGGCCCTAGTATTTTTTTAGAGACTAAAAGTAGTCATAATTGTTGGCGCTAAATGCTCCTGATGGTAATGAAACATTTGGATCGGAAGCATGTTAGCCGTACTGTTGCAATTAGGATGCATTCAGAAGTATATTGGTGTCGTATAATAGACGATCTCATATATTAACAGTTTGTCACGTAATTTTGAAACGACTTAAGAGATAATGTGTATAATGGGTTGCCTTATAAGTTGTTTCGTAGACCTATATAATTTCTTAATTTGTGTATATGAAAAGAAATACTATGAATTGCGTGACAATATCAACTCGTACAATGATACGTGGTACTTCATAAGACGACTTACGATATTGATGACACGTGGTAATGCATTCGCTCTTAGCACGTTATACCGAAAATCATAGTTAAAAGAGTTCCACGATGCTCTCACGCCAACCAACTCGAGAAAGCGGGTGCCCGGTGATCAACTCCGACGCATGTTATCCAAACCCCTAGGATCAAGGAAGGATCGTCCCCGGCAAAATAAAATGCGGCTGATGCTGCTGCGTCTACTGCCGAGGTCAGCCAGGATGCAGGATCTGCTCGCTTCAGCCGAGATCCTCGCCGCAGGCCGCAGCGCAACTCGAGCACGGAGCACGGGCCGCGGCCCCCGCCCTTGCTTGACGGCTGGCTTGACCTCCGCAAACCCAGCCGGCCTGCCACAGCCATCGCTCGGCTCACGACGGGCACGGCGCGGATTAAAGCCGACACGAGAAAAAAAGGCGAGCGAGCACGCACGCCCCGCACGAACTCCCCCGTCCTGCTGCTCCCCCCCACCTCGCCGTCTCCACCGAGGCGCGGCCCGCTCGGCTCTCCTCGCTGTCCCCGATCCCTCCCCTCAGATCCGCCGCCCATGCGGCCCCCCGCGCCGAACCCTAGCCGCTAGCAGCCTGCCTGGTCCCGCGCTCGCCGCCGCGCCCCTCGGAATGGGCCGCCCCAGGACACTCGGCGCCGGCGGCATCGACCCCATCGCCGAGGAGCCCCACCACGCGCGCGGCTCCGGGGCCGCCGATGGCGGGCCCGACCAGGCGGCGCTCGCCTGCGCGATCTCCGCCGAGGCCAGCGCCGTGCTCGCCGTCATGCGCCGGGGCCTCCGCCACCCGCGCGCCACCGCGGCCGACGCCGCCGCCGCCGAGCACCCGCTCGTCGCCTCCCTCCGCGCGCTCCGCCGCCTCGCCTTCTCCCCCGCTGCCGCGTCCCCGCCCTCCGCGCTCCCCGCCGCCGCGCTGCGGCCCTTCCTCGACGCCGTCCGCTCCGAGGACGCCGGCGCCGCCGTCACTTCCGCCTCGCTCGCCGCGCTCCACGAGGTCATGTCCCTCACGGGGCCCGCGCTCCCGGGCGCCGCGCTAAGGGAGGTCGTCGACGCCGTCGCCAGCTGCCGCTTCGAGGCCGGGGCCGAGCCGGCCGCGGAAGAGGCCGTGCTCATGAGGATGCTGCAGGCGCTCCTCGCCTGCCTCCGCGCGCCCGCCGCCGCCGCGCTCGGGGACCAGCACGTCTGCACCGCCGTCAACACCTGCTTCCGCGTCGTCCACCAGGCCGCCGCCAAGGGCGAGCTCCTGCAGCGGTTTTCGCGCCACGCGATGCACGAGCTCATCCGCTGCGTCTTCGCGCGCCTCCCGCAGATAGGCAGTGCTGATGGAGTTGACGCTGCTGTAAAACCAGAGGTAAGAGACTGCGCTTTTGCTATTAATAGTCAGTCATGCGTTGAGTTTACAAGTGCCAGTCAACCCCGCACCTCACTCCTGACCATACCAAATTTACTGGATAAAGGAAATTAGCAGCATTGCGCTCGATGAAATGGGATTCTAGTAACCACTTTTTCAATCAAATAGCTTGTTCAGTAATACACTGAGCAAATCAATATAGTTCGCTAGTGTAGGTTCAAACTATTGTGGTAGAAAATCACACGCTTGGTATAGGAATTACCTTTAGTGGTGTTATTATGTCTAAATGATAGTTCTGGGAAATTTATACCTTGATATGGATGGCAGTTTTGAGTCATCTAACTTCATATCTGTCATAACCTCTCTTGGGGATGCATCTGTAGTGCCTCTTATCGAGTGAAAATTGCAAATGGAACTGTATTGTGGAAGTTGGGTAGATCTGAGAGGCAGGGAAATGGTGATTGTTTATCCTTTTATGCTTGATAAAATGTGCAAACAGCTTTAATCCCATAATTCGGATGCATACATGGCTGGTGAAGTTTACTGAGTGTTTTTATATGTTCTCGACAGATGGGTGGCATGGATGTGAATCATCCTTTTGGTATTAGACAAATGGAAAATGGTAACGGAAGCTACATGTCTGAGACAAGTACCTCTGATGAGAATTCTGCGGATGGCAGTGGTCTTGTTGTGGAGCCTTATGGTGTCCCTTGCATGGTGGAGATCTTCCATTTCCTGTGCTCTCTCCTCAATGTTGTTGAACAGATTGGCTTAGATGAAGATCTTCCTTTGTTTGCTCTTAAGTTGATCAATTCAGCAATCGAGCTTGGTGGGTCTTCAATTCAGAAACATCCAAAGCTGTTGTCCTTAGTGCAAGATGAGCTTTTCAGAAACTTAATGCAGTTCGGGTTGTCGATGAATCCACTCATCCTTTCAATAGTATGCAGTATTGCATTGAATCTTTATCATCACCTCCGGACTGAGCTCAAGCTACAGCTTGAGGCCTTCTTTGCTTGTATAATTATAAGGCTTGCACAACCCCGTTTTGGAGCAACATATCATCAGCAGGAGGTTGCAATGGAAGCTCTTGTAGACTTCTGTCGGCAGAAAAATTTTATGGTGGAGATGTATGCCAATCTTGACTGTGATATAACCTGTAGGAATGTTTTTGAGGAGCTTGCAAATCTTCTATCGAAGAGTGCTTTTCCTATCAACTGTCCCTTGTCTTCCATGCACATACTTGCTCTAGAAGGTTTGATTGCTGTGATTCAGGGGATGGCTGATCGTATCGGGAATGCAACCTCACGCCCTGAGCTCATGCCTGTGGAGCTCGATGAATACACTCCTTTCTGGACTGTTAAGTGTGAGAACTTCTCTGATCCTCGGCATTGGGTGAAGTTTGTCCGTCAAAGGAAGTATGTCAAAAGGAGGCTAATGATTGGCGCTGATCACTTCAACAGGGACCCAAAGAAAGGTCTGGAGTTTCTTCAAGGCACTCATCTGTTGCCCGAGAAGCTTGATCCCCAGAGTGTGGCTTGTTTTTTCCGCTACACAGCTGGTTTGGATAAGAACCTTGTAGGAGATTTCCTAGGCAATCATGATGAGTTTTGTGTTCAGGTGCTTCATGAGTTTGCTCAGACCTTTGATTTCCAGGAGATGAACCTGGATACAGCTCTACGTCTATTTTTGGAGACTTTCCGGCTTCCTGGTGAATCTCAGAAGATACAGAGGGTTCTTGAGGCCTTCTCAGATAGATACTATGAGCAGTCTCCTCAGGCTTTCGCAAACAAGGACACTGCTCTACTGCTATCCTATTCGATTATAATGCTGAACACTGATCAGCATAATATGCAAGTGAAGAAGAAGATGACTGAGGAGGACTTCATCAAGAACAACAGGAACATAAATGGGGGCAGCGACCTCCCACGTGAGATGTTGTCTGAGCTATACCATTCAATCTGCCTAAATGAGATTAAGACCACGCCTGAGCAGGGTATGGGATATTTTGAAATGTCTCCCAGTCGTTGGATAGATCTAATGCGGAAGTCAAAGTCTACATCCCCATATATTGTTGGTGACTCTCAGCCTTTCCTTGACCATGATATGTTTGCTGTTATGTCTGGCCCTACCATTGCTGCCATTGCAGTGGTATTTGATCATTCGGAGCATGAAGACGTTCTATTGACCTGTGTGGATGGCTTTTTAGGTGTTGCGAAGATCTCTGCATTTCATCATCTTGAGGATGTTTTGGATGATCTTGTTGTTTCTTTGTGCAAATTCACCACACTATTAAATACCTCTTTGGTTGAGGAACCAGTTACTGCATTTGGAGATGACCTGAAAGCTAGGTTAGCAACTGAGACATTATTTACTATAGCTAACAGATATGGTGATTACATACGTACTGGCTGGAGGAATGTATTGGATTGCATCCTGAGGCTGCATAAGCTAGGGCTTCTCCCTGCTCGTGTTGCTAGTGATGCAGCTGATGATTCTGAACTTTCTCCTGAAGCTGTCCAAGGAAAGGCTGCTCCTAGTGCCGTTCCTCCATCTCATATTCCAGTGATGGGTACGCCTTGGAAATCTTCTGGGCTTATGGGAAGATTTAGCCAGCTGCTCTCTCTTGACAGTGAAGAACCAAGATCACAACCGACTGAACAGCAACTTGCTGCTCACCAGAGAACTCTTCAGACAATTCAGAAATGCCGCATTGATAGTATATTTACAGAGAGCAAATTCTTGCAGCCTGATTCATTATTGCAACTTGCCAGGGCTCTGATCTGGGCTGCAGGCCGACCCCAAAAGGTTGCCAGTTCGCCAGATGATGAGGATACAGCAGTTTTCTGCTTGGAACTGCTGATTGCCATAACACTTAATAATCGAGACCGAATTGTGCTCCTCTGGCAAGGTGTATATGAGCATATCGCCAACATAGTTCAGTCCACAGTCATGCCATGTGCTCTGGTGGAGAAAGCTATTTTTGGACTCCTGAGAATATGCCAGAGGTTACTACCATACAAGGAGAACCTTGCTGATGAATTACTGAGGTCACTCCAGTTAGTTCTGAAGCTCGACGCACGTGTGGGAGATGCATACAGCGAGAACATCACACAGGAGGTTGCGCGCCTTGTCAAAGCAAATGCAGCGCATATAAAGTCACCGATGGGCTGGAGAACAGTATTAATGCTGCTCTCCATGACAGCTCGCCATCCTGATGCTTCAGAAGTAGGTTTTGAGGCTATCATGTTTATCATGACAGAGGGGGCTCACCTTTCACTAGCAAATTATGGCTTCTGCATTGACGCATCCAGGCAGTTTGCTGAGTCCAGGGTTGGTTTAGCTGATAGGTCTATCCGTGCCCTGGATTTGATGTCTGACTCTGTCAGAAGCCTTGCATTGTGGTCCCAAGAGATAAAAGGAGCAGGTGAAGAAGGTGAGAAAAGGCTGGAGGCGATCAGGGAGATGTGGCTCAAATTGCTGCAGTCACTGAAAAAATTAAGCCTAGATCAGAGAGAGGAGGTGCGAAATCATGCACTAGCTTTGCTCCAACGATGTTTAACAGCAACAGAAGAAATCTGCCTCCAGTCCGCAACATGGTCTCATGCCTTTGATCTTGTCATATTTGCCTTGCTCGATGATTTGCTGGAGATCAGCCAGAATCACTCCCAGAAGGACTACAGGAACATGGAGGGTTCCCTTGTGCTTGCCATGAAACTAGTCGCAAAAGTATATCTTCAACTGTTGCCGGACCTTTTCGGCCTTAGCAGTTTCTGCAAACTGTGGCTGGGAGTCCTGAGCCGGATGGAGAAGTACATCAAGATCAAGGTCCGAGGCAAGCGGAGCGACAAGCTGCAAGAAGTGATCCCTGACCTGCTCAAGAACATCCTACTCGTGATGAAGAACAAGGGGATCCTTGCGAAGAGGAGCACGATTGGGGGTGACAGCTTGTGGGAGCTGACGTGGCTTCACGCGAACAACATCTCCACGAGCCTGCTGCCCGAGGTTTTCCCAAGTCAGGAGTACGAGCAGCAGAGCAGTGCCGGTAGCCCGAGAGGGCCCAACTCTGTAGAGGCGTAGTGCTAAAAATTTCACGTGTTGTCTACGACGGCGTGTGTTTAAGTTCATTTGTTTGACTAGGTTACTACTGCTTGTGTTCTAATCCATTGAAAGTGTAAGGTTTTGATATTGTAATCGCATTTCGCCTCCATTGCAAGTATTATAGCATGTGTTTATTCCGGCCAGCTCAGAGACATGTTCCTTGCTGATGGTTACTGTTTTTGTTATATTGACATTAACATGAGAAATTGACGTGCCGTCTCTGTAAATGGAATGGGTTTGGCCGTCTTAGCACGCATTTCCAATTCAACCAGAATACTCATTTACGCAAGGGAGCTGTCCTTACGTTGTACATCTGACATCGCTTTTGCATGCTTCATAAGAATTTAACTGGCAAACCAATCGATCAGGTTATTTTTGTTCAGCTCGCTGTTGATTTTGCCTCGACACCTCGCTCTGCATAATTTTTCACATCACGAAGTATTATGGGAAAGAGCATGAAAATGGGACGAGGTGAATAATTTACAATCCCACAGCCAAACACTACTTATCTTTTTTATTCAGTCATATACTTAAATACAATGAACATACAACCCGCATCGATGCAAAACAACGGCAACAGCAATTCTCTCCAGGATTCAAATCCCTATCAGATTATCAGCAGTCACACCAAATCTCAGAAGGTGGCAGCAGGCCAGCAGCAACCCCGGCCTTCAGGGATGAGTTGTGCCTCCCTGGATATGATCGCTGACCGGTGGGGGGTTGACCACAGGAATATCCAAGCTGCCACCTTCGGCCTCTGGGGAGACCTCCCGCACATCAGCGATCAGCGCCTCCGACTGCTGGAAGGTGCCCCACTCTGCATCGCCAATAGGACGGATGTCTACCCCATCCACGGCCAGTTGGACCTCAGTGCTGTCGCTGGAAAGCAGGACTGATCTAGAGTCGCTTACACAGGCTTTGTCCACATTGTCGTCTGATGCATCAACGTGCTTTGTTAAAGGAGGGGAATTGTCGGCACCGGAGCATGATTCAGACCTCTCTTCACATACTTGCTTTGTGCTGCTCTGTTCTCTGCGACAGTGAATTTTGTGTTCTGGTCATTAGCAATCACATAGTTTGATGAACGAATATAGTTCCGTGCATATTAAACTTTTAACTTCATATATGTCATAGGAATGAGAACAAACCTCTGGACTTGTGATTGGAGAACACCAACCAGAGCTAGAAGCTCTTCCTTTTCTTTCTCAACAGCATGCAGTTTTTCAGCAGCCTCCTTTATCCGAGCTGCAGCATCTGCTTCAGAAGCCCTTGCCTTCTCCTCCGCTCGGGCAATAGTTGCTTCCTGAATCACTGCTTGCTCTCTAGCTTTTCCTAGTTCGGTGCGCCACATATAAGCCTCTTGAAATGCAGCATCTCTTTCCTTCATCAACTGGTCCTTCTCTTTGCTCAGGCTAATAACCTTCTCTTCGGATTGTCTTAGCTGCAATGTCCCCAAGACCATATTTGCGTCATGAATTCAGAAGACCAACAGATCAAAATTGATATGAAATTTTTACCTTAAGCATTGATTGTTCTATTTGCCTTTCCAAGGCTTGTTTTAGGCGCTCAATCTCCACACATAGAAGTCGTCTCTGTTCATCCATTGTATGTGCTGCCGAAGCAGCAGCTTCCGCAGCCTCTGCAGTTTCTGTCAATTTGTCTGCTATTTCCTTTATCGTAGCATCACGAGAACGGATATCCTTAGCCAAATGCTGCAATTCCTCATCTTTCACTCGGAGAGTCTCCTGGATGAGCAAAAAACAGAGCAAGAAGGATTGATCAAATCATGCATGGTGATATAATTAAGAATGCCCCAGTCATGACTCATGCACAATCTGCATGTGTCGCCACACAATGACATCTGAACAGTTTGGCAATGTAAATCATGAAACTACAATACTATTAGCAAAAGTTGGAAGTATGAAACACAACGACATTTTTCATAGCATTCTGTTCTAGTGATGACTTTCATCTAAATTTGTTAATAGCACATTGTATCTTGACTCAGGCATCTTAACTAACATTACACTTAATAGTATCAAATCAAAATATGGAAGAAATGATGCAAATGTAGTATATGATAACCATAAAAGTAAACTTTAAGTTTCAAGTGAATATATTACTGGGATTGCAGCAAAAACTAAGTTAATTCACAAGTGTTAACAATAGAATCTATTTTAGAGAACTGTTATCACAATAGTATTTTTGAACAGAAAAATGAAGTAACAGTTATTAAGAGATGAATGCAGACCTTCATGATTGTTAGGTCATCTAGTTGACCCTCATTGGAGTTATTTGTACCCAACCCAAGAGCTGCCCTCATCGAAACCTTCATTGCTGCTTCTATCTCCTTGGTAGCCTCCATGGCTGTTGCATTAGCATTAGCAACTGCAGTAGCAACAGTGCCTAATGTAGCTGGAGAGCCATTCCCAGCCAAAGAATTTACTGCCTCTTTATGAGCTCGTAGTACTAACTGAGTTGCACTGTTTAATAACAACGGATAACTAGTCAGGATGCAGTAATGAGAATGACTCCAGTGTTGTAGTTTAACTATGCAAAGGAGATGGTGTAATAACAACAAGACACACGGAACTACAGTCAGGATACAGCAACAGGAATAGGATTCAAACTCAACATTGAGTAGCTTAACTATGCAAAGTAGATATCAGCATAGTACCACAATGTGCCAAATTAGTAACTACTGGGCTGAAAAAAAGAAGAATTTAACCGCTACACCACAACATGCAAATTTGATCCGACGGAAGGGTTCTTCAGGTTATTTTATCATTACTAGAGTGCTGAAACTGAAATAGATGATCCCTAGCCTAAGCATGAAGTGTTATCACAAATTCTCGGATCAATCTGAGTGGCAGGGGCGGGAGCATAGTGGTGAACAAAGC
>NC_028458.1:9363268-9539969 GCF_000263155.2 Setaria italica | reverse complement strand
TCCCCTTTTTTCCGGTTTAAAAGTTGCCCGGGAATAAAAGGTTCACCAACCGATATTAAAAGTCAGTCAATGGGGGGGGGGGTTACTAACCCGGGACCTTTTATCCCCGGTTTCAAAGGGCTAGTGGGAAAAAAAGACCCTGAGAAGCCTTTTTATCCCGGTTTGAAACACCATTCCCTAATGTTGATGGGCACGTTGTCCCTTACGATTGCCCCGATCTGACCCCCCCCCCCCCCCCCCCATACACACACACACAAATTTTATGTTGAACCTCCACCAGGAAGTGGATCACATCCTTAAGGTCTGCATCATGGGAAATTAGAAGCAGTGGTTTCCACTGGGACACTGTTATCATCCAATTATCACATTGGAGTTTGCATTTTGCACTGAGATAAAGTTTTGCTAGGTACTTTGCCTGATAAAAGTGTGAAACAAACCGTATTGAGCATGTATTGACTGGTCAGGGATCAGAAAGCTTACTTTAATGTAGATACCCAAGCTTTCGCAGCACTAGGAGTTTCAGCGCAAAGAAAGTAATCCTTCTTTTGAGGAGTTCCGATGTCTAAATACAGTAAAGGAATACTAAAAGCAGCAAAGATACTTTTACTTATTACTATTTAAGACATGCTTTTTCTAAAAAATCTCTTTGGCATCAAAATATACGAAAAATAGGATACAGAAGCAGCAACCATCATACTTTGGCATCCCTCTGAAAAAAAATGAGAATAATTGTAGGTTATAACTCAAAAATTTAGGTACAACGTATTAAGAAAAAGCTATGTTCATGAGATAGTCTTACTGAAAGTTCACAGGAGATAAAGTAATGGTGCTTGAGGCATCAAACAGAATAGCCCCCTTAATGGCAGTTTCATTCCTCCGGAGTCTGCACCAAAACATCAGCGAATGCTAAGGTGATAGCTGTAATTTACTTGGCATTTTGGGTTATGAAACAGGAAGGTTCCATACTTGTATTCCATCTTTCCAGATGTGGGGTCCAATATGACCCATCGTTCATTCCATTTCCGCAGCTGTTTGAAAGAAGATCATAAGAGTTTGGAAGATGAAACTGTTGCATAACGCTCGCAAGTAGAAACCTAATCAGGAAAAGAGTAAAACTATGTTTACTATGACAGTTGTGCATATGGAAACAGTTGGTCCCAGGTAATAAACAATCAAATAATACTATCTAGGACCGTAGCGAGTCAAGGAACACCAACAGAGTTACTCTTCAATGTGTGGCCAGCGCAACCATTCACACTGCCACCCTCACAATCTAAGGATACATCCGCAATATCAACGGCAAGAATTTCAATAAGTTCTACACTTCTACTATTCTTAGGACAATAAAGGTTTCCTCTTCTCTCCCTGCTAAAACCCAATATTATAATACCAAATTGTGAGCAAAACACAATTCAATGCACTGTTCCCAATTATAACCTGGTGATTTTCGTAAAACTAAGTCACCGATCATGATATACTAAGACAATGTACAGAAACACACTATCTAATCCCATCCAAAAAGTTTCCGCTGCCACGCTTCAATTACTACTACACAATTAACCGATAGTCCAATACTAACACCAAATTCAGCGCCAAAGCCGAACCCTTCCAGGCATAAACCCTACGGTTAACAAAATCTAGCGCACAATTCGAATCTCCACTCCACACGCCTAATTAATCCCGCACGAGCCATCACCCCGTGAACGTCTAGGCCAGGAATCACCATACCGTCTCAGATCGCTTGAGCAGGGGCCCCTGCAGCAGGTACCTCCCAGACCCCGACGACAGCTGGCGCTTCACCTTCTCCAGGCTGCTCTCCGTGTCCCGAACCCTCTGCAAAATCCCCAACGCCCAAAACAAAATATCAACCAAAACGCCACCATCTTAGGGAGAGGGGAACAAGGGGGGGAAAAAAACAGAATCAGCGGTGCTGGGCCGCGGCGCGCGTACCGGGGAGCTGCCGTTGGTGGCCATGGCACGGGGCGGGGAGCGGCGGAGGCGGCAGGGGTAGTAGGGTTTTGGGGGGCGGGGAGCGGCGGACGGCGACGGGCAGGGGGTAGGCGGAGGCGCGCGACCGGCCGGTGGGGAGGGCGTGCAGATCGATGGGAGCCTGGGAGGAACAGGAAGGAAACCTCGCGCTGCCGGAAATGCTTGTGCTACGCTGGCGGGCACTACCCGCGAGGCGCGAGCTGTCTGGTCATGTAGCGTGGGCCCGCTGACGGTGCTCGGGTGTCAGTGACTGACGACCTCCTGTTGCTTGGCTAGTGGGGCTTGTTTGGGTGATTTGTCTTCATCCGTGGTGGTTGTTTAGTTTGTTGCATCCCTGAAAATCAAGGGGAAAACTGAAAAAAATTGTTTTTGCATTCTCACTCACTCCATCCCAAAAAAAATTACAATTCTGTACATAATCAGAATTGTCTTTTTTTTTATGGACAAGACTTCGGTCTGAATTTTGTGAGGATATAAGATGACGAGTACACAAGCGCACCGTTACATGTCTTAAAATGTGGAATCGAGCATTTCTAAATTGTGCACTTTGTATTTGCATTTTTTTTATTATCATGTGCAGTAGGTCAAACTGATTATCTGAGGGGTTTGGCATCCCCCTCCCACACCCAAATAGATTGTTATTTTTTAGGATCTACAAATGTGCCGCTAATCTACATGTGCGTATGACCCCATCATGCAAAGAAGAAAGGACAACTTAATTCAATGAAATTAAAAAGCCCTAAATTCCTAATTGTCTTATCACTACTCACTTCCTCCATCCGTTCTAAGATGTAATATGTTTTAGTTTTATCCTAACTCAAAGTTTTCTAAAATTGCACCAACTGTATAGAAAATTATATTAGCATCTACGCTATCAAATAAATATAACATATTTCATAGTGGATTTAATAGAAGAAATTTGATGTTCTACGTTTCTCTATAAAGTTAGAAAAATTTGACTTAGAATAAACTAAAACGCCTTACATTTTTGGAATGGGGAAGTAGTAATTTTGTTCCAGATCTTGATGGAAAAGTCACGGTGGACGGGGTTGAAGCACCCAATATTAGAAGCATTACCAACAAATGACTTGTAGATCTCAAGACAATTTGTAAGCAAAAATACAGAAAGATAACATTGTACTCCATCTAGAAGTTGTCGTTTGTTGGTATTGGCATATTGCTACCACCCTCACCTTTCCACCCACCTCTTACATATGGTTTTTTAGCGTCAACGCTTGCCCATCATATTCCTAATCATTGTAACTATCTATGTCCATAAATATATGACATTAGGACAAGTTATTTAGTTAAAAATAAATTAATTTGCTTGACCTAAGTCCTAAACGTCGTAAATTTGAGAATGGATGGAGTAAGTAGATTGATGGACAATGCATGGCTTCACTTCCTTGTGTGCACCTCCGTGCCCCGCCTGTACAATCATCTATCTCAGGAACTCCTCTTGCCTATCATCCTCGCTGTTGTTGGTCTCTATCCATTGCCCCTAACGACCCTTGTGGTCCTTGAGCACACACTGATAATCCTTGTTGTTTTGAGGCTTCGATTTAGTAGTTAGCACGTTGATTGAGCTACCATTAATTGTGTAGCACTCGTTTGGACTTTCATTTGGTATGAACCACAAACCATATGAAGCTCGAGTGATGATGTACTGTTTTCCTTTTTTACCATTTCAAAGTCCGATTATAAGATTTACACAGCAGTCAAGCAGTCAAGGTATCGTTACAATCTACGACTCTCCTGCCCGGGGTTCGTTTCAAATCTTTACGGTCTGCAAGATATATCAAAGTTTGAGTAATTAAGTCCTGAGAGCAAAAGATCCAACACAAGTTCATCAGAATCCAGCAGATTAAACCTCCAGCAACTTGATGAAGAGCATCCATTCAAACAATGGAAACGCTACCGTCAGGCCGTCCGGACGGACGGACGCTCCCACCGCTCTGTTCTTATCTGTTTCTACCGTTTTTTTCTTCCACATCCCCTTTCTTCTTCAACCTTCCATCCCGACATATTCCTCATCCATCCTGGTAGGCTCGTTCCGCACCCCGGTGGCCTCGTCCCCCACCCCAACGGCGGCGCGCTCCCCCACCACGGCGTCCTCCTCGTCCACCCTGGTGGTGGCGCGCTCCTCCACTCCGGGAACCTCATCCCCCACCCTGGCGGCGCCCCTCCCCTCACTCCGGCGTCCTCAACCAACCGGGAGCACCCAACACCCCGGATCCGGTGGCCCTCTCCCCGACCCCGGCGAGATCCGAGCGGGGAAGGATCGGGCGGCGGCCATGGTGGACGACCTTCGGTGGCAGGCTGGTTGTCATGGATCTGAGCGTTGCAATAGGTACCTCATGGTGTTGCAATAGTTATTTTTGGATGTTGCAACGGTGGCTTTTGATGTTTCATCTGTTTTGCACCGGATCCGGTGGCCCTCTCCCCGACCCCGGCGAGATCCGAGCGGGGAAGGATCGGGCGGCGGCCATGGTGGACGACCTTCGACGGCAGGTTGGTTGTCGTGGATCTGAGTGTTGCAATAGGTACCTCATGGTGTTGCAATAGTTGTTTTTGGATGTTGCAACGGTGGCTTTTGATGTTTCATCTGTTTTGCAACAGTCTGACTTGCCAGCAATCGGGTGTTGCACCAACTTGTTCATGATGTTGCATATAGTTGTTTTCTTTGTTTCGTCTCTTCTTCTTTCGTTGTTGCAATGTTGTAAGAGATATTTTTTTTGTTGTTGCAATGTGTCTGTTTTGAATGTTGCACGAAGCAATTCGGGATGTTTCATGCATGTAAAGGTGTTGCAATCCTCGATGTTGCAAGTGTTGATTTTTGATGTTTCGATAGTTATTTTTCAATGTTGCGACGGAGCGTCCGATAAAATAAAATTATCGGACGTTCGGGCGCTGGCACTTCCCTTCCAACAATGTAAGTCCTTGCACGGAGGGAGCAGGGCAGTGGTGAATGGTGACCTTTGTCGTGTCAGTCGACGCACATACCTTTCTCCTTGAAAGATCACATGCGCCTAAAAGCCTTGAGCTAGGTAGCTGCAATCAATCTACACCCCAGCCTTCTTTTCTCTTCTCCAGCCTTTTTCCCCTGCCACCACACCAGCCATCTCCATGTGATGCCTCTGTTATCGGTCGTACAATTGCTCCCCAAGACCAGTGTTAATTTTAGTCACCTGCACATCCCCTCACATTACCTAAATAAGATGGCTATTATGCTCTAACATGGTGTCTGATCACTCTCTCCTACATGTATGAGATTGGACTTTCTGCAGGCCTCAGCAAATGATTGCAGTGGTTCTGTCCACTTCCCAAAAAGTGAGCTTTTTAACGGGAGAATCACGGAGCCACAGTGCTAGCATAACTGAGTCTCCATTAAGCTTGGAGAACAAAAACATTCCCATGCATGAAACCCTAATAAGCAAATAAAAGCTTCATGTCTTTTTAACCTTAAACTCCTCTCACTATGCATTTGCTGATGATCAGATAGAGCCGGCACCCAGCAAAGCCAAGGAGTAAGGAAAAGGTAGTCAAACTCAATAGAACCCCACACAATCCAGGTCAAAAAAGCCCACATAAAGGGAGGGGAGAGAGAGAGGGGATGAAAAGGCAGTGCATGGAGCCAAATAGATGCCACCTTTCCCCCCTTGCTATCCCAATATGTCATGTGATTCTACAATCTGATACAAGCATGAAGTAGTTATTGGTGGTACTTCACTTCCCCTCATCACCTCATGCATGCAAGATCCATCCAATGCAATCCTCATCAGTCATCATATATCTTCCGCCAACAATGGCATCACTAGGCAGTAGGCACCCACCTCGCTTGGAGCTAAGAGCAATGCCACCATATCTACCTAGGAGCTCATGGGGGCTCCCCTCCTCTCCTCTCTTGTGAGATCTCAGCATGCCATCACCATCAAATAACACACTGATCTCACCCTTCCCACTACAAATAGCTACTCGATCGATCTCACCACCGCAGAGCTTAACACCACCAGCAGAGTAGCAGACCGCGGCAGCCATGGAAGGCGGCTCCCGTGCCAACCTGCTCGGCCAAGCTGGAGACGAGCAGTCCAGGAGCGTCGTCATGGCCGGCGCCGGCGCCCTGACGGTGGCGAGGGACTACCGGAGGGGGAACTGGACGGTACCGGAGACGATGCTGCTGATCGAGGCGAAGCGGAAGGTGCACGGGGAGCGGCACCCGGGGGACCAGGGCCTGGCGCGGTGGCGCTGGGTCGAGGACTACTGCTGGCGCGCCGGGTGCCGGCGCAGCCACAACCAGTGCAACGACCGCTGGGACAACCTCATGCGGGATTACAAGAAGGTGCGCGCCTACGAGGCAGCCGGCGGTGGCGGTGGCGGTGGCGCCGGCAGAGCGCCCAGCTACTGGGCGATGGGCAGGGCGGAGAGGAAGGAGAAGGGCCTCCCTAGCAACCTCCTCCGGGAGATATACGACGCCATGGGCGAGGTCATCGAGAGGAGGATGAGCACGGGCGGCAGCGGCGGTGGTGGCAGCAGCGGCGCAGGCGGCGGGTTCTTGGGGGCGTCCTCTAGCCTCCTCGATGTCCCCATGCAGGCCTCCCCGCTGGCTCAAGTCCTGCCACGACCTCTACCTCTAGGTACGCTACGTCTCCGACGCGTCTGATCTTTCTCCGAGTTCTTGGGCGCCATTTTTGTGCTCGATGTACGGTGACGTGCGTGACTGGTTTCTTTGTCAATGTAATCAAGAACAAGAGACGCGGCATCACGGGCACGGCGCAGCGCATTTCAACCCCGAGTCGCCGGAGAGGAAGAGGAGGCGGCCGTCGCTGGACGAGCTGCGGCCAGGGACAGGGAGCAGCACGCCGCCAGCGCCCGGAACGCACGGCCATTACCGCCAAGAACAAGGGCACCGCCACCGCGAGGACGACGACGATCACGGCGGCGGCGACGAGAGCTCCGACTCCGAGTGCTCCGATGACGACGACGGCGACGAGGTCCTGAGCGGCGCGATCGGGCGGTGCGCGGCGATCCTGTCGGAGGCGCTGGAGAGCCGGGAGGCCGCGGAGGAGCGGCGGCACCGGGAGGTGATGGCGGTGGAGGAGCGGCGTGGCCGCGCGCGGCAGGCGCGCCGCGAGGCCGGCGAGCAGTGCGTGGCCGGGCTCGCCGCCGCCGTCAACCAGCTCGCCGGGTCCATGCTGGCGCTCGCCGCCGCCAAGCACAAGGGCAAGGGCGGCGGCCACGCGGCGCCCAAGTGAGACCACAGGTCTCGTCTCGCATGATGATGCCGCCGTGCCGTGCCGGATGCTGCTGCTCCGATCGGCGCACGCGGCGGGCCATCGAGTGGGCGTCGACCACAGATCGAGATCGTCTGGCAGCCAGGGTGACCAGCTCGCTCCCGTCGCGCAGCTCGAGACCGTCAGCGCGTGTGCGCTGCCCTGCGGCGAGTCCGAGACGCCTGGGGTGGCTTCGGCATGCATGTGACTAGCTCGCTGGGTTTTGCTTTTCTGAACTTGTGATCGTCCTGAACCTGACAGGTCTAGACTACTGTCGTAGGATGCATTCATGCATGGTAGAGACTCTGAGAGCTTTTGCTTATCTACTGGAGTGCCTCGGTTAATTTATGTTGTCAAAAAACTGGTTCATGGTTACTCCTAGTTGGCCATTTAAATCTGTGTTCATGTGTTTTTTTTTGCTTTTAATCGTCTGTTTGCACAGTTTACCGCTAGTTTCCATATAATCAATTTAATGGTCAAAAGGAGTAGAAGCCTTTTACGGCCATTGGGGAGGTAGTAGGTACCAAATTTTAGCATAATTTGGTGGTAAGGATCGTAAAATCAACCAAAGCTTGTTATTGGAAATGAAACTCATCACTAGGCATATACAAGGCATCGGGGCATTTTATTTGCCTCCTCCCTCACCTGAATTTTGCATCATTGGATTTAGATCCAATGGTTATGGGATTTGGGATCATTTTCCACCTTCAATTTTCATGCTTGCCGGTAAGCTTCACCACCTCTCATCCTCTCTTCGCCGCCGCCCCCCACCTATATATCTCCAGTAGTCCAGTGTTCCCCAACACCGAATCTGCTGCCTTGTTGCTGACTACTTGGAGTGATCGAGTTGCCAGCCTTCCCTGGCGACAATTTCTTGCCGCCTTGCCATCGATCTCACCAAACACTCTCCCTCTCTAGCTATCCCCAAATCCATATATAAAATCATGAATCTAACTCCAAAATGATTAAATCTAGAGTTTACATCTGTCTCTATAGTTTTTAAGTGGCCTATAGTGATCAACACCATTTAGTATCTTTTTTTCCTAAGTGGCCAATATGGTTTTTGCCAACAACGTAATCCCCCATAAACTCATTACCTACGGTTTTGATTTTTAGCTAGTGAATCAAATATACTATCAATGTTGGCCACTTATATTATATAAAGAAATTGTTGGAAAAAACAGTACCGACAAATTTGAAACAAAAATAAAGGTCTTGCAGCATGGAAGAAGCTATATCTCGTAGATGGGATATATGGGTATTTGAAAATATGCATTAAGGAGGAAGATAGAAAATTCGGGTGTCACATGCAGGAGAAGAACCCACAGTATGCATCATTTAACACTTCCCTTCCCAATTTCCATACCATATACATAAAAAATGGGAAAGGGAGCAGAATTTTGTTTCTTGCATGCATACATTGAAGTTCATATATCGTGTCAAATAGGCCAACACATACTGTAACATTAATATTAACCATCTCAGTTAGCAAACAAGCATGTTGCAGAACCTCATATGTACTTTAGGCATGCATTTGGTAGTTTATACTCTCTCCATGCCAAATTGTAGGTCATTTAAGCTTTTCTAGATACATAACTCCTGCTATACACCTAGATATGCATCATGCCTAGATACATAGTTTCGATTCGAACAGTAGTAGGATGTTAGGTTATTTTTTTTGTCCGACGAACAGGATGTTAGGTCCTCAAAAAAGTTATGATCTCTGTCACAGAACACACTACATATATGCTACTTTTTTTCTTGTGATAGATCGATGAACCAGACTTCTTGTGCAAATTTTATCTTTCAAAAAGATCGATGAACAAACACGGTTGTCTCACTCCCAAGCATAATAATATAATTGTAAAAATAAGGAAACGAGCAATCATGGGTCGATCTCTCTTACGTGCTGCATGCCAAGCGCCAACCTAGCTAATTGTCGTGGTGACCGTCGTTATACACCATGCATGCCATGCGATGGAAAGGCTGCCACGCATGTCGTCGTCCGAGGTGCGTGCACGGCAATTACACGGCAAGTCGATCGATCACGAGCCGGGCATCATTGTCACGCGCTGCCTAGGCTATACTACTTACTGATCACATCATATCAGTGGCAAGATGAGATGAACAGGAGCTATACATATACGTAGACAGAGAGGTAGAGCCAGGGGATTCATGCATGCCTCCAGTTCCAGTCGTTTCAGATGGTTGCGCGTGCATGCCCAGATGTCCTTTGCACGTAAGCATGCGCACACTGCATGCATGCCGCATGTGCCGCACTCTTGCTCATCGTCATCACATCGATGGCGACAACGTAACGTTGGTCCTCCAACTTCTTGTCCATGGTCCCGCTTAGATCTCTACACTTTGAATTTTCAAACTTGTTCCTGGTGTCATTTAGATACATTTACTTTCAAAATGCTTGGTGACATCCCACCGATAAAACATAAACATGATAAGATCAGATGTTGCGCTTCAAGCAATGCGAGCTATTACTTCCATTGCCTCATTTTGCTGATTTCGTCGTCCCTTCTTCAGCTTGTCTCCATTATTTCATTTGCCTGATTCTAAATTGGCAAAATGCAGCTACAAGTTCCTATTCAAATTTGAACAATCTTTCAAGAATAGAGCATGGCTGCCATTGCAGTAGGTGTACTGAGTTTCGTCCGACAAAGATGCACGACCCCAAGAACCGTGAGCTTTGATGCATGCATGTACCATGTACGCTCGCTGTGGCACGGTGGAAGAGAGGAAAGCCATTGGAGGTCCGAGCAATCGAGCATGAGCACGCAGCCACGCAGGGCAGTGATTCCAAGTTGGCAAGCAGTCGTCGGGGCCAAGGGGAAGGGACCAAAGAAACGGCCAGCGCAGCAGCATGGGTTCGCAATGCATGCACCATGCAACAACCAACTGATCACTTGGTTTGGTCAGAGGGACAGAGAGCAGAGGGGGCGGGGCCAGGCCAGGCCAGACGCACTACAAGGAGAGGTCAGAGGATGAGAGAGGAGGGGAAAGGCAAGCAGAAAGCTTGAGGCTCATCTCACTCATCAGATGAGACACAGGAACCCATGAGCCATTCAGCCGGACAAAATAAAATTGTTACCGTAGTTACCGGCCAGTGACAACTGGAGGAGCCCCCAGGCGCAGGCGGTGGCAGTGGAAAGTTACTGTGCCGCTTACCTACTGCACAGTAACGCGACTGGGCCGGGGCAATGTGGCGCGGCGCAGGCAGCCAGGCATTGATGCGCTGCTGCAGCGGAACCAGGAGCACAGCAGCGGGGGAAACTAATCGGAGAGAATTGCGGTGGCTGCTCGTGGCTCGATCGATCAGTTCGTTCCCTTGACGTGATGCAGGAAGAAGACAGAGGAGTAGCTCGTCCTAGGCGGGGCAGCTAGGGTGATGCAGGAGCGGAGGAGGAGCCAAGGGAGGACTGGAGCGCGGTCAAAGGAATCAGGCCCTAGACACCACTGCAATCGCTGCCACCGCGTCCGTAGCCCTGCCGCGCGCCACTCGGCGCCCCCTGCCTGATCCATCCCCATGCCGGTCTGCCCGCCTCGCCTCGGCCCCTGCTCGTTTCCAACACAGCAGCGTCCCTCGACGGCGACGTCTCGTCCTCCCCCAAGACCCAGTCGCCCAGACAGAAGACTATAGTATACTATTCCGCGGCTCTCGCTCGTCGTCGGCGTACGTCGCGGGCCGCCGCAGCAGCTTGATGCTCGCCGCGCGGTGGTGGTGACCGGTGGCGTCCTGGCCAGCCGTGCCGTGCGCGTACAGCAGCCGGGGGAATTGACGGTGACAGCGGCTTGGCCTTGCCGTGTCTTTCGGCTTCGCTCCGGTTGTTACGCTACGTTACTCTTCTGATTATCTCTGCGGTAGTATGGCGCGGCTGCCTGGCTGCACATACCGAAGCGTCCGACAAAACGTTGATCCGAGGTGGGTTCTCATCAAGTGAATGACTTTATTTTGTCTCACGAAGACCAATTGCCGGTATTTCTTTAAAAAGAAATGCCGGTATGCAGGTGAGGTTTTAGATCTTGATGTCACCGTTTCGAAAGTTAGCAGGGATAATCCATCTTGAGAACAAGTTTTTTTTCCAAAAAAAAGAGAGAACTAGTACGTAACTCTTTAGACTGTGTGCATATGCATGCCCCTTGTAATATAACAAAATATTATGGGCAAACGCATCTTCTGAGACAGTTGTGTCTCTCTAGATGTTGTTTAAGAGATTTTCTTAACCATTTGGACCATAAAATAGCTAAAATTATAAATCAACAATATAGAGATGCAGCGGGAGTTTCTTAATACATCCGTGTAGCAGTTTCCCACCATTTTTGTATTTGATACTTATAAAATAAATGTAAGTTTTAATTAAATGCTCTCCTATTCTTAAATATATGACATTTTGAATTAATTTGCTCATGGAAGAAGGTAGTAATAAAGAGTTACCAGCGCATGAGTGTTTTTGACAATATGGCATGTCTTCCATGGTGCATTAGCATCTAAATATGTGATATTGGGGGTATATTCGCGTGTATATGGGTGGTGTGAATGTGTGGGCATTGTTCTTCTATTGAAAAAAATGGATGAGAAGAAGAAAGAGATTGTAGAAATTAGTGAGGGATTCAGTGGGTTATGAGCAATTATGGAAGAGAAAGAATGTTCAGAACAATAATACAAATTACTTTACTTTATGTCAAGTAATCTAGCATGCAAATGTGGCAAGGGTTGTCGACAAATTGAAATTATTATGTCAACATAAAAGAGGAGATATGAAAATTCTGTGTTTGTCACTCTTTTTATTTCTTTTTTTAAGTAGACTATCATTCTTTTTTTCTCAAAACACTGTTATATATGGCCTCGAGAAACAGTCTATAAGATGATATGTTTACTAGTGATTCATATTGTCATAGCAAATCTAAATAAAGGTAATTAAATATTGTATAAGTATTTATTATGGTTGACCAACTAGCAACCATCTTCTTTTTTCTCGAAAATTCAGCAATGACTTTGGATTCAACAATGCGGACATGCGATGTATTTGTTTTATATGATTTCCTACAATGCATACCCGTATCTGAATTTAGGAAGAGATGCTTCATCGTGTTGGAAAGTGAAAAGTGGAATGATGTAATAGAATGGTTCGCTAATTGAGGGGTACTGTTACACATATATACAAACCCAAAGGACATGAAGGTGTCCGTTCGGGAAGGACATGCCCCCTCCTCGAATGGCCTCTTCGGTGACTTGTCATTAGCGGTTGCTAATGACATCATTAACTAATAATTAAGTAATTAGAGTAATTGATCACTAATAACTGTGTTTCACAACACTTCCCCTTGATCGATTGCTTCTTGTAATCTTGTATGGATAACTCCTTAAAAACCCTGTGGGAAAAATATAGAAGTAGTGTAGATATATCATAGGAAAAACTCCTTTAAAACCCCTTAGGCCCCGTTTGGTATGAAGGAATTGGAATCTATTTAATGGAGTAGGCTAATTTATGTTGGAATGTGGCATTCCACAACTTTCCAAAGTTTATATATAAGCCTATCTTAAATTCATGGGGTGGAAGATGGAAATTGATTCTATAGATTATGGTTATTAGAATGGAATTCAATTCTTATAGCACGCTCTTAGACTCGCTTCTCTATAGTAGAAGTGCAGCATATAAGTATCTCTCCCATATCACCAACTATAATATACAACTATATTCCACATACAATTATATTAGCTTAATTAATTTGTGTCTAAATTATGATTATTATGATGGAATTCAATTCCAATGATCCAAACGGGGCCTTAGGGAAAATATAGGAGAAAATGTTATATAACATATATGATTGCTTTGTAATGCATATTGCTTCATTAAAAACCTATATATATATATATATATATATATATATATATATATATATATATATATATATATATGAGAAAACCTTGATAGGAAAAACTCATTAGGAAAATAGTTCAATATTCATAATCAGAAGATTATGTATAGGTTATATCAGGAATGACTTCCCCTGATGCTTGCAAATCATTGAGTCGTCTCGTGACCTATTCCAAAAACAAATTTCTGGAATAATAATGTTGGTAAGGACTTTGTGAATAAATATGCAAGATTATCACATGATTTGGTTTGCAAGATTTCTCTCTCCTTTTTTTGTAATTTGTGAGGATAGAATAATTTAGGAGCAATATGTTTTGTGATATTGCTCTTTATATAACTTGTATTCATTTGTGAAATACAAGCAGAATTATCTTCATAGATAATTGTAAGATTTGTGATTGAACCTATACCACATGACTGTTGTATGTGATTAATCATTCAGCAAAGCCATACGTATTCACGTCAAGCTTCAAATAATGCAATTATTTCAGAATAATTTGTGGATGTGGCTACAAGAGTTTGTTTTGATGACTTCCATGATATAGCCGTTCCACCATGTAAAAATACAAAGCATGTTTGAGATCTGGCAGTATGGGGATCAGATAAATAGCTAGCATCTATATATCCAATCATAGTTTTGTCTTGGCTAAATTTATAAATAAGCTAAGATCTATTGTGCCTTGGAGATATCTGAAGATATTCTTAACTCCCGCCCAATAGCATTTTGTTGGAGCAGCGCTATGTCTAGCTAGTAAGTTTACCGCAAATGCATTGTCAGGCCTTATGCATTTGCGATACATTAGCGCTCCAACGACACTGATATATGGAACTTCTGGTTCAATAACTCTTCATCTTTATCCTTTGGTCTAAATTGATCTTTATCAATATCAAGGGATCGAACGACCATAGGTGTTTTGGATGGATATGATTTATCCATATTAAATTTCTGCAGAGTTTTCTTGATATATGTAGACTGATGTATTAAAATCCATGTTGGGAGATGCTCAAGTTGTATGCCTAAGCAAAATTTGGTTTGACCCAAATCTTTCATTTCAAATTCCATCTTAAGATGGTTGCTTGCTTCATTTATATTTTGTGTATTCCCAATAATATTGAGATCATCAACATACACAGATATAATACAAAATCCAGTTAAGGATTTCTTGATGAATACACATGGGCAATCATCATTATTGGAAAACCCTTATGTAGAAGGAATTCCTTTAGTTAGTTGTACCACATTCTTCCCGACTATTTTAAGCCATATAATGACTTTTGAAGTTTTACACAATACAGGTTGCGAGAATGATTTTTGTTCAAAATATCTGTCCTTCAAGAACTTTCATGTAGATATCCGAATCTAGTGATCCATAAACATATGCTTCACTACATCCATGAGATGCATGGATAGACCTTTTTGTACTGCCAATGATATGAGATATCAGAATGTTATACCACTTATAACTAGAGAATATGTTTCATCAAAATCAATGCTGGGTTTTTGCGTGAACCCTTGTGCTACAAGCCTCGCTTTGTATCTCACCAGCTTGATGTTTTCATTCCTTTTACGGACGAAAACCCATTTTGATCCCACAGGAAAAATATGATGAGGAATAGGTATCACTACGGAGAATACCTCTCATTTTTTGAGCGAGCGCAATTCTACCTCGATTGCTTCGTTTCATTTGATCTAGTCGAAGCGCTTGATGCACTCTGCCATGGACTTAGGTTCCGGATCAGGTTGAAGGTCACTTGCAATCTTGGAGGCGAAATAAATGTCGACATTTGTAGTCTTTATATTGAATGATTCTCCAGAATCAGTATAGTTGATCGAAATTTCATTTACCCCTTGTGTCTCATCATGATTTCCCATAATAATATCGTCAGGATCTTTCGATGTCCCAGCACTTATATTATTGTGTGCACTTGTGCTGAGTATGTGATGTATCTATTGAACATCCATATTATTTATATTTACAATATCCAATTGGTGTCTATCAACTTGATGTTGATTTGCATTTACCGCTTTGGAAGTAACCTTCCTTGATTTCCGTGGAGGCTTTTGTGCAGCCTTATCCTTTGTAACAGTACCTCTCCCCCTCTTATTTTGATTTGGGAGATCTTGAGTAGGAATTGCTACTCTTTCTGGTACATTAACAGCAGGATTATATGATTCTGTAACAACTTTGTAGTTGGTAAATGCCTCTGGCAGATTATTTGCAATGTTTTGCAAATGAATAATCTTTGAACTTCATGTTCAGATTCTATAGTATGTGGATCAAAGGACTGAATACTGTGGCATTCCTATTTATTTCCTGACATTTTGTTTGGTACGTAGTGTCTCCCCCTAATACCGGGAAATTGTCCTCATCGAAGATGCAATCAGTGTGTTGGGCTGTGAATAAGTCCCTATAAGAGGCTCGAGATACTTTATGATTGACGGTGATTTGTACCCCACATATATCCCTAATTTTCTATGGGAGCCCATTGATGTACGCTACAGTGGTTAAATCGGTATGTATACAACGCAATCGAATTTTCGTAGATGGGAAATACTTGGTTGATTCCCACGTACTAACTGCAACGGGGAAATTGTATTGTATGCAGTAGGTCTTATTTGAATCAAATCAGCGGTGTGTAAGATCGCATGACCCCAACATGATGTTGGTCATTTGCAATTCTGTAGTAATGGTCTAGTAATTAATTTTACTCTTTTGATAAGAGATTCGGCTAATCCATTTTGTGTATGTACATAAGGAACAGAATATTCCACATTAATGCCTAGAGCCATACGATAGTCATTGAAGGCATGTGAGAAAAACTCAGCGGCATTGTCCATCCTGATGGATTTGATAGCATATTCAGGATAATGTGCGCTTAATTTTATAATTTGAGCAATGAACCTTGCAAAAGTATGGTTGATTGTGGACAGTAAACATACATGTGACCATCTAGTAGATGCATTAATAAGTACCTAAATGGTCCAGTTAATGGATGAATAGGACCACAAATATCTCTTTGAATGCGTTCAAGAAATTGTAGTGGTTCAGCTTTAATTTTAAGATAAGAGGGTCTTAAAATTAATTTTTCTATGGCACATGCAGTGCACACAAAGTCTAAAGGCTTGGGAAATTTTGAAGTGTTCAATTTGTGACCAATTGAATTGCTGATAATTTTTCTCATCATCCCAATTTCGGGATGACCAAGACGATCATGGCAAACCTTGAAGATATCAAGATTTTAAAATTATCTTGTATGCAACATGTTGTACGGGTTTGATGTATGTGTAATACAATCCTGTTGGTAGGGAAGGAATTTTCTCAAACATTTTTAGTGATGAATATATATTCATCTTTGTTGTCAACATGTGTTTCCATATGAAGCCGATAATTTTTCTCATCATCCCAATTTCGGGATGACCAAGACGATCATGCCAAACCTTGAAGATATCAAGATTTTAAAATTATCTTGTATGCAACATGTTGTACGGGTTTGATGTATGTGTAATACAATCCTGTTGATAGGGAAGGAATTTTCTCAAACATTTTTAGTGATGAATATATATTCATCTTTGTTGTCAACATGTGTTTCCATATGAAATCCATTGTGACGGATATCTTTGTAACTCAATAGGGTACAAGTTGAATTAGGATACATGAGTGCATCCTCAATTACTATTTGAGTACCCATAGGGAGAATTATTGTGGCCCGACCGGAACCAACAATCACAGCATCACAGCCCGCGATAGTTGTGACGTTTCCTTTACTCTTTTTGATAGTTTGGAAATATTTAATTTCTCTGAGTATGGTGTTGGTGGTGCAACTATCCACCAAACAAATTTCTTCCTCCATTTGGATTGTTCCTGTGGGATAATCTAAAATGAGTAAATCAAAATTAAGATTTTGACTTATCGATTATATATGTACATATTTTATTTGCATAAGTATCATATGTCTTACAATACTTGTGACGACAAATATTTACAACACAATATTACATAAATATGAATTATAGAACTAAGTTATTTTGGGGATAATGGAGACTAATTCATGTCTCTAAACATGCCGTCAGTGTTTTCCACGAGTATATCGTCAGTACAAGTCATCCAACTACGGTGGGATCTTCTCATTGTTGTGTTCCGCGGGAACATCTTTGGAGCAACTGGCGTTAGTAGATTGAGTAGTGAAGTGCGCTTCAAACTTGTCCCATGAACTTGCTTTTCAACATATTTTGGTATAAATCAACCAAATGCTTGGTAGGGTGACACTTTCTAGTAGTGTGGTTGTCACAACCATACCTTTGACAAACTTGAGAGTTGTCATGATGAGTATGTTTCTTAAAAGTGCATTTGCCTTTGTTAGAACCTTTGCCTTTCTGGTAATTCTCCTTGTTCCATTTTCCCTTGAAATTCTTTTAGAGTTCTTAGCACCAAACTTTTTGTTGTTATTCTGAGCATTGAAGTGAACTTTAGGTAGATGTGTTGCACCCACAGGGCACAAATGATGGTTCTTTGTTAAGAGCTCATCATGTTTTTTTGCTTGAAGTTAATCATATATTAAGTCAGAATATTTGGTGTAGTTGTGGCAACGGTAATGCTGTTATAATATCCTATTTGCAGGGAGAAATGTAGACAAAGACTTTTCAATCATTTCTGCATCATCCAAAGGTTGATTATAGAAATGAAGCTTGGAACAAATCTTATGAACTGCAAAATTGTATTCTGCAACAGATTTGAAATCCATAAGATGGAGCAGAGACCACTCGCGTGTTGCTTCTGACAAAATTACACTTTGCTGTTGATAATAGCGCTCTTTGAGTGAATCCCAAAGTTTCTTAGGATCATCTTCCATGATGTATTTATTTTTTTAGATCTGGATGAAGATGATGCCTTAGAAAGTGCAAGGTTCTAAACTTGTCTACTTCAGGAATAGGAGCTTGTGGATTAGGTTCATTAAGTGTTCCAATGAAACCTTTTGTTATAAGCACTATTTTTACATTTATAGTCCAAGTCAGATAGTCGCTACCATCTGCTGCAAGTTCAGTGAAATCTTTGTTGATTAAATGAGCCATTTTCCTACATGAGAGAACCATGTATAGGATTAATTTACGGAGGTAAATTTGTGTTGTAAAGTGAGCAAAATAGTGAATGTAAGATGATTCTTACAATAACAATTAAGGTATAGGGTATTTTAATTCCTGTAGGAATAAGTGACTTGATAGTCATATGTAATGTTGTCCATTTATATGAAAATTGGATATACACATTGAAGGTAGTCATCAAAAAAATGTAGACCTCTCAGTGATGAGCAAAAACTGCCTAAAAGCACGGTCTCTAGGCAGATAAATTCTTAGAAAAGAACTTATCGCAGCCAGTGACTAGGTCGCATCACCTTAATTTTAATTTTGCTTTATGTTCTATATGATGTAAAATATTGATTAAGTATTAATCATGCAAAAAGATAAATTGCACATGTAAAGATCGTTCTAACATCAATGAAAAATCTGTGGATCATTATGATGCTCAATTACTGCGGTAATATTGGCATCCTTATTACATAGGTGCTAATATTCTGATGGTATATTTAACAATGTGCATGACAACACATATTTACAGAATAATCAGGGGTTAAAACATAAACATGCATAATAGAATATTCTAAACATGTAAATAAAGGTAAGCTTGGGGACTATCTTGTAAAACAGAGGAAGCAAGGTGGCCTAGTCTGGGCTCGGCCCATGGCAACCCACCAGTGTGGCGACTGTGCAGGCCGTACCACCGGTCTGGCCTGCAGGCCAGCTCCGGCCTGTGGCAACCCACGCAGCCCAAGCGGCCCATCCGGTCGCAACGCGTGTAAAAGGGTAGAGGACCTAGTTAGGGTTCCCAATCCCTAACTGCGCCTCCCCCTAAGCCGCCACCGCCGCTGCCACCGAGCTCCTAGCTTGAGAGTTGCGCAGCCACGCGAAGCCGCGACGCCAACGTGGTCACGCCACCCCACGCCTCCACCTCCATTGCGCCGCCCCCTAGTACCGGCCGTCGGCCAGCCGTTCAGCTCTCGGAGGAGAGCCCCAGTGCGGCGGGGCTCCATGTGCCACGCCGGATGCCCAGGCGGCGGTCAACGGCCGCGATGCTCTCGAGGGGGCTCGGTGCGGCGGGCCGCCGCATGGCTCGTCGCGGAGGACGTCGGCGAGGGGCCACCGTCATCTTTGAAGAACGGTAGTGCACCCTGGCGAGCCGCCATGGTCCCAACCGTGAAGCTCGGGTGGACGGCCGTGGTACTCCCGGCGAGGCTGGAGGTCATGTTGGCGGTGGTGAAGGAGGTGATGGTGGCGTGGTTGCCACCATTGGTGGAGGGGCTGGCCTGAGGACCGAAGCTGGTTGCCGCCATTGTCGCCACCGCCGGTGAGTTGAGGTCGGGGATGACCCCGATGCCTTCCATGGTGCTCCCTGGGCAATGGATGTGCAGCACCAGAGGACGGCGAGGTGGCTCCTCTGGTGGTATAGGCGTCGGGAGTCGAGTCATCGCCGGGGATGAGCCATGTCCGATGAGGACGAGGCCGGCGTTGTAGTTCGAGCACGCTCGGAGGAGCCACTAGAGTTGCTGCTGCTCGTCACCGTCAGCACTTGGCGTGGTGCAGGCCGTGAGGGGCCAGGCCACTGGCCTGGGCTCTGTGGTGGAGTACGACGGGGAATGCGCCGATGAGGCGACCAACGTCCCCATCCAGTGAAGCCACAACGTCCACAGCCACCACGAAAGCGGCGGCCACGTTGACAATGGCGTCCTGCAGGATGGCGGCCATGGCATGCAAAGAAGTGCCCGCCTCTGTTGCGGAAGCAAATCCTGGGACCCATCCCGGAATCCATCGGCGGCCACCATGAAGAGGAATGGCAAGGAAACAATCGTCCAGAGAAATGAATTATAAGTCTCCAGAAGCCATCTTACCCAATGATGGTGAGGCCCTCTGGCCTCTATCTCCTTCTGTGCGCTCAGTAGAGAGCAACATGCGTGAGTAACGTGTTGGAAAGTGAAAATTGGAATGATGTAATGAAATAGTTCACTGATTGAAGGGGAACTGTTACACATATATACAAGCCCAAAGGGTACGAAGGTGTCCGTTCGGGAGAACATGCCCCTTCCTAAATGATCCCTTCGGTGACTTGCCAGCAGTTACTAATGACATCATTAACTAATAATTTAGTAATTATAGTAAGGGATCACTAATAAGATCGTATTCGCACTTAACGTCTTTCCAGATTCGAAAATGAACTTGGAAACAATCCAATCACGTTTCATATTCGCCACGAAATATGGATGTGGACTTGGCTCCTCCCCAATATGTTCCGTTCCAGCCCTCAAAAAAAAATGTTCCGTTCCATCCCAAGCGTTCAGAATCACCAACTGGGCTTTTCCAGTCATCCAGTGGGTTGAGCAAGCCTGAGGGCAATTATGTAACTTGGCGAAAACCTTTTTCTTAAAGGAAAAAACGAGGGGAGAAGCATATAGCACACGCGGAGCACGAGAGCAGCGGAAGCAAACAACTGAAAATTCCCCAGCCCGGTTCCTTCCGTGCGATTTGATCTCGTCGGAGGCCCGGCCGCGGTTCCCCCAATCCGCCATCGAATTCGATGGCGGCCAACGCCGGCAACAAGATCCGCAACGCCAAGCTGGTGCGAATTTCCTGTCCTTAGCGCTCCAATTTCCGTTCTTGGTTTCGCCGCAGATCGAATCCCGGCCGGCCGGATCTTGATCGCCAGTATTGGGCTGGTTGGTGCTTAGTCGCGTGGGGTTGGTCGCGATCGTATACGTTCTTTGCCTGGGGATTATTACGACGGGACAAATAGATGGGGTCCTTTCGTTTATGGTTGATGATAATAGGTTTAAGAATTTATACTTTTTTGGCCGAATTCTCCTATTTATGTTTCTAGATAACTGGCTAGGGTCCTGGTTAATTTCTGCGTCAGCTTAGAGAAACAGTACCTGTTGTTTTTAGTTGCTAATTGGTGGCTTGAGGTTGTCAAATGTACTTTGGATGATGAGTTTACTTGGCCTTCGATATTGGTGGTAACCAAAGTCCTAAATGGCCCCCTATCCATGAATAAATTCCGCTTCTTGAGGTTGTGGGGGGACTTGCTGTTATGTGTTAAACATATAATTTTGCATTGTAAGAATCTTTGGCCATGTGAATGGCAGTGTTTCACGATATTTTGATTTGACAGGTTCTTCTTGGAGATGTAGGCGCTGGCAAATCTAGTTTGGTTTTTCGGTTTGTAAAAGGACAGTTTGTTGAATTCCAGGTGAATCATTTGAAATAATTCTTGTGCTGAGACTGAGAGCGTATTACTAGCCTTTTGCGCTCATATTTCGGTCTATCTACTTGTAGGAATCGACGATTGGAGCGGCTTTCTTCTCCCAGACCTTGGCAGTCAATGACGAGACTGTCAAGTTTGAAATCTGGGATACTGCTGGGCAGGAGAGGTACCATAGCTTGGCCCCCATGTACTATAGGGGCGCTGCTGCTGCTATAGTTGTCTATGACATCACAAATCCGGTGAGTAAAACAAATGTTTTACTTGTGCTATATAAGACTGATGTATTAGGATTTAGGAACCAGCGAACGCCAAAGTTCATAGTTTAATGGATTCTTTGGTTTATAAAAATGGTTAAAACTCCTATGCTAGTGCTTTACGAGATGAGCAGTGATTAATGATGAAACCATAATTGGCAAAGTTTCCTGATGGTTGCATTCATGGTATTCTGGTGCTGCAAGCAATTAAATCCAAATGGTTATTGGAATATGACAAGTTCTAGCTTATATCCTTTCAGTAGTGTGAAAAAGTCTTGTGCTTTCAATATAGGAGGTGATTAGTAGTACCAGTGGTAAAGCCACATGGAGTGCCTGGGATGCCTTATACTTCTATGATCTATCTGTGGTTGATGAGCTCTATTGCCAGAAGCCATTGACAATGCACAATTGACAACTTATATATTATTTTCCTTTCAATGCTCTGCACTAATCGATGTGCATCTATCTTGCCTGCTCATTCACTGATCAACACCTGCATTTAGATGCAGATTAATCTCTCTTATTTTGTGGCCATATTCCAACCACTTATGCACCTCCCTGTTGCACTCATGCTCCCTGTTTGTTCATACACCATGCAATGATTTAGTTGGGGCTACAATTCAGAAGCATCACATTATTCTATCTTTCATCAATTATTCAGCAGTTTATCTCTTTCCCCTGTTAAATGAAATTACACCACCATGTCCCCTTAATCATTATTATGTTACTTTTAGGCCTCCTTCACTCGTGCGAAGAAATGGGTCCAAGAACTTCAAGCTCAAGGTACTTCAATTCTCAATATGAAGATTGAGGATGCTCCGTCTATGTTTTAGTGTTTTTTTTTCCTGTAGGGAAATGTTTTATGCATACCAAAAACTATATATTCATAGTCCTTTTGCACTGATATGTTCCTTATAGTTGATATTTGCTCTAATGGCATTCGCCACCCAATGCCCCCGGTTTTCATTATTAAATGATGGTGTATCTGGTGGCCTTATTTTCAATATATAGAACACTTTAGGCTTCCCTTTTTAGCCTATACCTATTCCGTTGATCTATACCTTGTAATGTTCCATGGATGCTATTTTTTCTTTCATACTTCCTGCGTGGCTATTAAATCATTAGGAGTAAATAGAGTTAGTCCATTACCCAATTTTCATGCCTCAATGAATTTATTTTTTCCCCAAACTTAGTTCTCCCAAACACTTTATGTTTGAGGGTTTTTTTTCATTTTTGGGTATGGTTTATGGTAATTCGAATATTGAACAAAATAAAGCCATGTAATAGTTATGTAGCTTCGTGATACACAAGTAATGGATTTCCCTTTATTTTGGTGTAGGAAACCCGAATACAATAGTGGCTCTTGCTGGCAACAAAGCTGATATGCTAGATGCAAGGCAGGTGCCAGCAGAGGTATGCATTTCCTGTTTTTCCCTGTCTTTTCTCCTATACACATTCATTTTACTGTGTTCCTTCATAATGGTGTAGTTAATTACCCTTCAAAGCTAATGTAATTGTGTAACCAACTAGTCACTTCAAGCCTTCTTATGTTTCGGTATATAACGGAGCATCGCATCATAGCATTTAGTTGCTTTGTTTTTTGGTATGACATCACGGGAGGCTTTAGATTGCCTAGTAATATCACTATTATTGATGCCTTATATATTTATTTTCCTTTTCTCTTTCTTTTCCTTTTTTTGTGGCTCGTGTTGGGTTTGAACTCTAGCCTACCCCAACTTGCTTGGAACTAAAAGGCTCTGTTGATCCTTTCAATCTGTGACATCATCCAAATTTTCGGTCCAACCCACTTGCATGCCAAATGAGTAAATAGAGCATAAGTTTAAAAATCTTGCAATCTACTAATAAGCCCCGACTGCTTCCTGCTGTTTGTAGCATCTTTTTTATCTGGTGTAGACCATGTATGCTACAATCAGTTGAACTTTTTTGATATGTGTGTCCGATGTTATATTCTTTTGATGCAGGAAGCAAAGACGTATGCGCAGGAGAATGGGCTTTTCTTCATGGAGACATCTGCTAAAACTGCAATCAATGTGAATGACATATTTTATGAGATTGGTGAGTTGAGTCCATTCTAATTTGGTAGGCTGGGCGATCCATGGCTTAAAATTCAGTTATAGCAGATGGATCTTTAAGCTGTAGTAAAATCCACTGTGCCTTCACTCCACGATCTCTCCCCTTACAATACATAATAATCTCGGTAGTTTCTTGCTGATACTGTTATGTTCTAACATTCTACACATTAATTGTCATCTTTTCCTGTTGCAGCAAAGAGACTGCTTCAAGGGCAACAGGATCCAAGCCCACAGGCTGGAATGGTTCTGAACCAGAGACCAAATGAGAGGATGGTCAGCAGTTCTTCATGCTGCTCTTGAAGCTATGTTTCAAGTTTCAACCTCATACTGCCATTGTGAAATGTACCAGAGGAAGTTCAACAAAATATCCCGAGTCTCCTGTGTGGCTGCATTCCAGCCTGATAACGCTCCAGCTTCCCTCTTGTCTTCTCATGTGTTTGTCATGTAAATGTCAATACTAGAATATCACTGCACGGATAGTGTTACTGAATTGTTGATTGTGCTCTTATCATATGATTGCGCCCCCTCCTTAAATTCTCAGATTTGCATATGTTACAACTTACAAGTGTTGGTTTTTTCACCTTGGTTTAACTGATGCTTATATCTGTTGTGACTACCTGTGACATGGTAAACCCAATCGCAGTTTTAACTGCTGCTGAAACCAAGAAAAGAATACCACAGCGCCCTGTTATGTTTGATGTTTCCTGTATATGACACTTCGGTAGACTCCAAATTTCTGGGCATACAACAGTTACATTTTAAGGCTAAATTTAATCTCCAAATTCCGTTCATGGAACCCTTAACTTGAAGGGCGGATTATGTTGTCGCGGCTATTTTGTCTTAAGCTGCTGAAAATCACAAATGCAAAGCATATAGCACTATAGCAGTGGGATTGCATTGTTGAATAAACAATCCATTCAAATGCTCTTCAGTTATACACATGACGCAGATGGTGTAAGCAGAACAGCGTGCTGGAACTTCATTACAAACCGAACTGGTTATGAAATTCCAGCTTTGCTGAAAATAACGATTTCATCTAACCTAACTTGTTTGCTAATACTTTACACATTAACTTTCTCTAGTTGCCCTGATATCCTTAACTTTACAAATCAAGGTCACACGGTGATGCCAGAAACACCAAGTCTTTGACAGTTCTGGGATCCGCTTGGCGTCAAGTCATCCATCATGGATATTTTGCCAGTGTTTTCTTCACACCTTTTAAGATCTTCATGAACCACATTGTGTTCATCACAAAGAGCACTGATGGCACAAGAAACGTCAGGTAGTACCCAAAGGCGTGCATCTGCATTATCTGTTGGTGAAGTAATTCAGAATAGAAAATGTGTCAGATGGCTCGAAGATGTTTTGTACTTGACTGAAATAGAATCGATGCATTGGGAATGAAGATCTTAGTACCTGACTGTAGTGCAAATAGATGTGGTAAAATACATATATGAACAAAAATATCCTTGCCACCTGAAAGAAATATGAACAAATGCTATGACCATGAGCCATCAGCACCAACATCTGGGAACAATAAATAGCTTTTCTATGAAACGGTTAGCCGTGCAAATGATTTTGTGAAAAGGAAAGCATATTAAGGTCAATTTTAAATTGTGATGATATGGGAGAGTTATTCACATATTTTAAGGTCATGTACACTCTTTTTTCGCCCACTTTGTACAGATGATTAATTTTCACGTCTTTTACTTCAAAGTCCTGTAATTTTTAGTTTCCATATGGAACCTTTGCACGGACTTTTGCATTCTGTTTCCAGCAGAAAATCAAGAACTGTGAAAATGGAAAGAGAGGCTGTTCTAATCCAAGCAATATACACACCAGCCATGCAACAAACATCAGGATTCCATTAACCAAGTAAGCACTTGATTTTTTCAGTCCAGCCGTGTCAAGAAACCTTAAAAGAAAAGCAGAACAACAATACATTACAATCAGATAGTATACACAATTCTTTGGAAAAAATAGTATTAACGATCAAGAATTAACTTTAAGAAATAAATAAAAGGTTCAGTTGCTTACCATCGCAAGTTGATTTCAGGGGTGGTTGTCTCTGAGATAAGAACCATGTATGTGTAAAACTGCCCTTCCCCAGATAACATTGTGTAAGCTATGGCAACTAGGGAAAGAGTATGATGGAGGACCTGAAATGGCAACACATAACCATTAGATAATGCTAGCCAGGGACCACCTATGAACTTTTTAATGTGTTGCTGAACTGGTGGCATGTGAACTTATTCCAGAAAAAAATGTTAAGTTAAATTAGACTAATTTATGAATATCGTTTCTGGTGCATATATACTTAATGTTTAAGATGGCACCTACATATTCCATTCCACCAAGGGAAGGATACAGCCAGAATATCATTGCAAGATCAGTGATGAAGTAACCGACAGAAACCTGTCAAGCATACATCCAAGGCACAACTATGTTAATAATTGAAAGATGAAATGTAAGTACATTATATAAAGAATAAGAGAAATGCTACTTTATCATAATAAATGGTATTCAGTACCCCCAATGCACAAGTGGATATGACTGAATTACGAAATGTAATAGGTCCCTTGATCCGGTCAGAGAAAAGATCAGTCGACACAACAAGATATAATGATACAGCCGTGATAAAGATTGCATGTGCGCTGGACATACCCCTGAAACGTATAACTGATCGTCAGTATGAAGATTCTGAAAAGAAAAGATGAGAACATGAGTAACATAGATGTACTAGCTCTCACGCAATACTAACCTGTTGTTCCATTCAACGCGTTGTATTTTTGTTAATGAAGTATAGCCCTTGAAGTAAAAGGAACTCAATATCCGAGTCAAATCATAAGCCTAAACAAGAAAACATGCTGTTTGTCAAAATATTTTTTACTTCCTTTCATATAAAAAAGTTGCTGACAAAGTCCAGAAATGTAAAGGCCAGCAGCCAGCCATACGATGCCCACATATTCTGTTGCATAAAGAAGTTACTCTAGAAGGTTGTTTTATTGTTTCCAAAGGATGAAGAGACTTGAATAATGGTTGTAACTCGCGTCAAATAAGTTTTCTTTGTCCTGATCTATTCATCTATATCCTTGATTCACACAGGCTGATTTGAGTTAGGATGAAAAAAGGCATGAGATGCAGGATATAGTGGGCACAGTAGTGCTTGATTTTGGACAAATTGATTTAAACCACCACTTGTTTAAAACTTCCCTGAGGATTTTTCATATGGGGAAAATCACAGTGTTCAGTCAACATTGCTGGTTAGGAAATAACAGTTAGCATTAAATTGTCAATGGTACAATAATTGTACTGAGAGGTCCGAGGGTTGTCAACAATGTTAGGGACAAAAAATACATTTAGCATCAGAGGTCAAGAACTTATAAGAACGAAGCACTAATAAATATTGTGGATGCATTTCGTTTTCTTCTTTCTATTAATAAGCCTTGCGAGGGAGAAAATCATTATGTATAGTCAACATTGCTGGTTAGAGACTTACAGTTAGATCAAACAAATGATAGTACGATCACTGGACTGAGAGGTCTGGAGGTTGTCGACAACCTTGGCAACGAAAACTACATTTAGAATCAACAGTCAAGGATTTAAATGGAGCAGTAATAAATATTGTAGGCGCAGTTGGTCTTCTTTCTATTAATAAGGCAACAACTAGTCCTATTCGTGGTAGTTAGCCTTTCACACCATTGCGGACATGCCGGTGTTACTCATTTGGGTTTAGTAGGGGGAAAAAAATCTTCCGTTTGGTGTAACTAATCTCTCAGAAGGTACTCATCCTGTGCAAAAGAGTAAGCTAGAAGCACGGATTGCTGCTCACATTAAGTTGATTACCCAATGCAATCATGAACCATAAGTTCATAGCTTAGACAACAGAAGTGAAAAATCAACCTACCATCTTGCAGAGGACAATGCCGATGAGCACCGATGTGTACGGAACAAGTGGATCAGCAAGCAAGTAGTCCCTCATCAACGCCTGAGCTTGATACTTGTAAACCGTCATGACTGCCATCTTCGCGGCTCAAGCACAAGCAGCACCTGCATCACAAGATGAATACTAACATGAACCTATATCCAGAGAACATCCCAGAATTGGATCTTCGTGGTGCCTGAAACATCTACCAAATTTTCCTAGCAACACGTCTGTAATCCTCATTGATATGCCCAAACCTATTCTCAGCAGCATTTCCACACAACTAATATCAATCTGGTCCGAAGGCTGTGAAAAGGTACAAGGACCAAGCACACAACACTAAGCAATCCGTGTCAACGATCACACCGAAACACTCTAAGCAACTCATGGCACTGATACAGATGCTGCAAGACATCATCAGGTCGGCTCGGTGTCGGTGACACAAGCAGATCTCCTTGCGCAGCAACATCAAACGGTACTACCGCCGAAGCCTACGCAAAGGTAATGTACCTAACTTGCCACCGAATGGTCAAAACACACATAGGAGCAATTGATATACTTCATCAAGAAACGCCACCGACGCCATGGCGGCCATTGTCCCAAGAACAAGAAATCCCCCCAAATGCAGGAGACCAATAAAGCCCAAGATCCGTGGAAGAGGGTCAACTCAACCCAACCCCACCCAGAAAGAATGGGGGGAAATGAATAAAACAAGCCGAAATGATCAACAAACAAACGCCAACAAATGATCCGCGCCGGGGGCCCGGCGGGGATGGGCAACAAGTACCTGGCGCAGGGATGGGAGATTGTGAGCTCGCCGGCGAGAGTGCGGGGAGCGCAGCGCAGCTATACGCGCGGAGCAGAGGCCGGGAAGAGGAGGGGGAGGCTCAGCTCCATTTCTTGGGTGGTGCGCTGGTCGTGCTGTTGGTGTTGGCGGCGAGCAGGGGGGGGGGGGGGGAGGGGGAGGCAGCGGGTAGCTGCGGCGTGCCACCATCCGCCCGAGCCTTTTGCGGTTGCCGCATTTGCAACTACCGCCTTGATTAAAGCTTGCGCCTTGATTATCACACCAGCATTAAGTGTTTAATCTGCTGATAGATAAACTACTTTGTGTGAGGAGTGAAGACAGAGCTTCTATACATTTTTTTTTCTGTCCAAGAAGACAGAGCTCATTCGGTGAGGATGCTAATCATTTGCCTTGCTTGGGCAAACCGACAGGCATGGTGACTGGTGAGGGATGTAAAGGTCATTTCATTCGACACGAAGCATTCACAGCAGCAGGTGGTCTTCTTTGCCATCGAATCAAATTGTACCAGATGGTGGACGCGGATAATCTGCAGCTGCACATACATGTTACTTTTTTTTATCAGGTTGGGGTACTTTTTACTTTCCCCCCTTGCACATGCTACTATTAAACGAGTATCATGACTATTCTTCTTTCAATTTGCAATCCTAGTCTATTTGTTTTTTATAGCAATCAAATGATTCATAATTGTTATAGCTCCTCTGCAAAGAGGGGCTTTCTGGTGTGCACACATTGTTTTAGATCCTTACGCAATTTCTTCATTTTAAATGATTTCTTCCGATTCCATTACTCACAGCATTTCTTTGGCTGATCAAAGCTTTCACCGACAATGAACTCTTACATCATCTAATTATGTAGTATAACACTTCAAAACTACTTTTGTAATCAAAAGTAATTTGCTATCAATCTACATTGCTTTTTTGGCACTTAAAATTATATTGTTTCATGTGAATAAGTTTATACAAATTATTGATGGACCTCCATCGATATGTATGAATTTACGTTATATCGTTCCAAGAATCCAACTTAATGAATGCATCGGCCAAGGGGCATACATCAACTCCTGCAATCACAATTCACAAGTGATGATTTTTATCCTCGCTTACAAACAACACACCCATAACAATCAAGCGCAATTCATATTTGTTGCATATGTGTTATAATGATGTTTGTGTAGTAGAGCACATTTGAAGGGGAAGAGGAAGCAAGCTTAGAGATTAAACTTGGTCTCCTCCATTAGTAATGATGTTTGTGTAGTAGAGCACATTTGAAGGGGAAGAGGGAGCAAGCTTAGAGATTAAACTTGGTCTCCTCCATTAGTAATCAAGTAATGATAACAAACATTCGGTTAATCATAGGGAGAGGGGAGGGGGCACATGACCCCTTGGCCCCCACCAAGTTTCACCTCTGGCAGTTGCACAATAAAATTGTAAAAGTAGGGTACAATTAGAGTTAACGTTTAGATTCGTTTTAGGACAAAATCAAAATCAAAGAAGAAATAATAAATAAAACTTACATTTTATCGGAAAGGCTAAGGGTACAAAAGATAGAATGCATCTTGGGTCTCCATCATCTAATCAGTAAGAGATCGAGTGAGATAGGAGGGAATCATCTCATTTTTAGAGTTGCTTGGTTGGTAGTAACCAGATGTGGGGGATGATCTTCAAGGTGAATTTCTTTTGTTTCATTTAAGAAGAAGTAGTGTCTAAGGTAAATTTTCTTTTTCTTTTTGAAAGAAGTCTCAAGGCAAACTTTCCTAAGATTCAAGATGTGATCTGATCTCTAGAAAAACGATGAACCATTTTATTTCACCTTCTTTCTTACCGACACGTAGGTTCCATGTCATCCCATTCCTTCTCGTACATACTAGATAGTACTCTCTCCATCCCAAATTACTATTCGTTTTAGCTTTTCTAAATTCATAACTTTTGCTATACATCTAGATATAAGGTATATCTAGGTATGTAATAAAAGCCACGTATCTAGAAAAAGTCAAGAGGGAGTAGGAATGAACCAAATAAACCCATCCCACGTTTCCGGACTGTACACATGGTACCCGTGCACGCCAACCTTTGCAAAAATACCGTGCTGCTCTGGGTCGGTACCACAGTACAGAAACAGAAGTACGGAACCCACGTTCGTTTCGCGGATTTCTGGTTTCGTTTGCTACCACCCGCTGGCAACCTCCCCTTCTTTTTCCTGGGAGGCCGGCCGGTCACAGGCAGCTAAAACTCCAAAGTCCAAACACTGGCCAGGCCAATCGAACCCTATCCAATCCTCCGGTGGATCAGCCGATCAGGTCAGGTTTACGTGGACTCGACGGAAGCACGTCACGTTCCTTCCTCCCTTTCTTTCTGGCAACGACGCTGACCTGCTTTCGTTCACTTTTGTTATTCCTTCACCGGAACTGAAAATTTCTTGGACTGAACTGGAGCTAGCTGATGCACAGCTGTGATGAGCAAGCATGTGATCGACCTCAACCGGCTAACCTGAAAACTAGACTTAAAAGCCTACCAAACCAAGTGTGCTAGATAAACATGTTGCCTCTTATCTTTTTTTGGGCGAATAAGGTTCTTCTTCTTTAAGAGTACTGCATCAAACACGCTACCTTTTTCTTCCGCAAAACGTGCCAGGCATGCTTGGATTCTACTCCAAACGTTTTTACCCCACCTCGTGTGCTAACAGTTCGCCAAATACGATTCAGCGAGGATTCTGAGGAATAATAATGCTCTGTAGCTCAGCCTAAGAAGGTAAGGAATTGCATTGCAGCATAGTACACAAGGTCAGGCACCTTGAAATTATATAAGCTGTATTATGAACCATAGATAATAGGGTAAAAGACTATCCTAAAATCACTAGGGACCACGTAGGTCCCAGAGTGATTAAAATGTTATTTTACTATAGTACCCATGACTCATAAACCAACTTATAGTATAATTTAAAGGATTATAATCTAAGATGACCTTAGTGCCCCCACACCACCACGTGGTCTGTTGTTCAGCGAATGGAAATCTCGATATTCCATTTCTACGCATGACCTAAAAGGCGCCGATGAAATAGACTCTCTCGACATCAACCAATACGATAATCAATAAATTATCATCTATCCACGGGAGCGAGCGAGCATGAGCATGTGATGGCCGACGACTCCAGCCCACGACCCCACGAGCAGCTTATTCGGTAGTGGGAGCCAAGTGCTTGTGTGAACCAGGGCACCAGCTCTTCCTGTCGTCATCCACGGAAGCTGGTCCTCGGCTGGACACCTGCAGCTGCAGCCTGCAGACAGGCGCACACGGGCGTGCCGTGTCTCCTGCAACTGCACCATAAACAAACGCCCGCCCCCATGCCTACCATGTCTTGCAGCGATGAGCGAACATGCCGGGGAACAAGTTAGTAACAGCTCGTGCTGATGGAGATTAGAGACTGAGTGCAGAGAAGGAAAAACAAACCGATGCTGTGCGTGCACCGAGGAGAGGAAATGACCGGCCCGAAGGTCTTCAGTTACCAGATAGCAGAGTTTCGGTGGTGTCACAAGGGAGATTTCCCACTCGTGTAAATCGACAATCATACAGCGTTCCTTCTTTCAGGTGTGCTGAAATGGATCGTTCGCCTTTCCTCGTCAGCACTTGTCGATAAAGAAAACGCAATCTACAACGGCGTGGTTTAGTGACCAGGTGGTGCCTTCAAGCAAGGAAAACAAAAGTAGAGGAACCTATATTTGCTTCATAAATCGGCTTCTCCCTTTCTCTCAGGACATCCAAGCTCGCCCTCACCATCATCCAGTTGGATTTGGTTTCTGGTCGCAATCAGTTACAGGCGAGGTCCTGTTTCCAATTGCATCATCATAATGTCACAGGGAAGTTTCTTCAAACCAAATTAGCAACCGAGAACCATCCATAATTTCACGAGTCCAGCAAGAGGAACCAATCAGTCAAAGTGACTTTTTTTAAAAAAAAATTCAAAATGTCTCCAACCTCTGCGACTTGATTCAAAGTTTCAAACCAACAGCAGAACAATTCCTTTTCAAGCCCAAACCAATGGACCGACACGCATTTCTGAAAGGACCTGACTACGCGGAGAGGGCTCTCCGGATAGCCATCCGTCGAGAGCCCCCCGCGGCACCCAGCCAACTTATCCGCTCGGCTCACCCCCACGCGGGAAAAAGAAAAAAGAAAAAAAAAACAGCGCTCGCATCTCGCCGCCACGCACCCTTCCGCCCGAGCTTCCCCCGCCACCCTCCACCTCGCCGGCGTCGCCTCCGACGCGGCGAGGACCGTCCAACTTCTGCCGTTTTCTGGAAGTCGTGTGCACGCCGCACGCGCACCCTCGCGCCGCCGGCCTGCTCAGGTACTGAAGCTGCATCGTCTACTGAAGGTTTCTGATGCTGGGGCGTCGGCTGTTTTGCTGATAAAGGAGAAAGCAATGCTGTGAGGAGGAGAAAGCGTGGGCCGAAGCCCAACTACAAGTACTTAGGCCCAGAATGGATTAACATGCAATAGGCCCATTCTTTCTGCACTGCGAGGAAAAGAGATGCTGCTTGGCCCACCACTCCGGCTCGCCGCGGCCGGTCGAGGCGCGGATTCTGTCACCGTGGACACCATCTCATCTGACGGGTGCAAGGTGCTAGTGCTACGGCACCTGAACTCGAAGGTTATTGTCGACTCTTTAGGCCTTGACACTTGAGAATGGCACGGTTGTGTTCGATGACATTTTGTAACCAGCTGTGCTTGCACAGTTTGATTTTTGCAGATACGCTAACAGCAGAAGATCGTGAAAAGATCGGCTATACCTTCAAGACTTAGGATTTTAATAAGTGGACGATATTTCTTAAATTACACTTTGCTT
Organism: Setaria italica; assembly: GCF_000263155.2. Taxonomy (NCBI): domain Eukaryota; kingdom Viridiplantae; phylum Streptophyta; class Magnoliopsida; order Poales; family Poaceae; genus Setaria; species Setaria italica. The sequence continues at coordinate 9,506,591 of NC_028458.1, read as the reverse complement.
TGCTTTTTATTCTTGGCTACATTGAAAATATGGCATCAGTATCACCGCTATCGCGATCAGATAGCCACCCACAGATAGCAAACTAAACCGCGGAACTATCCAGCATAGTGGTTTAGTGGTCAAAGGAGCAGGTGACTTGCTTCCTGGGTCATGACTGCGCATCCCCATCTCTCTTTAAAGAGCATCAGAGCACTCACCAGTCACCACTGAAAATCGGTTTCTGGTCCCCAATCTTTTCCCAGGAGCACATCTTGGCCTAACATCTGTTGCTAACAGCCGGAATACCCTACTTTCAGTGACATCTTCGTACACTGACACTCTGATAGACAGAACGTCCTACATGATGGTAACAGGATAATTTCACAACTCCTGTGGAAAGGAACCATCCAGTGAAACGAGCTTTCGTTGCGTTAAAAAAAAATCCAGCTTTTTACTAACTGTTCAAAAAAAAGAGAGAGAATGCAGAGCCCCTGCCATTTTGCCTCAAAAGGCACAGGCAACTGACAAAAAATGATTCTTTCAAGTTCAACCACCGAAACACACATTTGTTTAGGCCTTGTTTAGTTGCCCAATTTTGAGGTGTCAAAATTACTGTAGCAACACTGTAGCGTTTCGTTTGTATTTGTGAATTATTGTCCAAATATTGACTAATTAGGCTCAAAAGATTCGTCTTGCAAAGTACAACAAAACTGTGCAATTAGTTTTTAATTTCGCCTACATTCAGTACTCCATGCGTGTACCGCAAGTTTGATGTGATAGGGAATCTTCTTTTTGCATAGTGCTAAAGTTGGGATTTTGGAGTGAACTAAACATGACCTTAACTTACTGCAATTTTCTTGTCTTTACTATACATAAACACTTTTTCTATAAGGCCATATGTATCTTTTCATATATCTACAGGAGTACAACTATTTTCTATACATATTTATATTAGCACCACTTCTCCATGTCCCAGCCAAAAAGCAGTTTTAAGTTTTAACATGCAAGACAAGTTGAGTGGCTGCAAAACTGCCAATCAACACTTGGAAATTATCTACCGAAACAGCATAACATGTCAAAGCACAGCAGCTACAGAAAATTCTCGCCAGGCTGGGTCGAATTGCTTCATTGTGCTACACGTTGTCAAAACAACCTACAATCTTTCCTTCTCCCACCTTTCTCAAAGTCATGTGTTTTGAACAGATTGCAACTTAAACTACTGATATCATCGTGATTGTTTCGATTTCCTGTTGGATTGTCTACCCCTCCCTTCGTACCTTGAAGACGAAGATGAGGATGCTGAGGAAGCTATGGCTGTAACAGCTGCCTTATCTTTTGTGAAGGCCTTGCGCACGTCCTCTTTGAGTTCAGAGAAGCGCATCCGCTTGAGATGCTGGTCCTCTGGAGTGCCAGTTTCAAGGTAAATCAAATCGGTGGATTCTTCAATGAGGAACTTGTCAAGAACATCTGAACAATGAGGGAAGTATCGCCTCCCAAGCTCAACTGAAGAAATGAGAAACAGATCATTAGAAAATGATAGCATACTGCAACAAGTATTCTGAAAGATGAAGTGTCAAATAATTTAGTATACACGCATGGTTAATTTACATATGATGCATAGAGAGCTATTGCCCGCACCTGTCTTTGTTAAGGCATCGAGGCGTTCACGCAACCTCTTGTTTTGCATCGTGGGGGTCTCATTTAGATCCACCTCCTTCAGTTTACTGAAATTTCTGATGCCAGCAAACTCTTCAGTTGAGTCAGCTTGTGCTATGCGCATGACAAGCTTGGCTTCAGACGGGAAGAATATTCTTGCAAAGGCAACTGCATAGACATGAGCGTAGACTTCAGCAACAGTTTTCAGAATAATATGCTTTAGTTTCAATCCAGAAAGAGGCAAAATAGCAGCACATGCCAGCAATACTACTAGAAGCACTAGGTATCTTCCTTTTGAGTTACATTACATCATGCCGAGCATACGAGCATAATCGCAGTATATTGTTCAAAGGATAGAAACAATCAAGTTTCCACAAACAAAGCCTAGTGTGAATATTGTTGCAAACTAAGCCAGTCAGACCATATACTTCTCAAGCCAAATGAAGGCAAAAATGATAAAATCCCAAAACACTATCTGAGGAAGCATTGCATCAGTGACATAATGAACTAAACTCACTAGGCATTAGTACAAACATTACATTAGTACCTTTTTTTAGGAAGTTGATTTGCTAAAAGAGGTTGTTTTGATTTCTGATACCTATTTCCACTAAATGTTTGCTTCTAATTGTGTTTGAGAGGTGGGTGGGACAAACTATATAAAGGTGAAGTGTCATTTAACAAAAAGTTCAAGACTAGAGGGATTATAAGCAAACCTCTGTTTTCCAAGTTTATGAGCCTCATGTGAAAATTATCAACCAGCAAAGGTGTGGCAATTGACTCCTCTATGGAGATCTGGTCCAAAATGAAGGATTTCCTCTTAAGTTCTTGCTCCAATATGTCGATACACAAGTAAGCCTTGCTTTTCTCCTCGCACTTCTCCAACTTCCTGTTGCAGTCTTTCTCTCTTGTTAGTCTCTTGCAAATAGTAAAAGCATCACGCCCATCCGGGGTCCTCTCCATCACAGAGGCTCCCCTCTCCACAAGCGAAAGAATGATATCCGGTTCTCGCCTCATGCAAGCTATGTGCAGCGGTGTATACCCACTGTTATTCTTCAGATTCACATTGGCAGAATTCAGTTTCAACAATTCCGCAAACACTTTAGGCTCACAGTAGGCTGCAGCATAGTGTACAGCGAATGCATCATCCAAGGTGACTGCAGACTCCTTTAACAGCAAGCCAACAAGGTCAACATCGTCAGAATCCAAGGCCTTGAGGATGTTTCTAACCCTCTTCTCATGCTCAGGGTCCAGAATAGCGTTCTCTGATTCATCATGAAACACACTCTGGCGGATTTCCTTGATCTTGCAGTATATATCATCTGGAAGCTCCTTCTCGAGGTACCGGCTATCGAGACTAGAGACTGCAATCCTCTGAAGACTCTGATTGAGCAGGTCCTGAAGCTCACAGGTGGAAGCAACATGAACAATCGGCACCACATCTTCGTCCAGAGCTGTGCTAACAAAGTCCGAGAGACGGCGCTGCAACAGAAGGATCCACGGTTAGAGTTGCAATGTTCTTCGCGAAAGGAAGGACAAGCAATTTGCAAGCAAAGGATGACCCCATACCACTGAACCAATGGAGTGTCTGGTAATCTGGTTACACATTTTGCATGTAAATTATCTTTGGTGAATGGCCAGTACCTGGAAGAGGGAGACAAGCTCGGAGATCTGGAAGCCAGATGCGGCGTACATGGACTCGACGACAAAGTCAATCGCCGGTCGGCACGCCCCGTGTCCGCACGCGTCGTCCATGCAGACGGTGGCATCCTGCGGCGCCGACTTGAGGCGGCCGGTGTAGAGGTACCCGAGGACGGGCACGAGGGCGTCCTGGCCGATGTGGCGGCCCCCGGGGACCAGGTCGGCGAGCTCCAGCCGTGGTTTCTCTCCAACGGCGGCAGGCGGCGGGAGGGAGGCGAAGTGGTCGCGGAAGAAGGCGCTCCTAGCGGCGAGGATGCAGCGGTGGACGCCGACGGCGGCGCCGCCCTTCCCCGCGGCGAGCGCGACCTCGGCGTCCGCGCAGTCGAGGAAGGCCGGGTCGAGGAGGCGCTCGAGGTTGTCGCTGAGGCGGCGGAGCCTGACGGCCTCGAGCTCGGTCGGCGTGGCCCGCGGCGGCGGCGGCGGCGGCGTGGACTGGGGCGACGAGGACGGGGACGAGAAGCTAATGGTGGAGGCCTCCATGGTTCTAGAAGGGGCGCGAGGCGATTAGAAGGTTATAGAAGCTTCAGTGCGTGCTGCTACCGAGATTTGGGAGGCCTGAAAGATCGAAGCTTCCCTTCCAGCTCCAAAGATTCAAGCCTTTTGCACGAGGATTTCGTGGCTCTGCGAGACATGAAAACAGGGAATTCGACAAGGCGCAACGACGGATGCTACTAAACCAAGCAGGAATCTGCAGATTCAAGATGGAACGAGGAAAGTACAGCGACCTCCACCTCTCTATCCAGCAAACAAAGGAAAGTCGCGGGGAAGATTTCCTCCCGAAATGAAGCTCAAATCATCGGAAAACCTGACAGATTCCCTAACAGAGCACGTACAGCAGATGGGGGCAGTGGAAGCCCAACCCAAGCTCGTGCGGATTCGGGACAAACACAAGCAAGAAACGAACTGCCGCGACAGCCTGAGAGAGAGAGAGAGAGAGAGAGAGAGAGAGAGAGAGAGGATAGGGGTTGCAGCCTCGCAACAAGCGAACGAGCAAGACAAAGCGGAGCCAAACGCGGCCACAAGCGTGTCCCCCCTTTCCTATTATCTATTGGGAAATTTCGCGCGTATTTTTTTATCCCCTCTTGGCCGTTTCGCGCCCCGGCGCGGAGGAGGAGAAGAACGTGCGCCATTTCTAGCGGCGAGACCGCGAGGGGTCGGTGAAGTAATCAAGCCGCGCGGGCCGTGACCGGGCGCGTGACGTCGCGGCGGTGACGTCACGCCGGCGGGGCGCGCGGGGGAGAAAAGTCGCGGAGCCCTGGCCGTAGGAAACGGCGGGCGGAGAGAGATGGAGATGTGGGGGGGGGGGGGGGGATGACCACGGAGGCGGGGTTGACCGTTGACACAGGTGCGGGGCCCAGCAGGCAGTGAGAGGAGGTGTGGGGGCAGGTGTGAACTGCGAACGCATCTCGGGGTGGGCTATGGCGGATTTGCGGTTGTCTGGTCTGATCATCATCTAGGCGACGACCTTGACTGACGGTGTACGTAATTGCTAAGTGAAGATGCTCTCGTGCACACAGGCGCGCACGAAGGTGGCTGGTTCTTTATCATAAAAAAAAGGTGGTTGGTTTAGCCACACGTAACTGGGATTTATTAGAGATGAACCTGTAAGGGACATGAGGTCTAGCTTCGAGGAGGAAGCACACGTGACACGTACGAAGATAGAGTGGGTCAAGGGTGGTCGAGACTGACAGTGGGCTGTAAAAATGGTGGGAGCAAGGCGGTGGAAAATGGACGGAACAAGGGAGCGAGATGGTCTTTTAGCCCTTCGCCAATTGCCATAAAGAGGAAGCACAGTATATACAGTTAGAGGACAAGGTTGGAACCTAAAAATCCATCTGATGAAAAGCATACGGCTGAAAATTGTTGACCAATTTATCATGGCCTAAAAACGGCAACGAGCTAACACTGGAACGGGAACTCGACATTCCCCGTGAGCGTAACGTCCTTCTGGAACCCGGCAAAAGCCGTGCGGAGCTCAAGCACAGGAGACGGGAATGGAAGCATTGCCAACAGCAATTCAGGAAGGGAACTCGAGCGAGAGAGCTGAGCAGGCATCGTTTCGAGCTTTTTTATGGCACCGCGCACATGCCCTTTTCGGGGGATCGGTTTCTTTTTCACGGCAGCCGTGCCCGACCCTCCGTCCAGTGAAGCCAACGGTGGCGACGTGTGCGTCGCACTGGCTCGCCCGCCGCCCAGTCGCTCTCGCTCCTGCAGTACCAGACGTATGCTGATATGGCCTTGTTGATGGCTCACCGTCGCCGTCGCCGACGACTGCCTAGTCCAGCTTCTTCTTCTTCCGAGAAGACGAGGAGAGCACGACGAGACTTGTCCTGCTTTTTTTTTTCCCGTCGCGCATGCATCATCAGCATGGCTGCGCCATGTTTGAGGGGGCTCGCGGTGATGGGTCGATTTCAACCTTTTTACGGCAGCCGGCTAGTCAGGTCCGGTGAATAATTAGCAAATTGTGGCTCGCCACGTCGCTCTCGCTCCAGCAGTAGTGTACATCAGATCACGTGCCCGAATACACACGGGGGGAGTGGGGGTGTTGATTGCTCGCCGACGACCGCCTAGGCCTTACCTTTTCCCCGGCCGTGATGCGGGGCCTGAGGCTGACTGCTGCGGTGCGGAGCTTCTCGGATCGTGCTCGTGCCTGCCTCTTGGCTTCAGAAGAAAGGAGAGGGAGAGAGAACGAGACTTGTCGTGCGACACGCGGCCAGGTCCGTCCACCTGTTGGAGGGAGCTCGATGGCGACCGCGCCGCTCGAGGATGCTGGCAGTCTCTGCGCTGCTTTCCTCAAGATCAGCTCGCTCTGGGAACTGGGTCCGTGCTGAGCGAGGAACGGAGATGCCCGCGCCGTGGAACCCCACCCGCCGCCCGCGCATCGTCGCCGCCTTAACTGAGCGCAGCCCCCATTGCGATTGTCTCGTCGTGTTGGTGTCCGTTGATGTCGCGGAGGCGAGCGCGCAGCTCCCGTGCAGGTGCGTGGCCGCATCGGGGACTGAGATCTCGTCGACGACGACCGGACCCGACTCGCAACCGGCGTCGATTCAGATTCAGGTGTTGTTCGGATACCAAGCAGTACTGTTACATCAGATGTTCGGATACTAATTAAAAGAACTAAATACAAGCTAATTATAAAATTAATTGTAAAACTCTATGCTAATTCACGAGATGAATTTATTAAGCCTAATTAATCCATCATTAGCAAATGGTTATGGTAGCACCACATTGTCAAATCATGAACTAATTAAACTTAATAGATTTGTCTCGCGAATTAGACTCTATCTATGCAATTAGTTTTGTAATCAGCGTATATTTAATACTTCTAATTAGCATCTAAACATCCGATATGACAGATGATAAATTTTAGCAGGGTGTATCCAAACATCCCTCGGTGGGAACCGAAGAGTAACGAATGGCTGGAAGCTTTCATCGGATAAAAACTGGCGGTGAAATAAATCTGAATCTGAAGCACTGGAGAGGATTCTCATCGGTGTCCTGCTGTTGCGGACATTTACACGCCATGACCCACTAACCTCGCGTTCGTAGCTGCGCACGTTGCAGGGAAGACGAATGCGAGTTGCGAACCATGGCCGCCATGCCAGCCGCTGCGAGCTCAAGCGCCGGGCCCGGGCAAGGCGAATGGCGCGGGCATCCGGCGTTCTGTATCTGCGCGAGCGGAAGACTGGAGAACTTGATGGTTGGCGATGGTTCGGCAGGGACGATGGGGCCTTGTGATTGCGGCCAGCAAGGAGGTTGGGGATGACGGTAGCGGCGGCGGGCCGCGCCGGACGGGCAGCCGGGAGGAGAAGCCGTTCTGAACCAGGGGGCTCTATGCAAAAATTCGGATCGCGATTAACAGTCGCGATCCGGGTCATTTTATAAATATTCGGGTCATTAATCGCAATGTATGGGAGTATTTGCAAAGTATCGGGGTTCCATATGCAAATATTTGGGTCGCGATTAATATTCGCGATCCAAACCAGGGACCTTTCTGAAAGTATTCCGGCTAATCCCATGGCCGCCGCGAGGTCTGCTGTTGCCGCCGCCGAGCTGAAAGCGCGAGCCCCGTCCACACACAAGCCACAGGGCCAGCCGTGGCGGCGCTCCTCTCCCCACTAGCGGCCGTATCTACCGCCCCAGATCGAGTTGCTGTTGCTCCGGCGTCAGGGAAACCCGTCCTCTGCTTCATTCAGCGCGGCAGCGTCTCGTTCGGAGCGCCACCACACGCCCTCTGATCTCGCATCTCTTGTAGCTGAAGAAGGAAGCCTGAGCCTGAAAGTTGTGCTGGCTGGGATAGCAGGAAGAAGCGGGCGGTGATTCATTCTGAACTGAACCTACACCTGGGGTTGCAGTGCACCAACGATACCGTCATGCCTTCCTCGTCCCTCTCTGTTCATCGGCGGTGGTTGTGAGAACTGAACTCTGAACCAACTGAACAAATGCGTTTGGTTCGCCATTAACGTTGGGGCTTGTGAGTATGTTCAGAGTTCTTTTTTCCTAATATAATGTTCAGAGTTCAGGACTGAGCCAGCAACTGGGGCAGTCCTAGATCAACTCAACTGTGATTGTGTCAGCATTAGGAAATAAGGAACAATACTTAGGAATAATAAATTCGGATGATAAACGCCAACATTTATGCAATCATCTTGTCCATGTATTATATTTAGCGAAAAATCCTATTTTCAGCCTCCAACTATAGCAGAAGTTTGATTCTCAACTCACAACTATAAAACCGGACAGCAAGGACCATCCAACTGTCAAAACTAAGCAAATTTGGCCCTTTAGATGGTTTCGAAGGTGGTTTTGCATTTTTTTGGAAATTTAAAAAGTTTTGATTTAATCAAAAAAATTCATAACTAATTCACTTCAAACCCAAAAAATATGAAGTTGGTACCAACATTTTTCTAAAAATGTAGACTATTTGTTGGTACTCTATTTGGAGTTGTTTACATCGTATTTGTGTTGACGCAAAATCCTGATGGTGGTGGACCCTGCATCACCACATGAGGACCTCGGAGATCTGCTTAACTCCAGTGCAGAATCCAAATCGGCGCGCATGGTGTGCGCGGGCGTGCCAGTCAGTTTGACCATTCAACTGACAAGGTGGAGATAATTCTCTCGAAGTTCGATGGAGTCGGCCGATCGGGCCGATTTAATATAATTTACAATAACCATCAGCCATACGACCGATAGGAAACACGATGTTGTTGAGTTGTTGCTCCACCATAGCTAGAGTCACAAGCCGATGAGATCTAAACTAACATCACCACCAATATTTTTAGGTGAAACCACAGAGATGCGCCCGGTAGTTGCAGTCTAGAAATATTTAGCAGGACGTTAATCTGAACCCCGCCAGCTGATGAATCCAATCACAATGGAACTTACTCCCAACAGCACTCGAAGGGGTAACCAAGATTAAGATGCAACAGGCTATTAAATGATCTATCATCTATGATGAACCAATCTAAAGCTAATTAAAGCAAACTGAACGGCAAGACGAAAGAACAGATAAATATCAGCCGATGCAAGCTTAATCAAGGCGGGATAACTGGTGAATACCATAGATCGAGATAGAAGCGATGCGCCGTAAGTCAAAGATCCAAGATACTCGATAACTGGTAGATGAAACTAGACGAAACCACAGCGATGCGCCCGGTGGTTAAAGCCTAGAACACATGGTGATGGAACTTGCAGCTCGCCGGAGATCGAGGTCGATGCAGCCCAGCTTGCTAGAAGGAACTTGTCGAGAATCTACATTATTCATACTCCTAGGGCAATGGCGTGAAGCCGAAAGGTAAAGGTAAATATGTTGTATTATTGATCGTGTGATGATTACAGATCTACAAAGGTGGCTATTTATAGCCCCGTACAGACGACTCCTTATCTGACTAGAACTCTATCCCTAATTCAAATAGAAAACGAATATTTACAAGTACGACTCGTACTAGGTTGGTTATTATACGCTTCATGGGCTGACCCCCTCTTCATCCTCATGATCCTTTCCAAGCCCATACCGGCCCAATTATTCCAACCTCCCAATCGGCCGATCTCCTTATCGGCAAAGGGCCACCGATCGGGAACCAAGCGCGTCCGATCCAAACCCCCAAGGGTCAAGCGAGGCGGAATTCTAAAGATTTATCGTCCGATCCTGGACTGTAGCATTGGCCGATCCTAGACTGTAGCACCAACCAACCGATCTTTAACTGTAGCGCCACTCGGCCGATTTCCAATTGTCATCCCTGTATCCTGCTGTACCTTCCCATTTCTTCTTCTCCTGATGCCGATTTTACTTGTGCCGAAATCTGGCGTCAACAATTTGTTACAATTCCTATTGTTTTATTGCTTGTAATAAAACACAAGGAACATAAAAAATTAAGGATCTAACAATGCCAAATAATGCCAAATAGAACACCAACAGATAGATTATATTTTTAGAAATTTTTTGGAACCAATTTGATATTTATCTGATTTGAAATGAATTAGTTATGAATTTTTCAATTAAACCTAAACTTTTTAAATTTCTAGAAAATGCAAAACCACTTTTGAAACTACCAAAAGGGTAAAATTTACCCGATTTTGATATTTGGATGGTCCTCCGTGTCTGGTTTTGTAGTTGTGGGTTGAAAATTAAACTTCTGCTATAGTTAAAGGATGAAAATTGGATTCTGATTTAGGAATAATAAATTCAACTTCCTAAACCGGGAAAATTTATTGTATGATCTCTGATGATGATGCTGTCGTCGCCTTCTCTTATCTTGAGCCATCGCGAATACTCTTGAGAAGTGATTGCGGTGAGATTGGTACGTGAAACTAGTCACCCACCGGGATGATGAGAAGGCCGTCAAGACCAACGATTGGCCGACCCGAACAAATCCATCACAGGCCCATTACCATTTACCAAACGCTCTATATCTTATTCATATCACACAATTTTACATTCTACAGGTAGCTCACCTTCCATCATAGATTCACAGCTTCTACTTACTGGTACTATTTACACCTCAAATACCACTACCGTGTCAGAGAAGAGAAGAAAGACGACAGGTAAAAACCGAGAGCAGGAGGCGGGAACACATAACAGCACATATACACAACACCTGTACCTAACGTAATTGTCGTGACAGCCTGCTCGATCTTCTCGGGATACATCACGCCCACTTGGCCATGACGGACATGCCGCCGGCGCCGAGGAGGACGGCGAAGAAGGAGACGAGCTGGAGCCTGACGCTCCCCTGCAGCTTGGGCCCCATGAAGTCCGCCGCCAGGAGGTCGACGAGCGCCATGTAGTGGAGCAGCCCCGCCGACGCGGCGTTGAGCAGCCCGACCACGATGAGCGCCGTCGGGCTGCTGTCGCTGTACACCCTGGTGAGAGCGAGCCCCAGCGCGATCCCGAACGGCGTCGTCGTGGAGAAGAAGAAGACCAGCACCGACCTCATCCGGGCGCCGTACTCAGCCTGCAGGATGCAGCCGCCGAGCCCCATCCCCTCGAACAGCTGGTGGAAGCAGAGCGCCGCCACGAGGGGCCGGATCGTGCACACGTTCTGCGACGCGCCCATGCCCAGCCCGATCACCACAGAGTGCACCACGATCCCCATCTCCAGGACCTGCCGAGGTCGACGAACAGAGCTTTCAGAACGATGCAAATGGAAACGTGTATTTGTTGTGAGCAACGTGAGCGATTACCTGAACAATGACACGGTTCCTGAGCAGCCGCGTTCGGCCGGCCTCCACGTCGTCGTCCTCGACCTCGTCCACGGCGGACTCCGGGCTCGCCGACTCACTACTCATGTCCAGATGCCCGTGCACGTGGCAGTGTCCCTGCGGAGGAGGGCTGCCATGGCCATGGTGCGCGACCGCGGCGCTAGCCTTGCCCTTGCCCCGGGTGTGGAACGAGAGCATGAGCGAGTCGACCATGAGCGTGAACACGGCGGCGAGCATGGCGACGAACGCCGTGAACGGGAACTCCGCCCAGGGCCTCGGCGGCAGGCAGGGCGAGGTGAGGTCGTTGAAGGAGTCCGGGAGGACGTGCATGTAACCCGTGCCGAGGATGACCCCCGACGCGAAGGCCTTGACGACGACGAAGAGGTTGCCGTCGGGGCGGAGCGCGGGGACGGAGCGGGAGACGAGCGGCAGGCACACGCCGGCCATGCTGGCCACGAGGATCGCCGGGATGGCGATCAGCTTCAGGTGCAGCGCCCTGGGGACGCTGTGGCATTTCCCGCCCACGTCCGGACCGCCGCACACGCCATGGGTCCTCGTCGCCGGTGGCGCTTCGTCAGCTGGCTCGGTTTGTGCAAAGGTGGTGACGGCCAGTGAGAAGGATGTGAGCACGAGGAGGGTGAGGACGAACACTCTTCTTGGTGTTTGGGAATACATTTTTCACTCCGAGCTAAACCGTTAGGCCGTTAGTGTGCGTGTGTTGCCAATGGGTGTGGACTTGCAGTTGTGTCGAGAGGAGCTTTAACAAGGTTTTTATAGGGGAATCCATGAGGCAGCTCCAAAATAGATGACTACATGAATCTTACAAATAAAAGTCAGAAAACAAGATGCCAAAAACGGCCATGCAAGTCGGCTGTACATGCATGCCAATTTGACACAAGAAAAATAGATCAGAGCGCGGATCTTGATGCAGCATCAGCTCAACCTCTTTGTTCAGCCTGCACGTACGGCGTTGACCTTGCAGCTGCAGCCAAGTTGCGCCGGAGTGACACACGCAAAGGGGGCATTCCGGGCAAGCCGTGGCGGCCACGAGCCGGCAACGGGGAGGCCACGCGCGCCGCCCTCCCGTCCCCGTGCCGTACGGCTCCGTACTCCCTGGAGCCCGGGCGCGGCACGCGCCCCCTCGCCCGACAGGGGGCTGGCAGCCTGGCACCTGTCGCTCGCGGCGTCCGGGGCCCATCTGTAAGCGACGCGAGGTGGGCCCGTGCGGCCGCTGGCTACGTGGTGCAATGGGATTTCGGTGGGCGCCCGACAGGCCGCTGGTTTCTTCTGATGCCGCGGGCGCACGCAGCGGCCGTCGGAGGCTAAACCAATCGGCCGAGTAAACAAGGCAATGTAACGTGTCTTTGTTAAAAAAAAAAACCTTTGTTAATTCGTGACACTGAGAGAGTCAACTGCTGAAGCTGGTTCCCGGCCGGTAACAGTTTGGCGATGACCACAGATACAACTGTAGTCTGTGGGTGCACCTCCAATAGAATTAGACCTTGTTTGTTTGTTTAAGTTTTCTAACAACGTGAAAAGTCAGAGGCTTAAATAGTGATCTTCTTGTGTGACTTCTGAAAACTGAAAAACTTAAAGTTCAAAAAAGCTAAGTTTGTATGAAAAGCTGGAAAGCTCAGTTTTATGAGCTTTTCGTATTTTTTTGAGTTTAGAAAGCTAAACACATCTTCTAAAAGCTAGTGCTAGCTTTTCAGAAGAAAAAATCAGCTACAGTTTTTCATAAAAGCTCAAAAGCTGCAACTCAAATAAACATACCCTTAGAAATCGAGATAACACGCTACAATTGTCCTCCACCATTGCGGCATGCGACGCGCCAATGCCCCGTCTCGCTGCTCCACTCACCGACCGCCTCTTCCGTCCATCTGCCGGCCTCTCGAAACCCCATCTTGCGCCTCAAATTTATACGTTTTTTTATACTTTAACTATTTTAGGGCCTTTTATACTTTAACTACAAATATACTTTCAGGAATGTTGTGAGTAAATTTGTCTTATGGAGGTGTTCTATAACGTGCTCGATCAACTCGAGTAGTCCAGTGCAGTTTAGTTGCGGTGCTACGTGATCAACTCAATTTTTCAAATGGATCGGAGCTCGAGCTGTCTGGTACGTACGACGGGCTAGATGCTATCAAGTTCATCTTACCCAATCCTAAACCCTACCTAGCTCATCCGCAACACGGGAAGCGAGGAGGCGACAATGTCGACTCAAATTTAGATCACGTTTGGTAGAGCTCCAAGGGCTGATTCTCTACTGAATTCGAAGCTTTGCCAAATAATTTTTCAAAGAGAAGTGATTCTCTGCTGATTCTGTGAAGTGATTCTCTGAAATGAACTAAGAGTCTGGGAGCGGAAAAAAATTAGCTTCTCCTGATTCCGTGAAGTAATTCTCCATCCTGATTTTAAAAATTTTCATTAGAGAATCAATTTCAACAACAGAATCACTTTTCAGAGAACTAACCCCATGAAAAATCAGAATCAGACGGAGCTCTTCAAAGGTAACCTTAGTCATCGGCAACGGAGTACTATAACAACATTAGTACAACATTGTGCATTTGTGATTTGGGCCATGCTGTGTTTCTGGGCTATGCTTTGGGCCATGTGTGGCTGGGCCATGTACACAGAGAGAGATGATGTCCAAATGACCAAATTACCACACGACGGGCTGACAGTATGCCAACGCGGCCCACTGGACCATTCGGCCACCAGCCCACGGGCCGCTGCTAGCGCCTGCCGGGCTCGTCGGCTCTCTCGCTCGCTCGGCGCGGCTCTCTCCTTGCACGCATCGAGGATAAGATATTGTTCTCACGTTCTCGGTACGGGAAAACCAAAATTTTCAGAACGAGGAACGAGACATCATACCATGTTCCCGGTGACACTCGGCGGCAGCGTCCATGAAGATGAAGCTATGGCCGGCATGCACGAAGGACATGGTGTACCATATATATAATAGGTGCAGTAGCCAAATGCATGCTGTGAAGCAACGGTGAGTATATACCAACAGAATGTAAGTACATGTAGAATACTAACGTTGTAACTTACTCCTTCCGTTCCAAATTGCAGGTTATTCTAATTTTTTTAGAAAGTTAAATCATTTTATGTTTGATTAAAATTATAAAGATTTATGACATCGAATGGATATGCTATGAAAATATATTTAATAAAAAATTTAATAGTACCTATTTGGTATAATAAATGTTAGTACTTTATTGTATAAATTTGGTCAAACTTAAGATGTTTTGACTTATTAAGAAAGTTGGAATTTTACAATTTGGAACGAAGGGAGTACGAGACTAGTAGAGGATCCACACAGTTACGCGGCGTTATTCGTATAGATCGAATACAAGTGAGACGCGCGCGAATACCGGCAGCTAAGCTAAGCTAGCCTAGTTGCATCATCCATGCAAATAAACAAAGCTGCTGATAGCGCTCCGCACGAGCACGAGTACTTCAATTCATCACGCCCACTTTGCCATGACGGACATGCCGCCGGCGCCGAGGAGGACGGCGGCGAAGGAGACGAGCTGGAGCCTGACGCTGCCCTGGAGCTTGGGCCCCATGAAGTCCGCCGCCAGGAGCTCCACGAGCGCCATGTAGTGGAGCAGCCCCGCGGAGGCGGCGTTGAGGATGCCCACCACGATGAGCGCCGTGGGGCTGTTCTCCCGGTACACCCTGGTGAGCGCGAGCCCCAGCGCGATGCCGAACGGGGTCGTCGTCGAGAAGAAGAACACCAGCCCGGACTTCATCTTCAGGCCGTACTCCGCCTGCAGGATGCAGCCGCCGAGCCCCATCCCCTCGAACAGCTGGTGGAAGCACATGGCGGCCACCAGAGGGCGGATCGTGCACACGCTCTGGGACGCGCCCATGCCCAGGCCGATCACCACCGAGTGCACGATGATGCCCATCTCGAGGACCTGCATGGTGTGCACGCGCATATATTATTCGAAATGAGAAAATGTTCCCAGTTCATTAGAAAATTAAACCTGTTCAAAGATTTCATTGTTCTAAGAGTAATTACATTGCTACACGTCAGCGGTCTCATAGGTCGTCTCATGCTGTGCCACGTAGGATTTTTGATGACGTGGAGGAGAGAGAGCGAGGAGAGAGAAAGAGGTCGTTGCTTCGCGAAACAACCACCTCATGAGCTAAATTGTAGGACTACGAGATAACTTAACAACCATTGTACGAGTTATTGTTACCATGCAACTCATAATATTTATTTTTCTTATGCACAAATTAAGGAATTATATACCACTACCAGACAACTTATAGGACAACCCATTGTACAGGTTGCCTGTTAAATCGTCTCAAGATTACGTGTTAATGCATGAGACCGCCTATTAGACGACACCAATGTACTTGCCCTAAATAGGCATTCATTTAGCTAGGCCTAGAAGGGCGTGAAACATGGAAACAAACCACTTTAATAAATGTGCCTACTGCCTAGAAGTTTTGCAGACCAAACCTCTAAAAATATATTTTATATGTAGGGGAGATATGATATTGTGTACTCATGCAAAATGTGTCCAAATATGTTTATTTTTTGGATAAATAACGAAAAAAAGTTAAAATGGTGCAGCTTAAACATGGTTCATTGTAACCTTTGTTTTTTTTTTGTAATCTTCAACAATTTGATATCTTGCAATATTATCTTATACAAACTGTATTTGGATGCATAACATTCTTCCTTCACACATGATGTTTTTTAAGAAATTTTCAATTGGTGGTTTCTACCACTCAAATCCCCAAGTGTCGCTGACATATTGCAAAAGGGAGAAGCTAAATATGTGTATATAATATGCATATCCTATAGCATTTGGTACGGTAGTGATACTTCACGACCTTTTTAGCTGGTAGTGAGCGTGTCAAACTGCCTTTTTACAATTCTACACAAACTTCTGGCTGATAGTGATACTTCACATTAGTCATGGGTTTCACTACGATCTTCCAGCAAAAAAATAAAGTTTAAGCGGGACAATCGACCCCGTTAAGATGGTGCATGGTTTTGCCAACTAAGTCAACTGTCTGACAAGCTAAAAATTGTTAATTAATTAATTATGTGCATCACCTAGTGGGGCACCTCATATTATTCAATTCGCAAGACAGTTTAGTCTATGTAAACAACGTTTCATCTTAAACTAAATGGAGAGGGCTCTTCACGTAGTCGTGTCCTTTATTTAACTTAATAAGTCAAACACAAAACAGATAGAGCTTGATTATACTGACAAGTGTATTATATTCTATCAGTTTTATGTTCCAATACCCTAAAAACTTTGACTGCCTCAAACTGATCACTGGGGATGCATTAACAAGAAATTAGACCACAAGATAAATTATCTTGCAATATATTAAATAGCTAAGGAACCATAATCATTGGAAACGTCCATTGAAATACAAATCTCTACCTAGACTAATAGTTTATAACTAAGCTCATATTTTGTTAGCCTAATTTCTGGTAAAAAAGTTACGACGTTTGACTTTAAAAATGTGTGCGCATCTTACATTTATATACAAAGGGAAAACTATGTAAATATGCTAGATAATTTTAACTGATTTATACGCAACTGTTTCTTTTATATGGTGTGCTCAAGATTCTAACGTCATAATTTTTTTTTATCAGCAATATGAGCCCAGATACGCAGTTATTCGATCCGACGATGCTATTATTGGACTTTTGTTTGAAAAGTATTTTCATATGATTATAGGATTTTGCTGATTGCTATTATGATTTACGCACAACGTTAATTATACATGGAAATTTAATTTTATGGTTTGAGTTTAGCCGCGCACTATGCTATATATTTCAATGATAATTTAAAGGGACTAGTTGCTAGTCAACTAGTGTCACTATCACATGTAAGCCTATGACGCATAGCAAATAAGCCATGTCAAAAGATGAGGAAAGAAAATAAATCAGTGTCAATAGTGGGAGGAGATAATGTACTTAGCAGTTAGCACTTTGGTTGTGGCTCTATTATCTATTCAGCTGTATAGTTGTAGAGTTGCTCATTTCAATCCTTAGGCCTTGTTTAGTTCCCAAATTGGGAGTGACAAAATTTGCATTTTGCCATAAATGCGCAACTGTAGCATTTCGTTTGTATTTGTAAATTATTATCCATACATTGACTAATTAGGCTCAAAAGATTCGTCTCGCAAAGTACAACAAAACTGTACAATTAGTTTTTGATTTCGTCTACATTTAGTACTCCATGCATGTACCGCAAGTTTGATGTGATGAAGAATCTTCTTTTTGCATAGTGCTAAAGTTGGGATTTTGGGAACTAAACATGCCCTTATATGTGTAATATTCAGCTCTTTCACCTCCTGTGACACTGACAGATCCCCAAGAATTCAAAAACAAATGGTACCATAGTTGATGACTTGATGTACTTGTTAGTATACATTAATTGCTAAGCCAATCGAGAAGGCAATCTCGCAAAAAAGAAGGAAAAAAAGCGAAGACATTAGAACATGGATACGTACGGCGATAGTCCTTCAGATTCGCAGCAGGTACGGACGCGGAGTTGTTGGTTTGAAAATTACGTTTGCAAACTGCGAGGCCAATCACGAGTGGCCAACAAGCAAGAAGATTACTACTACCAGATGAGTGGCTAGATGGCAACACGATTACCTGAACGACGACGCGGTTCCGGCTCAGCTGCACCTTTCTGGCCTCGTCGTCGTCGGGCTTGGCGACCGCCCCGGACTCCGCCACGACGATGTCCCCGTGCCCGTGCCCGTGTCCGTGGCCGTGGCCATGCCAGTGCCCGTGCGCGGGGCTCTCGTGGTCGGCGACCGCGGCGCCGGCGCGCCGTCCGGAGGTGTTGCCCCCGCCGCTCCTCTTCCGGTTGTAGAAGGTGAGCATGAGCGAGTCGACCATGAGCGTGAACAGGGCGGCGAGCATGGCGACGAACGCCGTGAACGGGAACTCCGCCCAGGGCTTCCGCGGCAGGCACGGCGAGGAGAGGTTGTTGAAGGAGTCCGGGAGCACGTGCATGTAGCCCGTGGCGAGGATGACCCCCGACGCGAAGGCCTTGACGATGACGAAGAGGTTGCGGTCGGGCCGGAGCGCCGGGATGGAGCGGGAGAAGAGCGGCAGGCACACGCCGATCACGCTGGCCACCAGGATCGTCGGGATCGCGATCAGCTTCAGCCGCAGCGCCTTGGGGACGTTGTGGCACGCGCCGTCCACGGAGGGGTCGGCGCAGGCGTCGGCCGCCGGGTCAGCCGCCGGCGGCTGCGCATCGGCGACGAAGGGAGCGGCGGCGAGAAGGACGAGGACGGCGAGCAGGTGGGTTCGCGACGACATTTTCGCTCTCGGCTTAGCTTAATTGTGATCTAAGTAACTTCGTTCAAGAAAATTATGGCCTAAGTAGCTAGTACTAGCAGGACTTTGTAGTGTGTGTGCCGACTGCCGAGCATGGATGTTGTGGTTGAGAAGGGTTTGTACATATAGGGCTTGGAATTTGGAAGTCACTTGGAGAGTGATATTTCAGGAGACACCGTGGGACACACTCGAGGCACTGGAGGGCCTCCATCAAACATGGAACTTTTATTGAACAAAATGAGGTACTTAATCTAACACGAAACAATCTACTCCCTCCATTTGGAATTAGAAGACTTATTTTATTTCGCTATGAAAATTATTTGACCAATAACAATCATTCTGTCAATGTATATTTTTAATTTTACAACACAATTTTTTTTTGAAACCGAATATATAAAACACAAAATTAATACCAATAGATTGGGAGGACGCCATTGATGCGGATGCGAGGACCTGAGTGCGCGTGCTTTGTATTTTCTTTCAAGTCCAGGTGCATTCTTGCAATATGTGTTTATACTTGCTCGTGTGCGCAACATAATCCCATTGTGTTCGATTTTTTAATAACAATAGATTTTTATATTAAAATATTTATGATTATATTTTTTATCACATAAATAAAATATGAATTATGGGCCAAAGAAATCTTTGTTCTGACTAAACAAAATAAAATGGAGTGAGTGCCTTTCAAATATCAGTTGCCTGAAATGTTGTTCAGTTGCGCCCCGGCTGGGCTGCATCCCCGTTTCCCACCTAAGTCAGCGAACCCATGGCCATGAAATCCCTGGAATGCTAATCCCTCTGCTGGTAGCAGCCGTCGACTGAGAAGTGCAAGGTTTCAATCGCCTGAAGTGCAAGATTGTGTTGAACTATTGCAGTTGTTCGGTTGGACACAAACTACCCTTTCCCTCATTTGACGCCACATAGTTAAACAGGTTAGTTCACCACTAATGAAATGTCATTTTCCTTTGTGTTCTAAGTTCAAATTTCGCAGTTGATAGACAACATCACATCAGTATACAGTACCAAAATCATTTATAGGATCGCGACCATGCATTTTCGTATGTTCGAAGCAAAGTACTTGACTGCTGCTTTTCTCCCCCGAAAGACAATTGACTGCTGCTTTTTCCCCCCGACGATATATACCAGTTGCAATTGGGCGATGAAAAAGGTGACATTATTTTTTTTAGAGGAATGCTCGACGGCTTTGGCGGTGAGGGTGCTGCCGGATCCAGACGAGCCGGGGTTGCGGTGGTGGTGAGGGTGAGCAGTATTTAGCACACTTTGGAAGAAATAAGGAGGGAAACGGTGATAGGAGAAACGCTTGCAGTCATGCTGGCGTAGCGATGCGCATGGTCGAGTGGATAAGGCAAGAGAAGTAGGGAGGACATTAGAGAGATGATTGATGATCACATCCATCGATCTAGATTTAAAGATCCAAAATTCGGATGTACTCCCTCCGTTCCAAATTGTAGGTCGTTTTAACTTCATATCTAATATATGTCTAGATGCATAATAATATTTATGAACCTAGAAAAATCAAAACGACTTACAATTTTGGAACGGAGGAAGTAGGAAGGAAATATCTATCTATCTATATATATATATATATAAATAAAAGCTTTGTTACAATGGTTTCAATCCCGTTTTATATGCTATCTTTTCCTTTCTTTTTTCATGGCGTTCGAAACTAAGCATGCGATTTCTTGCTGCTCAGCGCAGGCGCAGCGTGGAGATTAGGTAGTTGACATTGATCAGCGCTGTAGCTAGGTCAGCACATCCAGATAGTTTGGGACTGCTGCGCATACGACCGGCTCAAACAATACGGCTGCGGAATAAGCTAGCCAAGCGATGCCGGCGCACCGTACCTGTACGATCGTTGTACCGTGCACGGTTGAGTTGTCAGCGTCAGATTACATTTTTTTATAAAAAAAATTCCAACAGGCCTTTTAATTTGTACTTCGTCAGAAGGGAAGGACGAAGGAAAGTGAAGTGCCCATTAGTTATTGGATTAGCTTTGGAGCTTGATTAATTATCTGCCGAATTGGAGGGATATGGTTACAATAATCCTGTTGCTCAGATTGTATCCAATTTGCATTCAGTTGACCAAGAATATATGTAATGGATGTTCAATCCGCAGGCAACAGATGGAGTGCGTGTGCATATCGAACAAGCGTACCGCTGCAGCAGAGGCTTAACACTAGTAGTACAAAATCGCATTGACTTGGCAAAATTACAAAGTTGAGAAACTGAGGGTAAAATTACAATTACACCTCAAAGCATCTGCTGAGAATTTTTTTTCAAAAAACATCTTTAAAAAAAGAAGAAAAATGAGAGCACGATCAATCGGAGGGCACCGCGAGTAGGCGGCTGGCTGCCGCGGATGGCAAAGCTGGAGGGAGAAGAAAGCCCAGCCGTCGGATCTCTGTTGGCATGCTGTGCAGGTGAGGGTTTTGCCGGACGGCCGATAGGAAATCCAATCCAATTTCAAGGGCGCATTTCTGTAACCGAGCCTCCAATATGCATTCTGCTTAAAGCACTCTACATACACCAAAGGACATGTTTAACAAAGCAAGACGATGCGATCAGTTGCCCCGTGGTGCGCCAGATGACTGGCTCAAGGATAGGTTGTTAGGTGAGTCAACTGTGGCAATGATTTCTTCCAAGCTGGTACGAAAAGGAGCAGCGCTGCCCGGCATGCTTCTGGTTTGAGATGTGGACGATGAGCTTCCCTGCTGATTGGCTTCTGTCAATGGCCTCCCTGTTCTAAAGAAGATAATCCTGGCTCGAGCTTCCACCTGATAACTGGGTGACGTATAGTAGTTGTCCACATGTTTCATGGCTGCAAACAGGAGAGCCCAAGTCATCGATCATGCAGCTAGTAACCAACAAACCTACGTTTAGACTGTTTAGTTTTCTAAAAAGTCATTGCCCAATCGGTGAAAATGTAAGGTACCGGACGAATTTGGCCAAAGTTTGAATGGATGTTTGATGGAAGCAGCACTCCTGGAGACGCGAGCATATTTTTGTCCTTTGTCTTCAGAATCCCTTCCAGTAAGATGCCAACGTAATCATGCTCCTGTACTATGTCTTCTCCCACATTGTAGATGCCATTCACACTAGATGTTTCAGCAATGAGAAGCCTCATCTCACGCATCGTCAATTTTTTAAATATCCCAGGGATAAAAAGCTTTGCGACGAGTAGAGCACTTTCCTGCAATTTAGAAGTATGAATGATGATGAACGAGCAAATATAAATTCTTTCACACAAAGAAACATATCTAGTCGAATCTGCTATGTTTTTGTTTTCCAGTTTGTTTGCTGTGCATGCATCTATAACTCATGGAGATAAAATTAATGTCATTGCACAACCTCTCGTTTTCTGACGCTTCCTTGCGTGCATGGACTCATCTTATCGCTAAATATGTGTATGGTACATCAACTGTCGCAAGAAATATTCCTCGTAGATTCCTGTATCTTTCTTTTTCAAACAAATCAATTTAACATTTCCAATAAAGGTAGCAGAGGAATGTTGTGTTTCTTAACACAATCCTACTGCTCTTATTATCTAAGGTTCCCACTACTCTTATTTTCTTGGAACTAACATCAACTTACCGTAATGATCAAGTGTTAGAATAAAGGTATGAAGATGTGATAGCAGCAGATTTGTGCAAATGGGCTTGTGGTTAATTATCTCAGCCGTCCTATTTTCCTTAGCGAAGCTAGACCTTCTCTCAACCAGAGCTAGTGTGTCCGCAGAGGAAAAGAGCACTGGGGTGAACCGTGAACACCAAAACTACCAGGGAACATACAGAACCACAACATCCTCTTCTGCCAATCGAGCAAGCACCTGTAGTATTCTAACATTGCAGAAATTGGAATGTTAAAAATAAATCTTGTTTTAAATCATTACTCTTTTAAAGCTGTCATGCAGTTTACCAAACGGATGTCTTAGAGCCTGAATCCCCTGCTTCGGTGGCCCAAACACACGCCTGCCCGAATCTGGCCAAGCTGCTTGCCTCCATCCGGATGGGGTGGTACCATCCGAATGCAGGCGCTTCAGCGGCCAAACACACTGTTAGTGGCAATAAAAGATACACATCTGTTTCACTCTCGTAGAATTGAGAAAGGAAGAACAACCACAGAATTATTAAGTTTCAGCAAATGTAAAGTCAATAAAATGAATGAGCACACAAGGAAACATATTATGAAAGTGTACCTGCCATAGAAAGGCCTCAGCAGATGGATCAGAGTGGCGCAGTAGCTCTATCTTTTCAGCTTCGATGAAGAAATGATGCATCACAGAATCCATAATCATGTCGCAAATATAAGGCTTCCCAGTTAGCACCTCATAAAGACCCAAAGTGCTTCCATGTAATAAAACTGGATCCAATGATTGTCCTCTGCTTTTAGAATCAACCAATTGTCCCTGACTTGTCCACTGTCCAAAAAAGGGAGCAAGGGGAGGTATATGCTTATTATAGAACCAATCAAAGTAGTAAAGTACATACCAAAATAATGTAATCAAATGATCTTGAGGCGGAACGGACCTTTTCTACTCCAATCGAAACAAGCCATACACCAGTTGCACCTGACCCTTCCCTATAAAGGAGTGGGCCATATTCATTTACTGTTTCTTTTGCATTACTTAACAAATGATCACGTACAGCAGAAGGTAGAATACTGACAACAGGATGAATGTATAAAAGATCGCCAACTCTTGACATTTTCACCAATGGTGGGTTCCTCTTAAGCTTCTTCAAGTCTGTCTGACAAGTGAATTAACTATTGAGAACTAGCATATTTATTGTGATTTGTAAAGTGAAACCACAAAGTTTATTCATTTTCACTTGCGAACAACAAAAACAAGTCAAATATTACAGATACCTGCAAAGCGTCATCTAGATGGAACATTTCTTTTTTCCTCCAATAATCCAGTTTTCCGAAGGTTTTGAGTATACTGATTCATGTGTGTCAATACAAAATATGTTACTTGCAAAGTCTTTAGCGAAGAAAGCACCTGTAAATGTGGAAACACTTTTTCAGAATCCAGGCAACAGCAAACTCCCAGGAGATAATCAAGCATCACTCAGTTGGCTAGCTGTAGGAGTGCCCACGATTCCCACCCATCTTTGAGTCCCAGGCTCCACAGGGCTGCCTCACAGATGTTATTAAAATGCCACAGGTGCCATTGCCTGCTGGTCTAGTTTTAAAATGAGCTCCCAAATTCACATATGGCTATTTTTTTAAATCAATGGGGCACACTTTTAGTTCATTCATGTAGCAATGTTTTTCTTCGACAAGAATATCAATTCATATTCTGAAGTCCTGTGGGGGGCTTTTACGAAATAAGACTATGACATGAATGGATTTTTCCAGGAAACAAATAATTATTCAAAAAATTTCTACCAAATCTCGCGATTCAAAAAATCCCCAGCTAACCATTTATGAAGTCACTGAGCCTTTCAACGCCATCCAAGTACATGCAAACTATCCAAAGGTCAAACTAGTCTAATTTCAGTTTTAGTTCATATGATGTGCATTATCTGGTTTTGCAAAAGATATCTGCTAGTTGCAAGAAAGAACGGTCAAGATTTTGTTTTCGAAGCTGAAGGCTCCATTTATGTCGAGTCAAATGCTAGAAGCAAATTTTGTAGCCAATTTTGCCAATGCTAAATGGTTGGCGAGCGGCCTCGTAGCCACAACCACAAGCATGAGGAAATATGACACGAACATCTTCCAAATAATTTCTAGCTTCCTCCTGTTCAGCATTACTTTCACCAATAACAATTCTTGCAATCTCACTAGCACCTGAAGAAAGAAGAGAAAGTATTTATTGAGAACTGGTGATGGTCGATTAGGATCATACATGCAGCTCGTACTCCAAGCATCTACAAAACAGTATGAAAGAGAAAACAGGAGAACTGAAAATTGTTCAGAGAAAGATGAATTCAGACAGGCTTTTCATTGTAACCACAAAACGAGTTTATTATTTTTGGTTCAACCTTAATATGCTAAAGTAATTTTGACCATACCAATGAAAAATGAGCCAGGAATGAATACCACCTCTTGCTGTATCTGGTTGATTTTACAGAAAGAATAGATTATGTCTCTACCTTAAAGTAGATACTACTTCCTATTTCCACTTATGAACGACAACAATACACACCAAAACTTCCAAAATATAATTAGCACAGTAAAAAAGTTCCAAATTTTACCAAGAAAATCATACAGTTGTCTCCGTGCAATTCTATGAGCACGAAGAAATGCAGCACAGATGTAACATCTTGACTCCAATCTTTGTACAGCGAAGTACTCCCTCCGTCCCAAATTATAGGTCGTTTTGACTTTATTAGATTCATAGTCTTTGTTATGCACTTAGATATACCCTATGTCTAGATGCATAATAATATCTATGTATCTAGAAAAGTCAAAACGACCTATAATTTGGAACGGAGGGAGTATGTGACAAGCCTTTGAGGCAACTAGCTCTGGAGAAACCTATAGTAATTTGGGAAATGAACATTGGACCGCAAAACCTTCCAATCACATAATGGTTGACTAGAAACAAGATCCATAGCTTCATCAACTGATCTCATTAAAATGTTTGCTGTAGCTTGAGTTATCCATCCCTCTCCAATCATACCCAAGTAAGTGGCTTGCACACCTGATCAAAATACCAATCAGGTGCATATAATGAATTGATGCAAGCACAAAGACACCAAATCAGGTTGCACCATTGTACACGTAGTGCCACTTACAATAAAACTTGGCAATAAAATCAGAAGTCAATTAACCAAATCAAATTCATCAGCACATTATGTAACTAGGTCACACGCCATTCAAAAGCCGTACATGGATATCCTTTAAGTTCATGGCATGCGTGTGATCATCTTCGTCAGCACGTGGGCGTACATGATCATCTCCCAAGTTATTTAAGTTCACGACATGTATGTGATCATTTTTGTCAGCATGTGGATGTACATGATCATCTCCCAAGTTATTCAAGAATGTGATATTTTTCTTTACAGTAACCCAATCAACAGGTCCAAGCTCCCCATCATCCCTAAGATCACCAAAAGCCTCTGGTGCCTTGTTTAGCATTTCATATCTTGTATAATTCAACATGCGAAGCTGCAGAAGCAATCACAGAAAAGAACTATGAAACCCAAAACTAAGAATTAAGATGAGTCAATTCATCACCGTTGCCAATTAACCTTTTAACCCATAGGCACTAGAATAAAATATATGTAAGATATTGCACCCTACATTCTACAAACTCATTGATTAATCTAAGGAGAAGGAAGACAGGTATAGGTTACAAGTTTAAAATATTCCTATTTCGCCATGGATAGGGTGAAGCTCGAGCTGGAGGAAATGGCTTGGGCTAGAGCAAAAAACAGGGGTATTTATAGGAAGAACACCAACCGGTACTAAAGGGGAACATTAGTACTTGTTGGTGCCCCCACCCGGTTCTAAAGGAGTGCCACATTTGTACTGGGTTGGGGCAGCAACCGGTACTAATGTGCACTCACATTAGTACCCGTTAGTGCCCCCAACTGGTACTAATGGGTGGGTGGTGTATTAGTACTGATTGGGAGCACCAACCGGTACTAATGTACACCCTTTAGTACCGGTTGTTGCCCCCAACCGGTACTAAAGGGTCTCACGGACGCCCCCTCAGGGACTATCTGTTAGGTCCGGTTAGCATTAGTACCGGATCCAATTTGAACCGGTACTGAAATCGTGGATGAAAGGTCCATTTTCTAGCAGTGATGTTTTCTCATCAAAGACACGGCAATGTGAGGAAAGGCTTTTTCTTCGCACTGGGCAGGCTATGGGCACTGTTAGTGATATGCGGAGGAATTTTCTTTTCTGTATGAAGCGCTATGCGGCATATTCACAGGGAGACCATTATGTGGTCTGTGAAGCAAATTTTGTTATGAGGTATGTACTCTCTCCTAGTCATCTTCATTTCACTTTTTTTTAAACTATCTGTTAGCTAAAAAATATTTAAGTTACATTCTCTATTAAAATCAATTCTTTGGATGGTTTCATACTTTGCAGAATATCTTTGTCACACAATGAGTACCAAATAATTAAACTGCCAGTTGGCATTGAAGTGTCTACCAAACCTGAGGCACTTTATCTAGGAAAATCAGAGAAGGGAGTGTATTGTGCGCTAGTTGATGATTCAGATCAGATATGCCAACTTCGGGTTTGGACCCTTAAGAAGTTGTGCGACCAAATGGAGTGGGTCTTGATGCACCAAGCCAACCTTGGGTCTATTTTGGCATGTCAAAAACATGTTCGCGATCGTCAAATAAATGGACCCTGGATGTTAAATGATATTAATTACCATCAACGTTGTGGTGAAGGTGAAATTGTAGTGCCAGAGAAGTTGGAATGGGACTCCGCCAGCGATAATGTTATTCAAGCTGAAGGTGGGGTTGAGTACGATGAATCGATCGACTTTCTTGGGTTCCATCCCTATAAGGAAATTGTGTTTTTGAGTGAGTCATTCAGAAGAGGAGTGGCCTATCATTTGAATAGCTCAAAGGTTCAAGAGTTGGGCAGTTTGTATCCTACAAATTGCGGACAAATTGCTGGCCAACATCAGCTCATTAGACAGTCCTTCCCGTACACACCATGCTGGATGGGAGAGTGTCCTCCAAGTGAATAATTTATCTTGTTTTGAAGGATAACAACAGATGGTGGAAAGTGATTCAATTGTGGAACATATGGCTTGTTGATTATGTTTGAGAACCATAGATTTTTATAATTTATACAGGGATGTTATTTCTATTCGGAGATGTTAAGAGTGGACATCTCCAATCTATTTTATCAGTCTGTTGCCAATTGTTATGAGTGGCATGCTGATTGCCTTGTACACAAGTTTGTGCATCTTCTAAACAAGTTTGGCATCCAGAGTCTTAGTTATTTGTTTAGAATAAAGCATGATTTTAAATTTCAAGAGTGGTCGTATCATGTCATCATGTACTATAATTCGTTCCTGTCTAACGCAGCTTATAAGAAATTAATGAGTAAATCAATTCGAGAAGGGAATGGAACTGTGAAATCGTTTATGCACATTGTAGTGTCGAGTTAGTTGTATAGTTTCTTTTGGTTATTGTACCAAATTTATTATGATGTTCTTCACATAGCATCATTGAGATAATGAGATCCTACAATGTGCTTATTTTGTCAGTTGACCAGATTTTTATTATTTTTGTGCCAGTGTGGCCATGTGGGTATAGCAACTTTCAGTACTAAATTTGCTCTCCCTATTTTTCTAGGATTACTTCTTTTGTGGGTAAATTTAATTTTGCAGCCTCTTAAGCTATATACAAAGATTCTGCCTAGTTTTCAGAATGTCCCACTCTAACTAAATCCAGAAGGTCCTCGCTTGTTAAAGTTTTCTTTTTTGGTTTGTTTGCATATTCTCTGTTTTCCTGTCTACTTAAATTGGTGTCTATGGGTACCTACTGTTTTCTAGTGTCATGCATGTGTGTGGTATGTTTCAGTTTGCTCACGCCAATATGGTTATTGTCTGCATCAACAGTATCCTGTCTCTGGTGTGGTAAGCGTCTGACGACACATTTACCCTAGCTTGCCATTTGCCAACTTTATTTTTTCAGCTGAGCCGAGCTAGAATGGGCATGATGGACCTTCATGGCCCGACGGGCCACCGGACCAGCTTGGCACGGCTAATAGCCCCTTAGTGCTGGGCCTGGGCCGCTGCTTTGGCCCATGGGCCGGCACGGCACGGCTATTATCTAGCCGAACCGTGCCGAGTCTAAACGAGTCGGGCCAAACCGTGCTCGGGCTAGGCAAGGTCAGGCCGCCCGTTTGGCCATCTATACTAGGCCCTAGTACACCACAAACAACTCAACAACTTGCACAATCATCAAATACACCGTTGGGTGAGCATGGCGCACATTGTGATCAACCAAGCAGCACCAACAAAACAATAAGAGCAAATCACCCTGTGTGGAGCCTGGACGGGCTCCAAAATGTCATAGAAGCCGAGCGAATAAAATGAGAAAAAAAACATATTCATTTATTGTTCAAACAAATGCAAACTTATGCTTCGGAACTTATTCATAGTTTCATACTCGGCAGTAAGATCGCAGATTAAACGTCACATACTTCGAAACCGATTCATTCCTCTCACGCTTCCCAGAGTGTTCTTGTTTCGTTCAGACAGTACTTGGGGCTCAGGGTCGCAGGTAGTAGTAGTAGTACATCGTTGCCTACACTCCGCAGAAGTCCTTGAGTCTATCCTCATGGCGAGCTCCATGAGCGACGCAGAAGTGCATGAAGTCGTCGTTGCAGTGGGGCTTGAAACGGGGCGGGTGCTCCTCGTCAACGAGCTCATCCGGCGCCTGGATCTTCAGACCGGGCAGCGCGAACAAGATGGCCGAGTACCTAGCGACATCCCCACCGACGGTGACCCGGTGAAATGGCGCGCGCACCCTGTCGTTTGTCCACGCCTAGACATGACGGAAAACTCATCGATCAATCCGGAGTTCTCGTGCACACAAGGAAGACAGAGTTGGTGCAGGTCAGTCATATATGGTGCGCGCGTACCCGGAGCTCGTTGCCGGCTATGACGACGAGCGACGCCGGCGACGACGGCCTGAAATGGATCCACTCCCCGTCGCCGGTCTGCACCTCCAGGCCGTCCACCGCGTGCTGGCAGACGACGGTGAGCATGCTGCAGTCCTGGTGGGTCCCGTACCTGACCTCCTTCCCCTCGGCGTCGCCGCCGGGTGCGTTGTAACGCGCCATCCGGAACACGTGCCGCATCGACTCCCTCATCGCGTCGTGGTACTCGGGCACCCCGAGCCCCTCCATCACCATCCTCTGCACCGACTCCTCGAGCTCCGCGATCCGCCGCGCCGCGCCATGGACGGCCTCGCTGCAGAAACAAACGCTACGGTGTCAAAGGACCAATCTTCCAGATGAGGTCGGCCAAGACGCGGACGGCCGGCCTACCAGAAGGCGGCGTTGTCGCCGCCCGGCCACATGAGGTCGGCGAAGGCTCGGACGCGCTCTGGTTCGACGCGGTCCGAGATGGCGAGGCTCTCGTAGGCGTTCGTGAACCCGGCCATGCTGCCGAGGTAGCCGAAGAGGGGCCTGTCGGGGCTGCAGGTGTTGCGGCGCTTGGCGTCGTCAGGGAGCGCGAAGAGCTTCTTGACGGCGCCGTCGAAGAACGCGGCGCGGAGGTCCGGGGTGAGCGCCGGGTAGTGCGCGTCGAAGCAGCCGAACGTAGCGAGGGCGTCGACCACCTGGGCTCGCACCGCCGCCCACTCCCCGGCGCCCGGCGCCGACGGGTCCACGCCGGAGAAGTCGATGCGGGGGAGCTCCAGCTGCCTCGCCTCCGCGCCCATCTCCTCGCCGTCTCCGGGGTCCGTGAGCAGAGAAGGAAAACAACGATACGGCCGAGAACAATAACTCACCCATATATATAGATGGCGAGATGGGCCGCCCGACCCTAACCTGGCACTAAACCGATTTGGCCCGACCTGAATAGGCTCGGCACTATCAGGTCCCCTAACCTGGCACTAAACCGATTTGGCCCGGCCTGAATAGGCTCGGCACTATCAGGTCCGATAGCTTTTTCGTGCCGGGCTGGGCTGGCACTGCGTGCCGAACTGCTGGCCCAGGGTTGACATGATGGTCTTTTTATTGTGCCGGGCTAGCCCGCTAGCACACCAGGCACTATCGTGCGCACTACAAAGCAAGCAAGAGAGGAACAATCGATCGAATCAAGATGCAAGAATGAATCAACAAATTCACCGCAAAAATCGCCAAAGCTCATGAATCTAGCATATGAATATACGGACATTAAATCCATCACAAAATCCATAAAAAATGAGTCCCATCGGTGGCATCGTCGGTAGCCGGCGCGGCTCTTGGCAGCGCCCCCACAGCAGGGGCCGGTTGGCAGCGCCCCCACAGTGGCGGCGGCCGCGGTGACCGGCGCACCTGCCCAACGATGGCAACAGCTGGCGCGCCTCCCATTTGGAGGGAGCCAGGGTCCACCTCGCCGCCATCGCCATCTAGCTGAGAAAGAGGTGCAGGGGCACCTCGCCGCCGTTGCTGTATCGTAGGGGAGGGGAGGGAGTAGGGAAGGAGAGCGGGGAAGTGGAGGTGAGGAAGAGCATAGGGAGGTAGGAAGCCGAGGAGGGGAGCAGGTGAGCGGCGGGCGACGGGCTTCTTCCGCACCAGGCGGCTGGGGTCGCGTAGCAGCGGAGCCGTGGTGCTGAGTCGGCGCCGCCCACGACGCCCCCGAGGGAATGGGAGGGGTCGCGCCATCGCGAGGTTGAGGGGAGCTGGGTGGGATGGAGGGAGGCGGCCGGGTGTAGGGAAAGATGAGGGAGAGGAAGGAAAAATAGTCTATATACTAGGGTTAGGAAATACGAGCCACTGTCAGGTCGGCCCAAAAATCGTGTCGAGCTCGGTCTGGCCCAGCGTGCTGGGGGCCTAGGCACGACACGACGCATCGTGCCGGTCCAGCTCGGGCATTATCCATTGCGGGTCGTGCCGGGTTTTTTTGGGCCGTGCTACGGGTCGTCCAGCGGGCCTGGCCCGTGTGGCCATCTCTAACCATGGATGACGTATGGCCACGCTCTACATTCAAACCCCACGAGCTTATCAAGACACGTACGTCTGGCCTCGTTAGAATCGACAAATTGAAATAATGGGCGCCCATCAGCATCCAGAATAAATCGATATGGGGCAGGAGCAGCTGTTTCGTCCTCAGCTGACCTTCAGATTAGATATGATATGATATGAAATGGCGAGTTTAGATATGACTAGCAAGATGCCCGTGCGTTGCTACGGTATTGCTACGGCGAAACGACATTGCTTAGCGCGCGATGTTTTTTATCGTGTCGTGTAGTGCACCAAATTTTTTATCGTGTTGTGTAACTTTTTTTTATTTTAGTAGTATTAAACTTTTCATATATAGTAAAGTGCCCATGCGTTGCTACGAGAAAATAAAAATATAACAAGATCTCACTTGGTGAATCATCGAGTCTGCGCAATTTCCGACCGGTAATAGTTTCCAGTGGTTTTCAACCATGCACACAAAAGCCAATGAGCAAAAATAAGTAAATTAAACTGATACAGTTCACCTCGCTGCTGCCTCCCGTTGTTGGTGCCAGTGGCGGGGTTGGCTTCCGAAAGATTTGACGTATTCTTTGCGGTTTGCGCAACTGCTTGATCCGTCATTGCAAGGTGGTGTTTCTGCAGTGGCGGGGTTGGCTTCCGAAAGATTTGATGTATTCTTTGCGGTTTGCGCAACTGCTTGATCCGTCATTGCAAGGTGGTGTTTCTGCGCAGGTGTCCATGACGGCTTCGTCCTGGTTGCTGATAGCCTGATAGAGCTTCATCCTGGCCTCCATTGCCCCCGATCTAGTAGCTCGTCAGGGCTCTGATGGTGGGCACGAGGCTACAAGCTCAAGCGTGCAGCCTCACGGTGGTCTGAGTGCAAGCCACGCACGCCGGCAAGAGACTCCAGCGAGCTCGGAAGGCATACCACCGGATACCGGTTCCGTGTAATACGTTGGATTTGGGCTAAAAAAAGTTTGGGCTAAAAAACGACAATCAAAGCGGGGCCTAAAATTTTAATTAGAGTTATGAACACCATGTTTCAAAGTTGTGACAAACATCAGCATTTATTCGTGCCTCTTTCTCCCTCATCTACCCGACAACCAACACACACCCAACAGTTTTCTTTACTATTTATATTTACATCTTAGACTAATTCTCTGTATTAATATTTATTTATTGCACTCTTTTTAAAAATGAAGTTGAGTCCACAAATATATCACCACCAAACAATGAAATAGCAAGTCATTTGATAAGCGGATAGATTCAGGAGCAAAGCTGCAGACCCATCTCTCAAGTATGCTTGTTAGAAGGAATGGATTGAACATGATCTGGGACAATACAAATCTTCCTCAAGGTGCAAAGCATTGCTAAAGAAAGCATTTTCTTACACTGTTTGGGTTTCAGGATCCCACATTATACACAGTGCACTCATGATGTTTTTCTGGCTAATTCATGACATCTGTATACCAGAATAGTACCGACAAGATATTGATCTATTGCTCCCACCTCTGCTCAAGATCTCTTGTATGAAAAATATTGCCGTATTTTGTTCAATGGGAGATGTGCAGTTTGACTAACCCTTTATGGAATCCTCCATGCACAAGTTAATTAGCTTATTGAGCTGTGTCCCAATCTCAAAATTATCATAACCATCAGCTTCAAAGTCATGGATCATATGTGATTTTGGAAGATTTGATTCGGATGGACTGGAGAAGCAATGCGCCTCACAAGCCTCAGGACCATTGGATCTATTCTCCATAGCCTCATTTTCAGGGGTTGCACAATGTCCTGCACCTACTTTTCCCTCTTGAGAATCTAAGTTACATGCTCGCAAACCAGGCTCTTGTGCTTTGTTGCAGTCACCACCTCTAGAATCATGATTTGCATTCGATATTGGAAGCTTTGACTCAAGAGAATCCAAATAGTTACTCCCTTTATGAAGCCCAGCGCCACGTTCATATGCCACCCCAGCTTCTTTCTCCATGTTCTTTTCATCAGTGAGCGGCCCAAGAATCCCTGAACCCAGCCCTTCAGAATAATAGGAACCTGCAGTTACAAATTCATAGTTTGCATCTGATTCAAGAATCTCCGGTCCAATCAACCTGGAGTGGTGATGCTCCTCAAGAGCTTTAGAGCTCCTCAGCTTCTTTTCCACTGTTGGCTGATCACACTCAGAGCCTGCCACCTCGTCCGTAACGTGCCACTCTTGAGGAACAGGAAGTGAGATACTGAAGTCAAACTGCTTGCGCCGGCTCACAGGCTCACAACGCCCACTTCCCAAATCACATACCACACCGAGCGCCAAAAGCCTCGATTTCAACGAATTGGTCAAGGAACTGGAACTCCCTTTGCAATATCCATACGCATCCAATCGTAACTTCCCTTTACGGCCTAATTCGGATACATCAGATCCATACCTCGAGGGGCCAAAAATTTCTCCGGCCATTAGTTCCTTCGCCTCAGGAACGCCACCGCTAACCCTCGAACCGGCGGCTAGGGTTCCAGGCGCGGGGGTGGTGTCGATGGTGACCTCCAGCGCCTGCGCCTCGCGCTCGGAGTGGGCGGAGCCCGGGCGGAGAGATGGGTAGCTGAACGGAACGGCATGGGAGGAGTCACCAACCGCGGTGGAGCCGCCGTGCCGGCCACCTTCGCCCCGACCTCGCCTGCGGCCGCGACTGCTTAAGGGGGGTGAGGAGGAGAAGGTGGCGGCGACGAAGGCCGGGGAGACGAAGGACGGGAGCTTCCGTGATCGCTGATGAGGGAGGGCAGCGGCAGGGCGCCCCGCTCCGGCCGTCACCCGCGCCCCATCCCCCGATCCCCTTTTTCGTCTCCCTGTTTCAGAGGAAGGAGAAGCATTTTTCACTAAACCCCCTCGATTTTCTTATTTTTTTCACCCGAGCCCCTCTATCTTCAGATTGGACTGCGGGTTGATTTCATGAAATATCAGGGTTTTTTTTGAAAAATAAGAGCGACGTACGAAAAGCCGAGGCAGAGACGCTACTTGATTTAATAATAGGTATAGATATGAAATTGACAAATTATTTTGAGGTTGCTATTGCGAGTTATTTTCTAGCTTTGTTGTGATGTGTATTGTATATGCATGTAGTAAGACCAAATTAAAGAGGAGGAATTGAGCACGCTCATAGTAGTTGTGACGTGTAGGATTTTTTTATTAAAGGAATCCATTATTTCGGCTTCGGCTGAAGGTACACACTTCATCATTTTTTTGTTACAGTTTTAGCTCATGGTTATGGTGAGACATGAGCAAAACAAAATGACAACGGATAGCAGATGTTCCAAACAACTAAAGTCAAAGCAAAAAAAATCAAAACACATAGACTATTAATGACACATCCACCAGTGTATGACGAAGACCGCCATTTGCATGAACATCATCTTAACCAAGCAAATAATTAAGCATCATGCGAAGGTTATTCGTGTCAAATTTTCTGGACTGAGTCAAACCAAACTTCCTCCGGTGGCGTAGGGAGGAAGTTTATTCGGCATTCCCTGCATTTGTTTTTTTTTTATCCCAGTAGTACGACGCTCCGATGCCTGATCTGATATTCTGATCTACGCACGAAATTAAACAGGACACGAACACAACGGAATCCATGTATGACGGACCACGAGAGAAATTACAAAGTTGGCAGTGGACTAATTTCATGCGGTCCGGGTACTCCTCACGGATCTTGGAGATGAGGAGCGTGCCCATGCCAGAACCCGTGCCGCCACCCAGGGAGTGGCATACTTGGAACCCTGTCAGCAACGCGGGTAATGTCAGTGGCAGTCGGTTTCAGTTTTGACAGATGCAGTGATCAAAGGGTGCGTTTGGTTTGGAGACAAGAAGGGATGGGACGGTGCCGTCTCTATTTTTTGGGATGGGATCATCCCGTCTGATGTTTGGTTCAGAGGGATGAATTCATCCCAGTTTTTTGTTTGGTATGATGGATTGAAAACGAGGGACGGATGGCTCGGGTAACACCGTTAGCTGCATGTGTTTAGTGGGACCCACATGTCATATATGGGCCCACGTGTCATCTTCTTTTCTTTTTTTTTCTCTCCTCACCCTTATCTTCTCCAACCAGACCCATCTCCCTATTTTGCCACCGGCAAGCCGGTTCCCACCCCCGCCGGAGCTCCCTGCCGCCCAGGCCGCGCCGCCCCCGTTCGCCCCCGCCTGCCGCCCAGGCCAGCCGCCCCTGCTCGCCCCCGCCGGAGCTCCCTGCCGCCCAGGCCGCACCGCCCCCACTCACCCCCGCCGGAGCTCCCTGCCGCCCAGGCCGCGCCGCCCCCGCTCGCCCCCGCCGGAGCTCCCTGCCGCCCAGGCCGCGCCGCCCCCGCTCGCCCCCGCCGGAGCTCCCTGCTGCCCCCGCTCGCCCCAGGCCGCGCCGTCGGAGATCCCCGCTCACCCCAAGACGCGCCGCGCCAGTCTCGCGAACGGAGAAGGACGGAGCAGACGGCGCCCGAAGTGGGATGACCCTGTCCGCTCGTTTTGGCCGGACGGGGTCATCCCGCATCTTGGCAGCATATTCCCATCTGTGGACCGTCCCATCCCTTGTGACTCCGAACCAAACACTATCAAATTTGGGATTGTCCCATCCCGTCCCGTCCCGTCCCGTCCCCGGTACCAAACGCATCCAAACATAACTGTTCCCCTTGCCGTCACTAATATCAAGTGAAATGTGATCAGAAATTCAGAGTTTGCTATATAGTTCAGACTCAGATATCAAATTAGTTCAGTCCTGTAAAAAGCCCAGGCTATCAAAAAATGGAAGCATGAGTAACAGGAAATTTTAGCCTTGATCTTCACACACATACAACTTCAAGTTATGCATTGCAAGTTGCAACCAACTTGTTAGTTTTTTATGCTTCTTTTATTAGGTGTACTAAAATCCATTTCACCTCATGTAAGTCCAAATGCAATCATGCAAGTATATACACTAAACAAGTAAGCAACACATGAGTAATCCACCGAACTCCACTGGGTACAGCCTGTCTCACTGTCTCGTTCGTCGGAACCACCACCGACACTATTACAGCAGCAGCAGATCTAGATAATTTCTTTTTTATTCTGGTAGGTCGTACAACATTGTCATTAATCAGAACATGATAATAATGTCATAAGTAGTGCATTATTGAGATAATCTCATAAACTTTCAGCATCCCAACAAGATGTTGACAGGTGATCTCAGCATCCCAACAAGATGTTGACAGCTGATGTAACGTTTCTTCAGTACTGAAAACTGGTATCTGACCGACAAAAGCAAGTATTAGGCACCTCGAGGGACTGAAAATCTTCTCTAAACAACAAAAAAATGTGATTTTACAAGTAGCAATAATCTTTTTCAGAAAAATTAAAATTCACATATGTAGTAGCGCACAAATGAGGTGTTTGGTCAGTAAAATATGTCCTGCATAGTCATAGCTTGGTAGGACAACAAACGCATAACAGTAAGTTCTGCTTGGCTGCGATCATGTTTGTTTGTACCCACTGAAAAAAAATACTTAAGCAGAAAACACTTGGCCCCATTGCGAATAGCAAAGTTGCAGGACAAATTCATGAGAAAATCTGGGGGAACAGACGAGACATCTACCTTCTTCAGAACTGCAGTGCATGTATGAAGTCATAACCTCATGATTACTTTTGGTTTAGAATTAGCCACGTCCGCACACACATAAATGTAGCTTCCAACATATTAAACAAGGTCTTGGACTGACAGAATTCGTCTAATATTATGCAGTGTAGTGTAGCATCAAGTTTCTATTTCAAATTAATCTGCCTGTGACTCTCTTTTTTTTTCGAGATGGGGATTACCCCGACCTCTGGATCAATCGATGCACACAGCTTTTTTTATTGTATACTTCAGAAGATTTCAAATATTATAATCATGGAGCAGTCAAGGTTGAGGCATGAATCAACCATGTAAAAATGAAAAGCATCAAATAGCTATCCATTTGCAATTTTCCTAGTGTGTTGCCACCCAGCAGCCTGGAAATAGAAGTCCTGTGCAACCATCAGCAGCTGGTTGCATCCAGTAACTATAGGCTCCCACTGATCCATCGGGAGGAGGTGGGACCATAATTGTATCCAGTGCACCACCATACGAATAACCTGCAAAAAATTAGTACCCGTTTGTTTGTTAAAGATAAAGTTATTCATGCAGTTACAAATGGATCAACATGAAGCTGACACTCCAATACGTATCCTAGCCTTATTTTTCTTATCTACCCCGTTAAGCCAATTTCCGAACATATTCTTAATATTGGAAGGGGGTGGTATATTATAAGTGAAGTAAACTATACGCCAAATATTGCGGGCAAAAGGACATGATAAAAACAAGTGTTCAGCGGACTCCATTGAGTCACAAAAGCAACACTTTTGACATCCGTTCCAATTCCGTTTAGCCAGATTATCTTTTGTTAACAGGACACATGAAAATCTTAACCTTCAAGGGTACTTTTAACTTCCATAAGTATTTGTGCAAGTATCTCGTATTACCATTCATGAGTTGGAGATACAGAGACTTCACAGTGAATTTACCAGTAGTAGTTAGTTTCCAAACAAACTGGTCTGGATCAACAGACAAGTTAACTATCATTAGGCGCTGACATAAATGCAACCATTCGTTCCATTTATTACTAGTCAAACCTCTTCTAAAAGCAATATTTAAGGGTGTTTGAGCAAGTACATTTGCAACACGAACATGCTTGTGTCGCATAATATTATATAATGACGGATATTGTTGAGCCAAAGGTGTGTCACCAAGCCAAATATCTTCCAAAAACGAATGGATTGTCCATTTCCAATTTTGAAAAATCTATGGTGAAGAATCCATCCTTGACCCGCATCAGCCCTTTCCAAAAGGGTGAATAAGTGGGTTTTGCATGTACTTGAGCAAGAGTTTTATCCTTCAAATATTTGTTATGTAACAATTCTTGCCACATACCTTCTCAGTAAGAAGTTTAAGAAGCCATTTGCTAAATAAACATTTGAGCCTGCGACTCTCTAGCAAACAATTAGAAAATCTCATATCTGGCCTCAAGTTTCACTCACTTGATTTAAGTGGAAACAGGCATCCAAGATGAATTCCGATAAGTACTGATCTATGTTGATTCCAATCATCTCAATCGACATTAGACAATGAAGCAACTTGTGAGACAATAGGACTATAATCTGAATAGTGCCACTACAGTAAATGCAACTCAAATGAAAGTGATGTTTCAAAATAGCATTAAAATGATCTTGGTCTTTCAATTTATCCTGCTAGCAAATGAGGTAATATTTGGGTTTCGAGGAAAAACTCCCATTCCTTCCTTTCACAATGAATTAACTCTATATTCAGATAAGTTTCCTTCAGTAATCTATTTTCCTCCATCCAGAGTTTAACATCACCAAATCTGACAGCATTGATACTCGACGATCTGGCACGGTGGCACCCATCGAGGCCTGCCTGTCAACACTGCCAACTTGGCATAGTTGTGTTTATTAATGCAACCAATTTCTCTTGTAATGTCCAGTGCACACGGTGGCAACCAACAGTCGGCGAACCTATTAGATGCAACCAATGCATCTAGGAGTTATAATGTCTGCTATGTTTTGATTTTTCCCGTACATGACAAGATTTTTATTTCCTATGGTTTTCTAACCATTAAATGACAATATAATTTTGCAGAATGTCCTTGTCAAATGACAAGTATTATGTAATTAAACCACCGGCAGCAGGAATTACAGAATTGTATTTGGGGAAGTCAGAAAAGGGGATTTATTGTGCATCATTTCAAGGACGATGCAGACTTCAAGTTTGGATCCTTAATGAATCGTGTTCTCAGATGGAGTGGGTGTTGAAGCATGACCGGGACCTTCTTCCGTTGTTAATGAAGAATAAGCTCAAGGAACCATGTCAAAATTATAATGATCATTGTAATCAAAAAGTGCGCGGACCTTGGATACTTCAGGATATTAACAACAATTACAAAAAGGATGTCAAGAAGAAAGCAATTTTAAGAAAGAAATTTGTGTGGAGCTCAGATGCATCGGATGATGATGAGACTGAATATAGTGTAGCAAATGAGCCAAAATTTACCTTCTTTGAGCTTAAGTGAAGTCATTAAAGCTTAATGGAACCAATGAACAGCCTTGCACCCAAGTAAAATGACCCCTTTTGCCCCTCACGAGCTAAACATGTGTTTAAGCCATAACTCAATTTTTGTCTTAAGAACTTAAAAATATGCCTAACTAAGAGTTGTATAACTCACAAATTCTAACAACTTTTGTAATTAGCGTTTTGCTTGAAACTGATCGGAAAAGGGTCAAAATATCGAATTACAAATCTGGGCCGAAAGGTGCAGATCAAATAAAGTCAGAACTTTGGAGCCCTTTTTCTCACATTTTCGAATGTATGCTAATGACAAACCTTTTATGAAAGTTTTAGTGCTACGAGTCCTTAACAACTTTGATTTTTGAGCATAGGCCAAAATCTGCACGGAAGGTTTTTAAAAACGAGGTCAAACGCAGCTAAAATGGTCAACACTGTCAAAAATGGCTGAAGTGTTCAAGTCTGAAAGTTTCGGATTTTGCCAAACTTTGAAGCGTTTTATCTTCAATTCAGCTTCGAATTTGAAATCAAGACAATTACAAGAATTGAACTTAGATCCTAGGCCTACAACTTTTGTAAAGGGGGTAGGGGTTGTGCAGTTCAAAAATCTGGAGAAGATCGCGCTCGAAGATTGCCCTATCGTCCGATCCCGCAAATCCCGCACCAGAGCTCACGCCGAGCACGCGTGCGTCGCGCTCCCCTCGCCGGCCGCCCCGTGGCACGTGCTCCTCGTCGCTGCCCCATCGAGTTGCCCCCTGCCGCTGCTCTATCCGCACGCGCCGCTCTGGCACGCCACCGCCGCTGTGCTCGCCAACGTACGCCCGAGACAAGACGCAACAGCTCCTCGGCCTCGCCTGCAGCGCCCTGATGGAGCCGTTCACCCGTGCATGCCTGCTTCGCCTGCGGCGCCCGCCTGCAAGCACGCCCGCCAAGTCGCCTCCCCTATCCGCCAATGGTGCTCGCCGTGGCCGGTCCACCCCGCAGCAGCGTACCAACGCCCCTCCGACCCACCGGCCAGCCCCACGAGCTCGTCGCGGCTATAAATAGCTCGCCCACCCCACCGTACTCCCCTCCCCACTCTCGCAGCACCTCGCCACGCTCAAACTTTGCCGGCGAAATCCACCGCCGTGAGCGAGTCTCCGGTCGATTCCTTGCAGCCACGGCGCCTCCTCGTCGTCCCGCTTCCATTTTGCCCCTTCCCAGGCTCCCTCCCTTGCCGAGCAGCCCCCTCCACACGAGCCCCCATCCGCCCCCTCCCTGTGCCGTGAGAACTGCTGCACGCCGTCCCTCCTCATCGTAGCGTCTCTGGTGAGCACTCCTGGCCCAAGGCGCCGCCCCTCTCCTCTTCCCCCTGCCGTGTGCTCTTCCCTTCCCTCTGTCGTGGCCGGCCCCCAAGTTCCAGCGCCATGTTTTGTGCCGTGCCTGAATTTTGCTGTGCTGCGCGTTCTGTTCCAGAGGAAGAAGAAGGCCAGGGGTCTAGTTGCGAGTGGAAAAGAAAGTCAGGGGGTTATGGGGAAAATCGTGGGATTTATGTTTGAGGTGGGTTTTTGTCCAGGGGTGTAGGCGCAAGATCCAGGGGCCCCTACGCATTTAACCCATAGACTGGAGGGCTAGATTTGAAGATTGCCTCGGTTTTCTTTTTCTTTTTTTTTCCCTAGATCTAAAAAGGCTGAAAGTTTAAA
The DNA here is from genome assembly GCF_000263155.2 of Setaria italica. Taxonomy (NCBI): domain Eukaryota; kingdom Viridiplantae; phylum Streptophyta; class Magnoliopsida; order Poales; family Poaceae; genus Setaria; species Setaria italica. The sequence continues at coordinate 9,465,816 of NC_028458.1, read as the reverse complement.
AAGGCATAGAAAAGTGTAGAAAAATGCTAAAAATGCAAGATAAATTTTGTTAGACTCAATATTCTGTGTAGTTTCGTATAAAAATAAGTTTACACATGTCTCTATTAAGATTAATGTTATATGATTTAATCCTTGTTTAAGCTAGTTTAAATCATAGCAAATCACAGAAAAATGCTAAAAAGGTAAATCCAACTCTCAAGTGTTTGTTTCAGAGAATAAAAGCTTAGAAAAATGGTTTAGAGCCTAGCTTAGACATTTAAGTTACTGTTTTAGTTTATTAATTGAAATCTACGGGTAGATTTTTCTTTTTGCATAATGATAAATCCAGAGATGATAAAAATATGAAACCACTTGGAATAATTCAGGAATGAGGTGTAGTTCACAGGAAAATTATGAGACTTGGTTTGAAAGTTAATGAAAACCTCTTTCCTTTTTAGAGAAAGATAAAAAGGAATAATATATGAAATGCCTTTCAGACTCTTGGTTTTGCATGTTGAATCATTTGCACCTGCATTTCATGTAGAAGTTAACATCGCCGACGGTACATACGAGCTGCACCCGACGCCCGAAGAGGAAGTTGTAGCGGATCTACACCACGCCGAAGTCGACCCCGTGCTAGAGCAAGCCGAGGACCAGTTCGCTAACTCCGAGTGTGAAGGCAAGCCCCGGAGCATAAATTCCTATGTTTAAATACTTGCAACATATTGGTTGTTTTGATTATGCATTTACGTTTATAGGAATTGATTGAAACCATAGATGCATGAATATAGTGCCCCTTGATCTGAACACTAGTATAAGAAGTCGAGTAGTTGCAATGCTAAATAGGACTCGGTAAAAGTCGAGTGATTTCCTGTCACTCGCGAGTTATAGGAGTTGAATGATTTTCTTTTCATTGCAACTATAAGGATGATGGACGGGGCTGGGCTTATGTTGGTACTCGGTGGTTTGCCCCGTCTGTCTACTTGAAATTGGACTAAGGTCGAAAGGTGATGGTGTTCGTGATCAAGTGTTTGAAAGTACTAATCTCATACCTAGTATGGGATGGGGAAGCCTAGTACCTGATTGAACTGGGACGTGGCTTATACCCCTGCTGTCCTTGGAACGTCGTTCCCATGGTGCATCATGTGGGTGCAATGGCGGTCATAGTACGGTAGAGACCGGGACTGTGGAGCATTGCATGCCAAAGGAAGTTTGGACCTGACACGTACCTAGGGATCGATGGGGACGGCTGACAAGTGAAGCGACCCTTCGTGGTGCGCGGATGTCGTGGGATTAGGTTCGCCATGCATGGTTAATAAATTCGAATCGATTCGTCTGCCTCTCACAGTGTGGGACTACTTGATCGCTATGCTACACCGAGTAAGAATGAAAGAGGATGATGATATAATATTGTTACTTGTTATTAATTGCTTGGAAAACTATGCTTGTTTAGTATAGTTGCTAACTTAGAATGATAAACAACAGTAGAACTGGTGGCTAAAATGTTGAAAGTAAGGACCTACACTAGTCGCTTTTGGCAAAACAAAACCCAGAGCCAAAAAGCTTACATGTCTAGGTGTTAGTGGATTAGTACCACAGGTCGGTTAAGTCTTGTTGAGCATAGTTGCTCAGCCTTGTTTGTGGCACCTCTTTTCAGGTGAGGATGATGTTTCTGAGTTCGCTGCTAGTTCTGCTTGGTCTACCCAGCTCCCTCCGGGTTGGACGGTCGAGTGGGATCCCTCCTCAGACGGCGAGGACAGGGGTCAGTGATGTCATGATCGGCTTCTTCATGATATCGTGCATCGACGTTTAGTTTCCGTGCGTTTTATTTCCGCTGCTTGAACACTCTACAAACTATGTTTGAATTTCTGAACTTTATGTTGTAATAAATCGATGCACTTTGTTTAATCTGGGTGGACTGTTGTAATCTCTGTAACCACTCACCATCGTGTGAGTTTTGCTTTCTCGATCCTGCGTTACGTGGTTTTATCGGAGGAAATCCGACGGACGACCAAGTTGACTTGTTTAAAGTACATGATCGCGTTTAGGCGACTTAAGTGTGCTTTAGCCAAGTTAATTTAGGCGGTTCCGCCACATATAGAGTGGACAGTGAAGGTAGAAACTTTAACTGCGGATATTTTGATATCCTTGGATTTCATCCATATAAAGAGATTATCTTCTTGAGCCAATCAATAAGAAGAGGAATTGCCTATCATTTAAATAGCTCAACTATGGAAGACATGGGAAACATATACCCAAAAGGTTATGACAGAGAGCTAACTAATGAACAGATCATAGAATCATCTTTTCCATATGCACCCTGTTGGATAGAACAGTTTGGATATGGACATGGTCCTAGAACACCATCTAGAAACTAAGCATATGTTGGAACTTGGTTGCAACTAGAAATACAATCGACAAGCCTTTTGTACACACAGATATTGATTTGGTTGCTATTGGGAGATTTTAATTTTCTATAATATTTTTTAAAAAAAATATTTGTTCTTCCCTCTTGTTTTTGGTTGTAGGTGCCTATCCATCTTAGCAGCTAGTTGTATCATGTGAGTCAATGCAATTTGTTTTTCTCCACCTTAATGAAACAAAATGATTTGGATACTTTCTGTCTTTGTGGTTCTATGTAACCAATTTTGCATGCCCCAGTACGTACTAGTACGAGGTAGTATATGATAACTAGTATGAAAGAAGTGTTTGGTCGTTCCTGATGTTGGAAGAAATTTGCCATACACACGACATATTAAGGGGCAAGTACATTACTACACGTCAACAGTCTTATAGGTCGTCTCATGCAATGCCACGTAGGATTTTTGATGATGTGGAGGAGAGAGAGCGAGGAGAGAGAAAGAGGTTGTTGCTTCGCGAAACAACCACCTCATGAGCTAAATTGTAGGACTACGAGACAACTTAACAACCATTGTACGAGTTATTGTTGCCATGCAACTCATAATATTTTATTTTTCTTATGCACAAATTAAGGAATTATATACCACTACCAGACAACTTATAGGACAACCCATTGTACAGGTTGCCTGTTAAATCGTCTCAAGATTACGTGTCAATGCATGAGATCGCCTATTAGACGACACCAATGTACTTGGCCTGAGTAGTTGTAAGAGAAATCAGCAGCTTCAAAGAAACCTGATGGGATCATTCGGTCGTTTCAGTGGCTTGTTGTGAGATGAGCTAAGCGCTCGTCATGGTTAAGCAATTGATCCGTACCTGCCTGCCCTAGAGTAACAAGCGCAAATAAACAAGTAGTGATCGAATTGCGTGACTGGGCTCTGCTCTGATGGCCACCCGCTTTGCTTGTATGAGGATAGTTGCACGAAGGCCGAGGCAAGGGATCAAGAACAACATGAGAAAGAACAAGAGAACCATAAGAACGGCTCAAACCATCTTGTTCATGATGAAATGTTGCCCGCGTCGTCCCATCACTCGAAGCTACATAATACAGGAACACGATGATTGACGACGACCTATTCGTGATGCTCATCTTTAATTATCTGCATGCAGTTGAATTCAGTTCCAGACTTTGCAATCGATGGCCACAAATCGGAATATGGCATGCGCGACCAGTAAGCTAAAACTGCCACGCGGCCTGTGCTGCGTCACTTGCGAGCACCGCGCACGCCGCAGCCTCCGCTCCGTTCCTCATAAATCTCTCTCTGCTTCTCCACCGATCAATCCCAACAACCTCCCCATTCGTTCCCCACGAATCGTTTCAGATCCGAAAGGCCCGTCCGATCGATCGTCAACTGCTTGCTTCCCGGCGCGCGTAGCGGATCAAGATCTGTTAGAATAATTGGGTAGGTCCAATTGTTTAATTAATCAAATAAATCTCAAGGTCCATTAGTGGTGGTAGTTACAAAAAGAATAAAACCAATTTGGAAATCGAGAGGGTCTCTAATCAACTTATATGGTGAAGTTGTGCTGCACCTGTTGAGAAGTTGATAGAGAGATAGCAGGATGCTACATGCGCGCTCGCTCGCCTCGGTGAGAGCCGTGCTGTGCCGTGTCAAGAAGTTGGTCAGGTTTTGCAGTTTTTTTTGTCATAGTTGATGATCAGTAACTGAACACTCATTTAGTGACTGGTAACTGATTATTCAAATGATCAGTAACTGACTACTGCTAATGGCTGGTAGTTTTCAGGAACTGACATTTTAATTGTTGCATTAACCTAGGTATCCAAAGGTCTTCTGTTGCCTATAAGAGAGGGGCTGCCTCTCATTCTTTCGCGTGCGAAAACACTTACCACCAGAGCTTTTGTCCACTATTGTGCTGCGCTTTTGTCATCTCCGTTCTGGTGATCTGTGTGCACGGACTTCGCCTACTAGGGCGATCAAGTTTTTGGGAAGCACGTATGTGCGACTGCTCACTGTTCGTCTACGGCTAGCACTGCCTCAGCTGTACACTGCATCAACTCTTGAACGGCTACATCGAACAGGCTCGACTACCAATGTTGGGTAACAGCGTATTCGGTTCCTCCGGAATTGGTCCTGCCTCTAGGTATTTCCTTTTGAACTTTCTTGTTCAATTCTTATGTTTTATAGTACCTACTCTTTATATTCATTACAAATACAATAGATCATGTTTCTATTTCGCTATCTTAACTATCATATTTTATTCTATATTTCGAATTAAAATGAACGTAAAATGCCTCTTATTCCGACGGATCCCAAGCAAGAGAGGCGATGGATCGCCGCGACCAGGGAGAGACGGCAACTGAGGAGAACGCGGGCACGGTGGCGGTGCTGCCCGACGACGTGCTCGCGGACATCCTCCGCCGCCTCCCGCCGCGGGGTCTCGCCGCGTCCCGGTGCGTCTCTGCGCGGCGTGGCGCGCCGTCGTGGACGCCCACCGCCTCCTGCGGGCGGACCTCCTCCCGCTCTCGCTGGGCGGGATCTTCATCAACTTCAACAACTACTACATCTCGGAGCTCTTCTCCTGCCCCTCGACGGCCGGCCGCCCCTCCGTCTCCGGCAAGCACGACTACCTGCCCGAGCCCACATCCCGTTCATGGAGCGAAGTCCACGACCACTGCAATGGCCTTGTGCTGGTGAATGGCTTCGACGACGACGGCATCTGTTGGTACGTACTCAACCCGGCCACACGGTGGGTGGCTCGCCTGCCCCCACTCCCACCCCCACCCATGGAGATGGACACCTACCAAGACATGTACCTCGTGTATGATCCAGCCGTGTCGCCGGACTACGATGTGGTCTCGGTTAGCCATCTTCTGTACAAGGAGCTGCCTGGATATCCGGACTACGACAGTTCTATTGATGATCGGGACCCTGCGGTAGAACAATCGGAATGGCCGCCATTGGTATGCACCTTACATGCTTTCTCATCGAGGACTGGACAGTGGGAGGAGAGGTCGTTTGCTCGAGAAGGTGGTTCTGCAGGGACCGTCGCCGACATGAGGGACGACTTGCGCGAGCAACGGAATGCTGTCTACTGGCGAGGAGCACTGTACATCCACTGTCAAACTGATTTTGTTATGAGGTACTCACTCCTCGTTTATTTGCGTTTTGTTTTATTCTCCATGTCAAGGCTTTTCTTCATCCTATGTTTGATGACTTCATGATTTCATTCTACAGAATATCCTTGTCGAGTGATAAGTACCACGTGATTCTTAAACCGCCAGAGGAAACCTGTACGCATTTTTATCTTGGAAAGTCGGCAAAGGGATTGTATTGCGCATCAATCGTCGGAAGATGTAGAGTTCAAGTCTGGAACCTTGACGAATCAGGTTGTAAGATGGAGTGGGTATTGAAGAATGACAGGGACCTTCGTAAGTGTTTGTTGAAGCACAAGCTAGGGTATAGCAGGAGACCAGGTTGTGGTTATGGTCGAGCAGTTCGAGGACCTTGGACTCTGCAGGATATCAACCACTATTATGATGAATATCATAAGGATACCAATTGCTATTATGATGAATATGATAAAGATGACAACATGGAAGCACCAGTAGAAGAGGAATTTGAATTCAGCTCACAAGTATCAGAGGATGAGGAATCTGCATGGAACTCTGACGATGGTTATCATGGGTGCATGGATATTCTTGGGTTTCATCCTTTTGAAGAGATTATCTTCTTGAGTGAATCAATAACAAGAGGATTGGCATATCACTTCAATAGCTCAAAGGTTGAAGTCTTAGGCAATATATATCCAGCAGCATATGGCAAAGAATTAGGGAATGAACAGCTCATAATGTCATCTTTTCCGTACACGCCCTGCTGGCTATAGGACAAACTGCGTATGAGAATATTTGAAAACGCTCCTGTTGCGTCTTTTTTCAGTTCACATCCACAAATATTCGCTTCAGAATAATATTTTGTAACCTTTTGGGACTGCATGCCTTCTCTTTTTATTTGTTGCAAGTAGCATCAACCATCTTCTGACAATGATTGTATTCATTACTAGTACCTAGTTTCTTAGTCGTAATATCTTGTGTTTTTCTCCTTTGAATAAAGGTATGAAAAAATGTTCACATTCTGACTCCGCCCGGCCCTCCATGACCAGTGAATGGAGGCATATATAGATAGATGTCTCAAGTTATCAAGTGAATATCAAATTGATCTTACAGGTTTATTTTGATTATGTTTTGGGTGTAAACGATGCAATGGGATGACAAAGCCTTGATGAAGGGAGATGGTATACGGAAACCTCTCTCTGACTTAGAGAGCAACTTCATGTTCATTAACCGCCCCCCCAAATAAAATTGTTTTCCCAATTTTTTTTTAAATGGTCAGCCCAAGGATTGTTTTATATACGTAAGAGCAACTCTAAGAGCTCCTAAAAAATTCTTCCCCAAAATCATGTATTGGGGTTGTCCCAAAAAAAATTTCCTTCGAAAACATATCAACCCACAGCAGAACGCTAATAACTTCCCCCAATATTTTAAAACAGACCATATCATCATAATTGAGTCCATTAGTTGGCCGGTCATTTGTTCACCAAATTTCAAGAACGCTAATAGCTTCAGCTCGTGTGCCTGGATGCCCTGCAGACACCACCGGCAAAGCCTAATGTCACGACTTCCCTCACACGAGAGCTTGAATGCTTGATGGCGCATCACATCACAAGATCTTAATCACCCAAACAAGGACAGCTGAAGCTACGGCTACGGCATTCTCTCCAAAGATCTTGGGAGAAACCTGAAACGAAACGAACAGCTCTACACAGCGTTTCTGCTACTATTACACGCTGCAGCCTCCGGGTTCAAGGCCAGGGTGCAAAATCCACCACAGGCCAGCCACAAATTTCGGAACCCACCAGGCTGTAGAGTACTAGGACATGCCTATGTATTTGCAACGAATTTTGAATGGTACAATGGTGATGCGACAGGTTAACTACACTGAATTGCTACTGTCAGCAGCGGCCACCGCCCCGGGTTGCGAGGGCGAAGCCACCGCGGTTGTTATCACGAGCAAGTTTGCTCAGGTGGCTTAACTTGGAAACCTGAACAAATCAGACAAAAACCATAAGGACAATGGAGCTAGCAAGGAACTTAGTGCCAGATAAAAGTGGACTTTTCAAATGGACAGGCGAACAAAAGAATGCAAGCAACCTAGCGCAATTTGACAAAATATATTGACACTGTGATTGTAGGAACAATGCAAGAAACTAAACAATGTGCTATAGTGGTTAGCTAAACAATTCACATCCTAGAGAACTCGAGAGCTGCATGTCTGACTCACCCGCTCCAGCGCGGCGAGGATGAGGCCGATGCCAGTGGCGTCGTCGAGCTGCGCGGCCCCTCCCCGGCGGGCCTGGCCCTTCTGCACGGATGCGGCCGTGGTTGTCGGCAGGAGCAGCCTCGCCCTCCAGTCTGCCAACCCGCCGATGCTCCACCGCCTCTTGGGCGCCGCCAGCTCCGCGGTCCCCGCGGACGCCGACGCTTCGGAGTCCTGCACGGAGAGCCCGAGGCCACGCGCCGGTACGAGCGCTTGCGGCGGAGCGCGAGGCTGCGGCGGGGCGGGGTGGTGGCGAGGTGGCACGCATCCGGGTCAGCGAACTTGCGGAGGAGCTCATCCGAGAACGCCTTCGCCACGTGCTGCACCGACACCTCACCCTGCGGTGGCGACGGCGGCTGCGGCTGCGTCTGCGGCTGCTACTTCCGCGGCGTCACCATCGATGGTAGGGGTCGAATCGGTGGTCGGGATTGGATCGAGTGGGGATGCAGGGAACATAGCACGCGTGCCAAATCTCGCGGGAAGAGACGCGCGTACGCAGGGACGGATCCAGAACGGGCTCGTCCCAGGCTGAGGTGCTGATTCACACTTCCTTAGCCTCCTTTTCACTAATTGAGATCATGATTTTTTAGCTAAATACCACATATGTTAAAGGGGCTATATGGGCTCGCCCCGGGCCGCAGCCCGAGCAGCCCGGGCCTTAGATCCGCCCCTACGCGTGCGGGGAAGGGGGTGATTGGGGGAGGAAGGAACTCCCCGCAAATATGCGCGGTGATGCGCTCCGTTTTCACGTCGCTAATCTTTTGAGGCAGTTTTGGGTGAACTGGTGGAGTTCGTTTTTTCTCTTTTTTCCCAAAGAAGGTATTGGGGTAATATTAGCAGTCTTTTGGAGTTTCTCTAATAACTAAGAACACTAGTAGAGAACTCACCTTCCATACACCCCATTTTGTCCGGAACAAAAGGTTCACCAACCGGGACTAAAGCTCGGTCACTGGTGGGGGCTCACCAACCGGGATAAACCTTTTATCCCGGTTGCAAAGGCTAGTGGAAAAAAAGACCCTGAGAGTACCAACCGGGATAAAAGGGGTCCCCTTTTATCCCGGTTTGTAATACCAACCGAGATAAAAGGGGGTCTTTTATCCTGGTTGGTGTTTCAAACCGTGATAAAAGGGTCCCCAACGGGGTGGCTGAAAGAGGACTAAATCCCTCGAACCCTTTTATCCCGGTTGGTATTTTCAATCGGGATAAAAGGGCCCCCCTGAGTTAATACAAAAGGATTGCATCCCCTATATAGTTAGATGTGCTGTGTAGGTGGAATGGCAAGGAAACTACACGCGAGGCTGGAGGTTGAATGTTCGAATCCCATGCAGCGCGCACGCGCATATTTCGCGTGAAAAATCACGTGACTTGTGACTTGCGAGGGGCCCTCCCGGGATTTCTTTTTTTTTTCAGCGCCTGGCATGGTAACCTATTTTACTCCGGTTGGTATTACCAATCGGGATAAAAGGGGGTCTTTAGTCCCGGTTGAATGACCCGGGATAAAAGATCCCTTTTTGTTCCGGTTGGTTTATCCCGGATAGATTTTTGGGAGATTTGCATCCCACCAACCGGGACTAATACCGAATTCTGTACTAGTGGAAAAAGGAAGAATTAGCCTTTGTCATATTTAAGGTGTTGGGATGGAAATGGAACTATTAATTGATACCACAAACCTGTTACGTTCCAACTCTCCATACTCAGCCCACGCATGGTCTGCCAGACAGCAGGCTACTTGTTACGAGATCAAGAACACGGGGGCACACTTTGAATGGCAAGATTTCACAGAACAACAAGAATTTTGCTTCTCTAAGAGCAACTTCAAGAGTATCCTAAAAAATTCTTCCCCAAAACTATGTATTAGGGGTTCTTCCAAAAAAAATTTCCCCCAAAAACATATCAGCCCACAGCAGATCGCTAATAAATAGCCCCCAATATTTCAAACACAGGCCACGTCATCGTATTGGGCCCATCGGAAGGGACGCGCGGGCGTGCGGGAATCAGGATTGGGGGAGGAACGCCAACGCTAAAATATACGCGGTGGCAGGCTATTTTTTAGCGTCGCTAAAAAATTAGGGAAGTTTTAGGTGGATTGTTGGAGTTCATTTTTTCTCCTTTTTTTCCTAAAAAAGGTATTGGGGTAAGATTAACAGCCTCTTGAAGTTGCTCTAAACAACATCTTGTTTGGGGTACTTCTATACTTTACCCTAAGGATGTGTTTGGTAGGCGGTAGGCGGATATGCAGATAACTTGCAATGTTAACTATCCCAGGAATTTTAACCCTGGAACAATCGAGCTAGCTAACCGGTAATATTCGCATTTACTTTGTTTGGAGCAGTTTACTGAAGAATTACCGGGAATGGATTATTATGGCGTTTGGGTCCTGTGGACCGGAACCTAACCATAGTGCAAAGTTCTTGTATGAGTATGACTGCACTGAAGAAGCCGCAAAACAATCTACGCCAGCATGAGCACCCGGCCGGCCTAAACCGGCAGGCGTCGAGAGTACGAAGAGCCATAGTTCTGGGGCAACCGGTCGGACAAGTCCGTCGACATCCCCTGCTAGCGTGAAGCATGTCAATGGTGGTGCTCACCCATTGCCGGCGCATCAAGGGCCATCAGGTCCTTGAACGCAAGCACGTTCGCAGCCATAGATCACTTCGTCATTAATTGTAGTCCAACGATCTCTTTCGGCCCAAATTAAAACTGCCACGCGGCCATGCGTTGCGTCACTTGCGAGCACCGTCCACGCCGCTCCATCCATCAATCCCTACACCTCCAACACAGAGTCCGATCCATATTCCAATCCACCCCGAACACGTTCTGCCCCTAAAGATCAGAGCCGATTCATATCCGAGGGGATCGATCGATCGAGAGAAGATGCAGAGTTCAAGTTTGGAACCTTGCCGAATCAGGTTGCAATGTCGAGTGGGTATTGAAGCATGACAAGGACCTTCGTAAGTGGTTGTTGAAGCACAAGCTTGAGCATACGAGACCATATGAGAATAGCCAAAAGATTCGAGGACCTTGGACCTTGCAGGATATCAACTACTATTATGATGATGATGACAACATGGAAGCACCAGTAGAAGAGGAATTTGAATGCAGCTCTCAAGTATCAACGGATGAGAAATCTTCATGGAGCTCTGATGATGAATACATCGGTGGAGAATACCATCATGGGTACATGGATATTATTGGGTTTCATCCGTTTGAAGAGATTATCTTCTTGGGTGAATTAATAACGAGAGGATTGGCCTATCACTTCAATAGCTCAAAGGTTCAAGTCTTAGGCAATATATATCCAGAAGAATATGCCCATGAATTAGTGAATGAACAGTTCATAACATCGTCTTTTCCGTACACACCATGCTGGCTAGGAAAATCTGTAGACGAGAGTAGTTTGTAAGGCTTTACCAATATTACAGCTTGCAACCAAATTTAACAGCAGAGTTCAGGTACTGTTTTGTAACCTTTAGGTTTGCCTTTTGTTGCAAGTAGCATCAACCAGGCAATGATTGTCTTAAGAAAAAGTCCATTTTACTATTATCACCTATCCGCTTTGTCCATTTAACCCGTGGTCAAAATTTAGGTTCGATTTACTCCCCTTAGCTATTTTAGTTGGTCCAATTTTTGAATTCAAATTTTTCTAGGTGACTTATAACACAATGCCATATATTAGAAAAATAATTTATGAATTTTTCACTATTACTTTTCATGCAGTTTTGTATCCCTACGATCAATTTTGTATGAAATATTCCTAACCTATGAAAATAACCATACAAAATCTTAATATATTTTTCTACTATGCTCCATAATGTTCGTCATCTATTCACAGAATTTGAATTTAAAATTAAACTTGTATGCAAAGAAATAAAAAGGACAAATCTTATTAGAGGGTAGATTGGACCAACTAAAATAGTTTAGGGAAATAAATTGTGCCTAAATTTTGTTAAGGGGTTAGATGGACAAAGCAGGTAGGTGAGGGTTTTCCTTGTCTTAATTAGTTGCTAGCTTGTCATGTGAGCCATAGTATCTTGTGTATTCTTTTGTTTTAATAAAACCGTTAGCTAGCTTTATTTGCATGAAAATATGTTCACGTGCTGCCCCGCCCTGGGCTTGACCCAATGAATGGAGACATTTATAGATGTCTCAACTGAATATCAAATTGATCTTACAGATTACTTTAATTATGTCTTGTGGGGGAAGGAGTGCATGGGATGATAAAGATGTGACGGTAGCCAACTCTAACTGCAACTTCTTGCTCATTAATTAATAACCCACAAATAAAATTATTTTCCAATTTTTTTAATAAAATGATAAGTAGCTCTCTGCTTTATTCAAGAAAAAAGATGGCTAACCAAATTATTATTTTTATTTAAAAAATAAAGACTTGGCCCTCATTATATCGAAGGTGCAAAATCTCTTTGCCACTGGCGATAACACATGGGATGGATTAGAACCTTGTTAAAAACTCCATACTCGACCTATGGTCGCCAGACAGCCGGCAACCTTGTTAAAAACTCAAGAACACAGGGAGGGACGACACTTAAGACGCCTAGAGTTTACAAAATAACAAGAGTTTTTCTTCTTTGTTACAAATAACACCCTGTTTGGGGCACTTCTCTAAACAAACTCTGGGACACTTTGACCGTCATGTATTGCCCTGTCACGTCATTATTTTGTACTTGTTGATTTGTTTAGTAAGCTGAGGCCACATGAGTTGAAACAAGCTTGGCTCTCGCACCTCACTCTCTACACCAGCAGCCCACCCACCCGCCTGACTCTGGCAGCGGCGGCCTGCGGCAGCACCGAAGCCGGTGTCAGCGTCGCGCTCTCTCCCTCCCCTTCCCTCCTCCTCTCTCCCTCTCCACTCCCACTCCGCAAACCCTAGGCGCCGCCGGTCGCTTGGGTCCACCGCTGGTCGTCGGCCGCCGCTGGCAGATCCACCTCCCCTGAGCCCGGATCTATACATCCCTTGTGTGGGGTCCCTTCCCCAACAATGACCACCATGTTCTCCCCCTTCCGCCGTCCAGAGGATAGGAGACCGCGGTCGGGAGGCTGCCGCCTCCCCGGCGGCTGGACCCGCGTCCCTCCTCTTGCCGCCCCTTCCACTGCTTGTGGGCAGGCGGCGAGGGTGGCCGCGTCCCTCCCCAGCTGTCGGGTCTGTCGGGGGCAGCGCTTCGTGCATCGCCGCCGCGTGACCGGCCGGGTGGCCACCCGCACCGCCGCTTCGCTGGTGGGGGGACGGGGCAACTAACTATGTGGCGGCATTCTTCGGCTCCTTTGTGCCTAGCAGTTCCTGTGGTCCTGGTGGTGGTGGTGATTTCTGGGGAGGGAACGGGGTGTAGGTGAAAGCCTTGTGCCTGCTTGCGGGTCAATGATGGTGACGCCCCTGGGTGCCACTTCCCTTCTTGAAGGCGCCATCATTTCCCCTTTTTCCTCCCCTACGGTGAGCTTCCAAGTGAAAGCCTTGACCATGTTGGTCGGACGACGACAGCACCAGTGGTGTTGCCCCCTCCCTTGAGGCGTCGTCTTGGAAGCTCAACAGGTTCTTACTGCTGTCACTGAAGGGATCGTTGCTGAACGTCGCCCCCAGTCGTCTCTGGCTGGTTAGTGTTCTCCTTGGGAAGTATTTTCTTCTACGCGTGCCTTCGTTTCGATTCGTCCACCTCGCCTGGGTTGCTTAGGTCGTCGTCGTCTAGCGGATGCTTTGCCGCCCCCTCTTCTCTGGCGGATGCTTTGTCGCCGTCGTTGGTTGCTTTGGGCGGATGCTTTGCTGTTGTCATTAATTGCTTCGAGCGAATGCTTTGCTGCCGTCGTCGTGTTGGTTGGGTGGATGCTTTGCCACCGTTGTTGTGTTCGAGCGGATGCTTTGCCGTTGTGAGCCTGATGTTTGGGTGGATGCTTTGCCACCATTGCAGTTCTAAGACCTTTAGCACCTTGACGAGGTTGTATCTTTTGGCAGGTTCAGGAGAGTAGCTGTGTCTAGGTTTGTGGGTTCGAGTGCGCTTCCTCCTTGTTGCTTCGAGTCGTGTGGTGGTTGTTTGTGTGTTTCTTCAGTGTTTCTCTTTCTTTAGTTCTCTGTGCTCTCGTGTTGGTCAAGCTCTGTTTGGCTTTATCGAGATTGTGTTTGTAAACTGTTTTCTTCTTAATCGAAAGGTGCTAAGGCACTCTAGAAAAAAGTTTAGTAAGCTGAGGTTGAGTATAAGCTGATTTATACTTACCCTACAGGCCACACGAACTCATCAACCCTCTTTCTCCCCTCGCATGAAAGGCGTCGCCACCCACGGCGGCTCCTTCCGCTTATCGCATCGCATCTCTCTCTCTCCTGCTCCATCCCCGCACTCCGAGACCTCGAATCCACCGCCACCGTCGCGGCACACGGTTGGGCGATCGATGATGAGTCTCCACGTCCAGGGCGAGAGGGAGGGAGATCACCAAGCAGAGGCGGACCTGCTGGCGCAGCTGCCCGACGACGTGCTCGCGGACGTTCTCCGCCGCCTCCCGCACGGCGGCCTCGCCTTCTCCCGCTGCGTCTCTGCAGGGCGTGGCGCACCGTCGTCGACGCCCGGCGCCTGCTCCGCGCGGAGCTCCTCCCGCTCTCGCCGGCCGGGATCTTCATCAACTATACCACTGATACGACGACGTCACGGAGCTCTTCTCACACCCCTCCGCGGCGACGGGGCCTCCCGTCTCCGGCAGGCGCCGCTTCCTACCCGAGGCCGGCGGCGAGTCGTGGGGCTACGTCCGCGACCACTGCAACAGCCTCCTGCTCGTCGACGGCGACGACCACCACGACTACCACCGTCCCCTGTAGTACGTGCTCAACCCGGCCACGCGCTCGGTGGCGCCGTTGCCCCTGCGCCGGCCGCCGCACGTCGAGGTCAACTCCTGGTACCTCGTGTACGATCCGGCTGCCTCGCCGCACTACCAGGTGTTTTCAGTGACCCGTTTCCTCTGCAAACGCGAGCCTGGGAACGTCTTCTATGACAGGCCAAAGTACAAGCTAGATCCTGTGGTTGAGCAATCTGAATGGCCACCATCGGTATACACCTTACATGTGTTCTCGTCGAGGACCGGGCGGTGGGAGGAGAGGTCATTTGTTCGAGAAGGTGAGGCTGCAGGCACTGTCGCTGACATGAGGCACATGCCACACGAGAAACGCAACGCTGTCTACTGTCGAGGAGCGCTATACGTGCACTGCCAAACTGATTTTGTTATGAGGTAGCTTTATTTGCTTTATAATGCACTAGTGCCAAGCCTATTCATTCTCTTCTGAATTTTTTACCATTGTTCCAACAATCTTGTTTCGCAGAATATCATTGCCGAATGACAAGTACCAAGTAATTAAATGACCCATGAGTATATAAGTGGGTAATTCTCCAAAATTTTATCTAGGCAAGTCACCAAAAGGGGTGTATTGTGCATTAGTTCGTGGACAAGCTAGGATTCGAGTCTGGATACATAAGAAATTGTGTTGTGAGATTCGGTGGGTGCTGAGGCATGATAATGACCTGTTTGAGTTGTTGGCGCACAGGATCGATGGACAAGTTCAAGGACCTTGGATCTTACAGGATATCAATTGCAACTATCACGAGTATAAAGAAGATATAACACGAAATCCCCTATAGAAGAGAGATTTGAATGGAGCTCTGAAGCATTAGGGGATGAAAATTTTGCTTGGAGCTCAGACAATGAAGACAAAGTATATGATAAAGATGACAGTACCCAAACACACATAGAAGACAAATTCGAATGGAGCTTGAAAGCAGCGTTAGATGAGAATACTGCATGGAGCTATGACCATGATGGCATGAGAGTCAGAGGTGGGTACTCTGGATATGTTAAAATTCTTGGGTTTCATCCATACAAAGAAATTATCTTCTTTAGTGAATCAATAACAACAGGAATGGCCTATCACCTGAATAGCTCGAAAATTGAAGCCTTGGGCAACTTATACCCAGCAAGATACGATGAGTTACCCAATATTGAACGGTTCACAATCTCGGCTTTTCCTTATACTTCCTGCTGGTTAAAACACATTGGAGGTATATAGGACACCTTGGATATTAGCATATGCATGGTCATGGAGTCGGATTTCTCTATCAATTGCACATGTGTGCTTTACTCTCGTGATATCTCTGTGTGACCCAAAATATATAACTCGGTTTTACCCCCCCCCCCATTTTTTTTAAGATAAGAAAAAGCATTCCGGCCTCTAAACCCGCACATAGGTGAATGTTACAACCAGAAGTACTTAGACCACAAATCCCATAGACGGGAATAATTCAGAACAAATAAAAGAATAGGGTAGACAGAGCTAAGACTCAATACTATTACTAAACTTCCAATCATGATTGCTGGAAAACTCCATGACCTTAGTCTCCAACTTTAATGTGTCTCTCTTCCTCTTTAAACAGCAACGCCCAAGTTCTAATCCATTAAGAACTAGAAGAGTTTCTTTTGAAAACCACATCATTTCTACTCAACCAAATTGCCCAAATAGAGCTGCTGCACCAACTAAAATCTGTATCCTAAGCTTACAAGATAACCCCTTTAGCTATCCAAACATGTTAGATATACTGGAAGGTGGTTGAATATCAAAAGCATTGTATATGGTAATTCCAAAGGAAACTTTCCATTTGGCAGTAAAAAAAGATGTGGTATGGTCTCATTCTTATTACAAAAGCAGCATTTCGAGCTGCCATTCCAACGCCTTTTGACCAAAATAACTCAGTTTTTTGTCCCATGGATCTTGGCCTTAATCTTTGGTAGAATCCTACGGTCCGTCAAGGGTATTATGAGTGATAAGTGTTCTATATGTAATGATGTACTTCAAAATGCTTCTACGGAAAGCCCCATAAATATCCAGCCTTTCCTTTAGCTTCAGTTTGGTGTTAATTTCAGAAGAAAAAAGACAATTCGTGATGGCTGACCTAATGGCTAGCAGAAGCAGAACCATCAAATATATTTTGGATGGCCTGAGACCCATCAGTCAGAAGTGAACCCAAAATGCAGGGTAAAACGATATTCCTGCTAAACATGGCTTATAAGGCTAATCAACCACATACAATGAAATCCACTTATACTCATCTACTGGCCTCGGTATTAGCTACCTAACTTCAGTATGTTAAAATATTTTGGCAGAATTATATAGCACCGAAATTCCACACTTCACTTCAAAATGCTTCTATGAAAATGCAATTGTGAGGGTCATCTTGCTATTGAACTAATGAATCATATTATGAACATTAGAATGTTCATGTGTAAAATTCCCATCATCTTGCTTGTGCAATATAGTGATCATGTTTGTCATTAGCTTTAGTATTGACAACCAGGTGCGTTATACCAATATTATTGTATACATTATATATTTGACATGCACTACTTACTATTAGTGTCCATTTGGCCCAAATAAGAAGGCAAGAGGCTCATTTCCCTCCACAAATATTGGTGTCATGTGCTCTTGCCTTGTTGTGGTCTTCTCCCTAAGCTTGGATCTTACTTTTGAAGGTATTTGCTAGTTCTGCCTAGCGTGACCCAATTACAACAAAAGGATTCAGGGTGCTTATAAGTTATATAATATATATATATATATATATATATATATATATATATATGTATGTATATAATGTCCACTGAAAGAAAAGAGGAACAGCACATTCAAAGAAATTAAGTATAGCATATTACCCATACAGAACTGATATTTCAGTATGCCAAATGAAATAAGGTACAAACAAATTAAATTCTGGTTCAATCATGTGAACAACCGCAAGGAACGTGACATATCCTAACATTCAAGATGGCCTTCTAAAGTAGTTTCATCTACTAGTCCCAACGAGCATGGTGTGTATGGAAAAGATGATGTGATTTCGTATTCGCCATATCTTGCGGGGCAAACACTGCTCAAGGTTTCAACTTTTGAGCTATTTAAATGATAGGCCAATCCTCTCTTCCTTGATTCACTCAAAAAGACAATCTCTTTATATGGATGAAATCCAAGGACTTCAATAAATCCATGATAATAGTGGTATCCACTATGTATCTCTTTATTATCAGAGCTCCAGTCAAATTTCTCCTCAAGTATGCCCACGCTCTGATCTTTATTATGCCATGTATCTTCAATGTCAGAGCTCCACTCAAATGTCTCATCCACCAGTGATTCTGAGCTCCATTCGAATTTCTCTTCTATGAGTGCTTCTGTGCTTTCATCCTCGTCCTCGAATCTCCATGCATTTATGCCATCAGTTGCGGTTTCCAAGTTTCCTTCAGATTTCTCTTCTAAAACTGCTCCATTGTTTTTATTATAATATCGATCACATTCTTTAAAATAGTAGTCATTAATGTCTTGTAATATCCAAGGTGCACGACCTTTTGGATCATAACTTGGTGCTGCATGCTCGAGCCTGTGCTTGAGCAACCACTCAGTAAGGTCCCTATCATGCTTCAACACCCACTCCATTTTACTACCCGGACACGATTCATCAAGGATCCAAACTCGAAGTCTGGGTTGTCCTTGAATTGATGTCAAATACACCCCCTTTTGTGACTTTCCCAAATGTAGATAGGGCCTTAACTGGATATCAGTTGGCGGCTTAATTACCTGATACTTGTTCTCTGACAAGGATATCCTGAAAAGTGAAATCATTACAGAGCCTCAAAAATCGGATATATGAATAGCCTGGACATGTATGAAATCAATATTTAAAGCTAAGGAATTGAAGGTATTCAGCGAGTAGCTACCTCATAACAAAATCAGTTTGGCAAGCAACGTACAATGCTCCTCCCTAGTAGACGGCATTGCGTTGTCTACTGGCATAGTGCAATCTCTGTCAGCAATTGTACCGGCAGCCTCCCCTTGTCGAACAAATGACCTCTCCTCCCACCTCGCCGATGTCGAGGAGAACACATGTAGCATGCATGGAGACGGTGGCCATTGAGATTGCTCTACCTGGGGATCCAACTCAACCAAAGAGCTACTATAACAAAATCCTCCAGGACCACACTTGTATTGAACACGAGGGATCGCAAACACCTCGTAAGAATGCGGCTAGCGGGTTGGATCATAAGCGACAAGCGAGGTAGTTCTTTAGATGAAGAGAGCGGGCGGGCGAGGGGGTAGAAGAGCCAAATACTTCGAGGCAGGGTTAACCACATAGTCGTCGTCGAGCAAGAGGAGGCCATTGCAGTGGTCGCGGACCCTTGGTCCAGGAACGGCCCGCATAGCAGCGAGGGTCGATGGGCCCGGGCAGGTAGTCGTGCTTGCCGAAGGTACAGGGGTCCGTGGAGGTGCGGGAGAAGAACTCCGTGATGTACAGGCCGTCGAAGTTGATGAAGAATCCGACGAGGGAGAGCGGAGGAGCTCCGCGCGCAGCAGGCGGCGGGCGTCGATCAGTGCGCGCCACGCCTTGCAGGTGCACCTGCACGCGGCGAGGCCGCGCGGCGGAGGACATCCGCGAGCACGTCGTCGGGTAGCAGCGCGGACAGGTCCTTCTCCTCCACGGTTCCTGGCCCCTCTTGGCAGCCGCCGGCGCTCGCGCCATGGACACGTTGATCCATGGTGGCCGCGCAAGCCGTGCGCCGCCGCTGCCGCGCCGGCCGGGAAACTATTGATGGGATGATCCCGCTACGATTTGAATCGATTGTTGTGTGGAGCAAATAGATTGATTGACGGAGTAGGACGGCAGGAGAGAGAGGAGAAAGATGCCAACTGCGAGAAGAGAGATGGGCGAACGAAGCGGCTCATGCGAGGAGACCAGAAGATGAAGATGGTTCCGTTCCGTGTGGAGTTTGAGTAGAACAAAACAGACGGTCGGTGGTCGAGAGACTCGAGAAGAGAAAAAATGACGGCTAGGATTCGATTAGACTCAGGCGGTGATGTAGACATGAAAGTAGTAGTATTGTCTTGTGATCCTTGCCCTTTTTCAACTGATGAAACCTAAGACCACGCTTGGCAACTTGGACAGACTCGATCAAGGCCCTCCTTTCCACAGCAGATCTTCCACCTGAGAGGTCGAGCAGTGGGACTGAAACTCTTCCGACAACAGCAGCATTGGCGATGTTCAGGGCGCTAGCACCGTATGTAGGCTCACAGCGTTCTCCTGGACGTTCATATCGCTCAGATCAGCGTGCACCAGTCAGTGAGTGACTCTCCCGACTCACCATCAAGAACTCTCGCGTAGAGTTGGCAACCATTGAGTTGCAGATGCTTGGTGGGGTGCAACTGTTCCCAGATATCATTGGACGCCATAGCAGTTACAAGTTCCGCCACCTGCCAGACTGAAAACAAAAGTTATTCCTAAATTTTCAGCCTCCACAGAGTTGCAGAGCTACACTTTACATGCCAGTTGCTGCAGGATTGCAGAGAACTAATTTTGCTATCAAATTCTTTTGGTGGTGGAAGATAAAAGCAAAAGGATTTACTTTTTAATTTTCAGCAACATGGTGCTGGGAAGGCCGTTGACTGAAAAGTTGAACTCGAAGTATAGCTGCTGAAAGATGACCTGTGTATTACTATGAGCTCAATCTTTATTTGGTGATTCTGAAATTTCCCACACATTGATGGCTCGCCCAAGCCTGAATGGTTACCGCAAAATTGCATGACAAATCACTAGCCCATCTTGTGTAACTGAATCATAAGCAACAAAGATGATGAACTAGAAGTAACCATGCTGCTCACGTGTATAGACTTGAAGCTGCAACCCAATTCAGTTCCAGAGTTGCAGTACTACTAGTATTTTTATCCGTACAAAAGAGAAGGTATAATTTCATTCTTATACAGAGACTGATCAACAGAGAAAATTATGATAACACAACGTGGATTGTCAATAAGTTATGCCTCTTGAGCATCAGGAATTGTTAAACTCAGTCTTACATGAATCATGAATTGAAGGTTCCTCTGCACTACTTCTGTTTTTCTCTAATTCTAAGATAGCAATCAACAATGGGGCTGTGCTGCACTTATTCTCTCTGTTCCCTGCATGTAAATCAGGGCTATCTATCCAATTTCAAGAAACATCAGCATTGCATGGATTGGAAAAACAGATCAAATACATCATTTCAAATGGTTCGCGAAAATCATACCACCGGTTATCTAAAACATGCATGAAAACTGGTTATATCTGACACAGCTTTAATTTGTATAAAACTGAAAATAGCCACCAAATTTCGAGCCAAAGATGACAGTCCGACTGAGAGTTGTCAGGGGTTACATCCACACCTCCCGCCAAACTTAACACCGGTAAGTTAAAAGCTACAGCTGATACAAAAGAGAACCCACATGACTATACTAAACATGGGGATTCGAAGATGGCCTGCTCATAGCTAGCCTACTATAAATAGCACAATTTTTGCACATGCAGCATGCAAGAACCATGAATTCGTCAGCAGCTTGGCCACAAAGGTACAGAAACATCTCTCTCCCAGATATGGCGTCAAGGGGCAAAGTCCCAGTCCCCACTGATGAAAGCATCACCATTGTTGAAAAAATCCTGCTGTAACAAAAGAAGTTTGGTTAGATGAACCTCAACAAAGTAGTAGCCATCAATTTCAGATGTAAAGCCTGCAAATATTCTAGACAGATAAATTTCAAAATAAGCTAACGGTTAAACGTGTCTTAAATGTTTGAGATTATGCTACCAAAAGGGCGCAGCAGCAACCCTGCTGTCTTCCAACGAGATGTCAGTATCAGAGTTCGAGCCCAGATAGATAAGTAGAGCCATAGAGATGCGTACGGTTCCTGTGTCGTGGTAGCGGACGGGCGCCGAGCACAAGTCCATGCCTTTTCGACACGAAATGTATACAACAGTATAAGAACAGACTAGTGATGTTGTAACTTACCTGTAATAATTACAGTGCCTCGCCCCTTACATAAGTAATGATTGGTTTATGTAAAAAAAACATTACATCCTTAGAACCGGGAGCCATTTTCATTCTTTTAGAAGTTTAATAATGATGGATTCAGATAGATGCGTTCAGAAAAACTACAAACTTCATCAATGAAAACACAGTTCAAAACTAGAAAAATTGAAGGAGCATTGTATTGACAGAAAGCTCTGTTCTGAAGAACAGACTACTCTAGATCATAAACCATGAAAGTTACACCATAGTATTGAAAGAAAGCTCTGTTCTGAAGAACAGACTACTCTAGATCATAAAACATCAGAGGAAAAATCTTCAAGTTATGCACATCTTGGTCTCTTTGGCGACGGCGACACCAGTCCATCCTTTGGCAGATCCAGCACGTCCATCTTGGAGAACCATGGGTGCTTGAGCGCGGCAGCTGCCGTGAGCCGCTTGTCGGGGTTGCACGTGAGGAGGCCGTTGAGTAGCTCGAATCCTTCGTCGGACAGCTTCGTCTCGGGGTACTTGCAGCGTAGGATGTTGGACTTGTGCCGCTGCTGGTCCAGCTCCGTCATCTCGTTGGCGAACGGCGTGGACGAGAACCACGGCCATGCCATGTCATCTGGCACGCCGAGCACGCCGACGATCGCGCAGAGCTGGTCTTCAGAGTCTTCGCCCTGGAACGGAGCCCTCCCGGTGATGAGCTCCCCCATGACGCAGCCGAGCGACCAGATGTCGACGAGCGCGTCGTAGTCGGGCTTCTCCAGCAGCATCTCGGGCGCCATGTACCAGAGCGTGCCGGCCTGCGTGTACGGCGGCCGCTCCGCCATGTGCACGGCGAGCCCGAAGTCGCAGAACCTGAGGACGCGGTCGTCGCCGACGAGGATGTTCTCGGGCTTGATGTCGCGGTGGATGATGTGGGCGTCGTGCATCCTCTTGGCGCCGTTCAGCAGCTGCCACATGGCGGCGCGCACCATGGCCTCGGGCAGCGGCGGTCTCCCGGCGCGGTCGCGCTGGCGCAGGGCGTCGCGGAGGCTCGCGCCGCCGCACTCCATGACGAGGCAGAGCTCCGCGGTGGCCGGGTCGCGGGCCAGGCCGCGGGAGCCGACGACGAAGGGGTTTCCGGCGCAGGCCTCGAGGAAGAGCGCCTCCCGCAGCAGCGCCGCGGGGCCGCCGCCGGCGGGCTCGCTGGTGAGGAACTTCATGGCCACGGCGCCACCGGTGGCGCGGTGGCGCCCCTTGATGACGGCGCCGAAGGCCCCCTGGCCGAGGCAGCAGGTCTCCTCGTAGTCGTCGGTGGTGCCCATGGCGACGCGCGTCCTCTTGCGGGTCGGCTGCGCGGCGGCCTGGTGGCGAGGAGCGGCGGCGGCGGCGGCTTCTACGCAGGCGGCGGCCATCGCGAGGAGAGGGGAGGGAGGCGGCGAGCTGATCGCGGGAGGAGGAGGGGGGAGGCCGCGGAATGCCGGTGGCGATGCGAATCATGGGCGGCGCAAGGGGACTTATGTACGGCGGAGCGAGTCCGAGTCCGATTGGCGACGATGGTTTTGGTTGGAACGAGGAAGTCGACTGCAAGTCGGTGGCCGCACGGCGCGTGATGGATCCGGATGCACGACGCGTACATGCCAAGCTATTACTGTCTACTGTGCACTACACAGCTTCGGCCTCCGGCCGATGCCTTGCTCGTAACCCATCCCTGACCCTGATCCGTCTGTGTTTCGAGTTCTTGCCTGACGAATTCCGTCACGGCGCGTGCCACGAGAGCATGTTTTCCCGGCTGGTCCGGAAAGTGCTTACCTGGCATGGTCTGCTTTCTTTCTGCGTATCTTTGTATTTCAGACATTCAATTCAGTTTGCATTTGCAACCATGTGCTTTCTGATATTTTAACGAGTAAACCTGCTGAGAAAAGAAGAGAAGAGACAGCAATGCTCAGATTTATGAATTCAAGTCGATCAACAACAGGTTCATTTAGTTTAAACTTTGTCTGCAAGAGCTTTCACTTCCAATGTGTCATGCACATCATATACTGATAGGAACACAAGCAAAATGGAGGCCTATGTCATGAACTTCAGCTGTTTAAGCAAATTACAGAGCTACTTGCAGTTCCCTCCACATTTTTCTCATCTGGCTTGGGACCGGCAAAGGCAGTGTTAAACTGCAAATCGAGTTCAAAACGGCAAGATAAGAAACACTACGTTCCATATCCTTTCTTCAGTGCAACTTCTGGACCAATATAATCAGGTGTACCAACTGTTGAATATGCCTGTGTTCCAGAAGTGAAATTAAACCTGTTAACTGCCCACAAGCGTATAGTCAGCACAGCAACACAGAAACTAGAATTATGGAAAAGGTTAAAAAACTTGCTAAAGAAATAGGAAGGGCCAAGGTTTGCCGTCAACACATGTCATGTATGATTCATGCAATCCACTCGGCAATTAAGGCAGCCTACAATATTACCATTTGCACATTTGGTTTCCTTTGCAATGGGAATAATGGCATCATAACTAATTTTGTTGGTTTGATCAAGCTCCATTTGAACAATAGTGCCTCACCCCTTTATCTGAAAAAACTACAGGGCTCCAACCAGTAGCCACTGACTCCACAGCATTCCATTTGACTGGATTCAACATAGCAATGATTGGTTTATATCAACAAAACATTATATCCTTAGATCTGTAATTTTCAGAAAAATTACAAACTTCATCAATGGAAGCACGATTCAAAACTAGAAAAAAATTGAAGAAGCAATGTAACTTGTGTATGGATGTGTTTCGCTACCCGAATGTTTTGTTTCAGGGTAGCGAACTTCCTACGGAGTTTTTCACTACGAACGCATCCAATCTACTCCATTAGACCCTAAACCATATTTGGGAGTGTTTTGAAGCATTTCGCTACTGCACGAAAAATGATGCAAAACGGGTGTGTTTCGCTACCCGAATGCACTGCTTCAAGGTAGCGAACTTTCGACGGATTTTTTCGCTACAAATGCATCCAATCTACTCCGTTAGACCCTAGACCATGTTTGGGAGTGTTTTGAAGTATTTCGCTACTGCACAAAAAAGATGCAAAACGGGGGCTTTTCGGTACTCGAATGCTCTGTTTTAGGGTAGCGAACTTCCAACGGAGTTTTTCTCTACGAATGCATCCAATCTACTCCATTAGACCCTAGACCATGTTTGGGAGTGTTTTGGAGCATTTCGCTATTGCACGAAAAATGATGCAAAACGGGTGTGTTTCGCTACTTGAATGCACTGCTTCAGGGTAGTGAACTTCCGACTGATTTTTTCACTACGAACTTTGGATCATTTCACTTTAGTGCACGAAAAACGATGTGAAACGGGGGCGTTTCGGTACCCAAATGAACTGTTTCAGTGTAGAGAACTTCCAACGGAGTTTTTGAACGCATCCAATCTACTCCATTGGACCCGAGAGCATGTTTGGAAGTGTTTTGAAGCATTTCGCTACTGCACGAAAAATGATGCAAAAGGGGTGCGTTTCGCTACCCGAATGCACTGTTTTAGGTTAGCAAACTTCCAACGAAGTTTTTCACTACGAACGCATTTAATCTACTCCATTAGATCCTAGACCATGTTTGGGAGTGTTTTGGAGCATTTTCGTGCGGTGCGAAAAAGATGCAAAATAGAGGCTTTTTGTACCCGAATGCACTGAAAGGTAGCAAACTTCCGATGGAGTTTTTCGCTACGAACGTATCCAATCTACTCTATTAGACCCTAGACCATATTTAGGAGCGTTTTGGAGCATTTCGCTACTGCACGAAAAATGATGCAAAATGGGTGTGTTTCGCTTCCCGAATGCACTGCTTCAGGATATTGAACTTCAGATATGTTCACTACGAACGTATCCAATCTACTTCATTAGAACCGCGACCTTCCGACAAATAGGCCAAAAATGGATATGGTGCCGAAGGAGTTAATTGCGTCAAGACAATCGAATAAAAGCCTACTTACCAACATCCGGCATTTCTTTTGTCAAAGTGATAGTTGCTCCTGCTGTGTAGGCCTTTGGTGCATAAAGGTTGCGTAAGCGACTGGTATTATCAGGCAAAGGTTTGGTACCTACGTATAATCCGATTCATTCAAATAGGGAAAATTACTGATGTACAAAGGGTTACACAAACGAAAGTCAGAAAGCTTCAGCCTTCAGGTGACTCCTACGATCTAACAAAAGGCAGAACTTGAGTACTCAAATGCATCACATTGAGAATGTCAGTACAGCATGTGTCAGCAGTTAAACAGGTGGAGCATACTTGAAGTAACCAGTTCAGCAGACTCTTCACCACTCTCTAGTTCATTGACCTCTTTACCACCAATCAGTACTGGAGTCTTCCATCCCAATCTCCACATCCTACTGATATCAACAAACAAATCAGAACTGTGACCTCGGTGCCAATGGAGTACACATAAATCAGCAAGATTTTATAAGCCGGAAATGCTTGCAATTGACCCGAAGATGACAAGAATACAGCAATTGACCTGGGGACTCGAGCAATTTCTCAAAGAATCTTGTGGCCATGGACCAGATAACAATTTCCTAGTGCCTGGAACTTGAACTATCACATTTGTGTCTCAAATGAAAAACCTTCCTATCCACCTGACTTATCTTCTTCAAGACATGATACATTTATTTGTTTATTTATCGTACTTGAGTTCAAAGATTGTTCAGGTATAGAATTCCCACCATCATCTCGCTTCTGTTAGATAGTGATCATGCGTGTTGTTTGACTCAAGTATCGATGTTACAGTGAGTTAAACATATTCAGTTTCAATGCTCGCGGGCACCTACTATTCAATACTGGCATGCCTAAATTCACAGACACCAAGGCGCCTCAGGCCTCAGCGTGAGACGCTTACGCTTCACGCAGACCAGTCAAATTCATTCGGAAGCACAACAGAAAAGGATTCAGTTTAAACCATGAAAGTTACACCACAGTATTGACAGAAAGCCATGAAAGTTACACCACAGTATTGACAAAAGCTCTGTTCTGAAGAACAGACTAATCTACATCATAAAACATCAGAGGAAAAATCTTTAAGTTATGCACATCTCGGTCTCTTTGGCGACGGCGACACCAGTTCATCCTTTGGCGGATCCAGCACGTATCTTGGAGAACCATGGGTGCTTGAGCGCGGCAGCTGCCGTGAGCCGCTTGTCGGGGTTGCACGTGAGGAGGCCGTTGAGTAGCTCGAATCCTTCGTCGGACAGCTTCGTCTCGGGGTACTTGCAGCGTAGGATGTTGGACTTGTGCCGCTGCTTGTCCAGCTCCGTCATCTCGTTGGCGAACGGCGTGGACGAGAACCACGGCCATGCCCTATCATCTGGCACGCCGAGCACGCCGACGATCGCGCAGAGCTGGTCTTCAGAGTCTTCGCCCTGGAACGGAGCCCTCCCGGTGACGAGCTCCCCCATGACGCAGCCGAGCGACCAGGTGTCGACGAGCGCGTCGTAGTCGGGCTTCTCCAGCAGCATCTCGGGTGCCATGTACCAGAGCGTGCCGGCCTGGGTGTACGGCGGCCGCTCCGCCATGTGCACGGCGAGCCCGAAGTCGCAGAACCTGAGGACGCGGTCGTCGCCGACGAGGATGTTCTCGGGCTTGATGTCGCGGTGGATGATGTGGGCATCGTGCATCCTCTTGGCGCCGCTCAGCAGCTGCCACATGGCGGCGCGCACCGCGTCCTCGGGCAGCGGCGGTCTCCCGGTGCGGTCGCGCTGGCGCAGGGCGTCGCGGAGGCTCGCGCCGCCGTACTCCATGACGAGGCAGAGCTCCGCGGTGGCCGGGTCGCGGGCCAGGCCACGGGAGCCGACGACGAAGGGGTTCCCGGCGCAGGCCTCGAGGAAGAGCGCCTCCCGCAGCAGAGCCGCGGGGCCGCCGGCGGCGGGCTGGCTGACGAGGAACTTCATGGCCACGGCGCCACCGGTGGCGCGGTGGCGCCCCTTGACGACGGCGCCGAAGGTCCCCTGGCCGAGGCAGCAGGTCTCCTCGTAGTCGTCCGTGGTGCCCATGGCGACGCGCGTCCTCTTGCGGTGTTGGCGAGGAGCGGCGGCGGCGGCGGCGGCTTCTACGAAGGCGGCGGCCATCGCGAGGAGAGGGAAGGGAGGCGGCGAGCTGATCGCGGGAGGAGGAGGGGGGAGGCCGCGGAATGCCGGTGCCGATGCGAATCATGGCGGGCGGCGCAGCGGGACTTTATGTACGGCGGAGCGAGTCCGAGTCCGACTAGCGACGATGGTTTTGGTTGGGACGAGGAAGTCGACTGCGAGTCGAAGACAAGTCGGTGGCCGCATAACGGGAGGGGAGCTGCTACTGTCTGTTGTACACAGCTTCGGCCTCCGGCCGATGCCTTTGCTCGTAACGCATCCCTGACCCTGATCCGTCTGTGTTTCGAATTTCGTCACGGCGCATCGGCGCGTGCCACGATCGAGAGCATGTTTTCCCGGCTGGCCCGGGAAGCGCTTACCTGGCATGGTCTGCATGCTTGTTTCCATTGCGTCAGTTCCTATAGATGTGACCTTGACGCTCGATTGCCACTATTTGCTAGGGAACACACCTGCACGGCTTATGTACTGTGCAATTCCAGCACGTGACTTTGCATTCATCAGACAACCATTTCAAAATATGGGTCGCACCGGTAACCTCGAAGTCCCGTATAAACTGTACTCTTTTATTTGCCAGACTCTCGTGGAACTTCTGTCCAAAAGGACCGTAAAGTTCTTCTCCTGCAGCTCAAGAGCTGTGGTACAAAGATACAGGCGTGCATCACAGGCAAAACATGTTGCCATTGTTAACGTTTGCAGCTGTTAGCTTTTGAAGCAAATGACTGTTGCAGCGACTGCCAGTACAAGCGTATTCCAGTGGTAAGAGAGTATAGTATTCAGTACCTAGCTGCTCAGCCTTCCGACATACGTACAACTTTGTCAAAACAAATATCAACTGGGCATAAGAAGCCCAGAAGGAAATCGCATCATTCTAACCAGAAGCTAACTTGAGCAGGTGCAGCTAGGGTGGATATGAGGCTTAAAAAATTCCAGGACTACAAAACATTGAAGCAACATCTAGAATTCTAGGTACAGAAGTGTGGTGATAGCCTGTGTAATCTGACATATTGAGATATTTCTTCAGGCTGCAGGTATCCATCAAACCAAAAGAAAAAGAAAAGGAAAATGAAGCATATAGCACAAACCATCATATCATGCCCCAAAAGCATTGGAGGATATCTACTCACACAACAAGGGGATCGCGAAATAACCATATCTCCTGTAGAACTTTGGAAAACATCAAGGATGTGTATTAAGGGCCACAGACGTATAAAATGTTGGATGTGTGCTATGCAAGCCGCAAGCCAAGAATGTGGATCCTATCAAGACAGGAAGACTGCAGAAACAAGAAATCTAACAACAACCTTACATGGAGAGAGGCAACAGCAGTCTTCTCTCTCTCTTCTTAGCCAGCTTTCTCTGCCTCAAAATATACAGGCCGGCAGGAAGAAGAATACCAACTGAGATGATAATAGCACTAAGCCAAAAGTGCCTGAAGTATAGCGTCATGTACGAGGATATTATCAGGAAGCAACACAGCAAGCCCCATGAGATAGCTCCGATAATGTCGCGCCTGCAGAACATAGGAAGCAGTGGAATGTTCGGATTAGTGATTACTGTGATGAGCAGATGTATTTCACATAGGACAGGCTAACAGGGATAAGAAATTATTCTGCATGTCTCATGCGGTTCTGACATGTTCAGAGAACAATCAACTTCCAAATGCACATGCCAAACATTTAGTGGTCTGCTAGCATGGTTTGGCACTGCCGATTCTAAAAAAAATCAAGTGTGGTGCCATAAAAACTAAACAGTCAGTAGTTAGTTAACTGTTCTCAGTCTTTTGGACGTTGTATGCAGCAGCACACAGTATCAGGTAGCAAGTGAGGCTGTGAGGGCATGATTTGCTAACCATGGATAAAACCAGTAAAGCTCAAACCTATGAGCAAAATTTATAACACGGACTTCGTTCAGACCAAAAGGACTCCACCATGACACTAAGCTAGGCCGGATCGAACCTAGACTGCATGAACAAATAAACGCCTTTGGCTCCCCAGGACAGGATACAAAATCCAGGTAGAGAGCACCACAAGATCATGTTCTTAACAATAATCACTAGAGCAGACGCCACCATAGCGTAACCGTTATACAATGCCCTCCGCAGTTCTTACAGATCCAGGCCACACAAATTGGCAATGCCTTCACAGCAGCAGAGAAAATCGCATTACCTACCAAGGACGCAACTCAACCCACCGCAACTGCAACTACAGACCATGTGACTAAATTTGCGCATCACACGCATCCGGGAGCACGGGATCTGAGCACGCAGCTAGTCAAATCTCCGGTTTCAGTCGGGGTTGGACAGGGGTGGAAATGGGGGCGGGGACTTACTTGTGCTGGGATCGGATCTGGTAGTCGCGGAGCTGCTCCACCAGCTTCGACCGGGTTATCATCGCAGGCACCCCAGCCGCCGCAGCCGCCGCCGCCGCCCCCGACGACTTCGCCACCACCGGCGCCTGCTTCCTCCGCTTCCGGCGGCGCCTCCCCGCTGCTTCTAGACCGTTCTGGATCTCCGAGGCCGCGCGATTTGGTGGCGCCGGGGTCCGGCTCGATTTGGTGGGCTTGGAACTGGATTCCGCCGCGCCGCGGTGGGTTGGGGTTGTGGGAGACGGGGGGAAAGTCGTCCAGGGGACGACAGACGCGAGGGGGGACACACAATCGCTCAAACAAATTTCGGCCAGGTCTATTAGGTGAGAAAGCTTCCAAGATTATGACAAGTGGCACATACAGCACAGATCTTGAAGTCGTCACTACCTGATATACAAATTATAATGACCATAAATGTTTGCAAATGAGTACGACAATAAGATACTTTTTCTTAGGTTTATACTGGATGCCCGATGATATGAGTAGGGAGCATCGGATAAATAAGATCTTATCCGATGCTCCCTGCTTGTATAAGTATATGCTCCCTACTTGTATAAGTATCGGATAAGTTCTTAATAGATAGCAAACAAACAAAACCTTTTAAGAATGGTCTTCCAAGAGAGCTACGCTCAAATAAATATGACCTAATTTAACTTCAGCTCTAGCAATAATATTATTGTTCGGCTAAGGGTGGATGTACTACTGGAGCACGGGCTCGAAACCTTGTTAAATGCACGCTAAAATTCCTATAAATATACATTTTCACATAAAGTTCTACAATTCAGGAGGCTCCAAATTTGAAGGTACCGAAGTATTTAGTAGGATTCCAATCCTTTGCTATGAAAAAAAATCACTAAGATCCCAGTGATGCGAAGGCCGATTTCCATATCGTTCAGATCGGCTACCGTTCTAGTATACTCGAAACAACTGTCAGTACCCTCTTAATGGGCCTTGCTCCTCAAAGCCTCTCTTAATGGGCCTTGCTCCATTTTACCTGAGATACTGGGCCATATCTGGCCCGGATGGGCCCAGCATCCTATGTACGCTCGCGTGTGCACACTGCCCCCGCGCGTGTTCAGCAATCAGCACAATCACTCCATGCAGAATAGTGTATTCTGCGTAGTCCTCTGCACGTGCGTTGCAGGCTTGCAAAAGGATGGTGCGCCTAGTCATATGGATAGAGGAGAACTTCCTGTTGAAAAAAAAAAGGAAGCCACGGCCCACAGAGAACTTTCCTTGGCCAGTTGGCCTCTGGATCAGCCGTAATCAGCACACGTAAACGGTATACCAGCCGTAGGGTAATCGTTACAGGCTGTCCGAGAGCCCAGCAGACTGACCAAAGCAAGCAAGGGACAGCGTTCTGCTCCGTGCCCGTGCCCGTGCCCGTGCCCCGCCTGGGAAGGCAAGGTCCAGTTCATACTAGCGTGCTGCATCGTGCATCTTCCTTTTGTCCCCTTCTCTTTATCTAGTGACCGAACACTGACTGCAGGATGTTCTGTTCTCGTGCGGTTCCTTTGATCCCTAAAAACAACCAAACGTGCATGCTGCCTAAGATGCTCATGCACTTGTTTCTGTTCGTATGTAAAGAATGGCTTGCCGGCCGGGAGAGAAAGCTGCAACGAAGAAGAAGAACCTGATTCAAAGCGCTTTAGCGGATGGTTGACGATAAAACTAACCAGAGCAATGTAGACGGGCATCTATCGTTCTCTCTGGGGTGGCAGCTGTGTTCCGTTAGGCGCAGCTACTCTATACCATTTTGGAGCCCACGGCCATAGCTCAATGGTAACACGAAGTTACCGTGCTCCATGTAAAGGCTGGTCTCGGGTCGTCTTGCCAGATGCACGGGCCCGCATTGCCAGTACGGACTACGGAGCGTAATCGCACAAACAACACAAGCCAGTGCGCGGCGGTACAAACTCGTGCAAAGCCATCGCTGCGACCGTGCGGTTTGTCCCTACGTCATCAATGATGGATCTCATCCACCGCACGACGTCACCGCAACAAGTTTACCCGCCCCGCTCGTGGTGAAAACTGAAAAGTGAAGCCCGGACTAGAGGGATCGGGCTCTGCCACCGCCGCAATCATACCGCGCGCACTGCCAACCGTGCCCCCTTGCTCGCGCAGGAGCAGCCGAGCAACGGCTCTCTCCGACGTCCCACCACCGTCCTCCTCCTCTGCCTC
This sequence comes from Setaria italica, assembly GCF_000263155.2. Lineage (NCBI taxonomy): Eukaryota > Viridiplantae > Streptophyta > Magnoliopsida > Poales > Poaceae > Setaria > Setaria italica. Next base: position 9,433,584 of record NC_028458.1, on the reverse strand, counting down.
TGCGACGCTTGTCGGAGCCACCGCAATCCGGCATCCATCCCGCCGTCGCCCGCAGCGATCCGACCGCCGTCCACGCGCCACGGCCCACGCACGTGGCCACAGCTCAGCGCGCATCCGCCCCCCTCGCACTCGCACGCAAGTCAAGCCTCCGGCACACCAGACACCGGATACCTTACCCGCGATCCCGTGCCACACGGCCGCACGCCACGGCGCGGACCCACCTGCTAGCGCCTCGCGTAGAGGACTAGAGGGTGGGTGGCGCCGGCGTAGGCATACGGTTCCTGCCTGCGTCATCTGGCCGGCGGCTCCGCACCTCTCGATCCAGCTCGCGTCCACGTTTTAACGGTTCCACTCCTAACACTGCCTGCCGGCTGTGGCTGAGCTCAGACTTGGATCACTTCACTGCTCGTCCCTTTCCCCACTCTTTCTGGGCTCTGACTGACATGCGACGAATCCCCATGGCCGCGGCGGCGAGGAAACCCGTCTCCGCCCTGCTGCTGCCAATCTGGCTCTTCTGCCTCCTCGTCTGCTCGTCCAGTGAGTAATCCACACCTTTTTCTAGAAGTAGCGATCTCTCTTTTCTCCGGGGGTTCAGCAATGGCTATCGCGAGTCCCGAGAAGCGCAGGGAAAGAAAGTTGGCGGATCGGGAAATCCAGGCTTTCCGAGCCGTAAAGACCTCAATTTTATGCCTTTTCTCAGTTTCTGGATTGAGTTGGGGACTGATGGTGGGGCCGGCGGATTTCCTTGCGCGCGTGCAGGCGCGCAGCCGTACATCGGCGTCAACTACGGCGAGGTGGCGGACAACCTGCCGCCGCCGGAGGAGACGGCGAGGCTGCTCAAGTCCACGGCCATCTCCAAGGTGCGGCTCTACGGCGTCGACGCGGGGCTCATCCGCGCGCTGGCGGGGTCCAACATCTCCGTCGTCGTCGGCGTGGCCAACGGCGACATCCCCTCGCTGGCCGCCGACCCGGCCGCGGCGTCCCGGTGGCTGGCCGCCAACGTGCTCCCCTTCGTCCCGGCGACGTCCATCTCCGCCGTGGCCGTGGGCAACGAGGTGCTCGAGTCCGGGGACGCCTCCCTGGCAGCGGCGCTGCTCCCGGCCATGCAAAACCTCCGCGCCGCCGCGGCGGCCGCGGGCGGCGCAGCGGCCGGGATCAGGTTCTCGACCGTCAACACCATGGGCGTGATGGCGCAGTCCGACCCGCCGTCCACGGGCGCGTTCCACCCGGACATCGCGCCGCAGCTGCAGGGGATCCTGGGATTCCTCAGCAGGACCGGCGCGCCCTTCATGATCAACCCCTACCCCTGGTTCGCCTACCAGTCCGACCCGCGGGCGGAGACGCTGGCCTTCTGCCTGTTCCAGCCCAACGCCGGCCGCGTCGACGCCGGGTCCAAGATCAAGTACACCAACATGTTCGACGCGCAGCTGGACGCCGTCAAGTCCGCGATGGTGCGCGCCGGGTACGGGAACGTGGACATCGTGGTGGCGGAGACGGGGTGGCCGACCAAGGGCGACGCCGGGGAGCCCGGCGCGACGGTGGAGAACGCGAGGGCGTACGTGTCGAACCTGGTGTCCCACCTGCGGTCCGGCGCCGGCACGCCGCTGGTGCCGGGGAAGCCGGTGGAGACGTACCTGTTCGCGCTGTACGACGAGGACCTCAAGCCCGGGCCGGAGTCGGAGCGCTCGTTCGGGCTGTACCACACGGACCTGAGCGCGGCGTACGACGCCGGGCTGACGTCGTCGGGTGCGGCGGCGGGGAGCCCGAGCGCGGGGGGAGGGCCGGCGAAGGCGAGCGGCGGGTGGTGCGTGGCGCGGGACGGCGCGACGGACGCGGACCTGCAGGCGGACCTGGACTACGCGTGCGCGCAGGTGGGCGTGGACTGCGGCGCCATCCAGCCCGGCGGCGCGTGCTTCGAGCCCAACACGGTACGCGCCCACGCGGCCTACGCCATGAACCAGCTGTACCAGGCAGCGGGGCGCCACCCCTGGAACTGCGACTTCCGGGCCTCCGCCACGCTCACCTCCGACAACCCCAGTAAGTGCACGGCCCCAATCCCCACAGCTTTGTTTTGTTCAATAACCCCAGTAAGCGCATACATGGCAGTGGTGACATGACATGTGCATGGTAAAAGAAAACCAGCTTCTCCTCACCCCCATGTCATTTTCATTTTCTTTCCTTCATCCATTGTTCATGTGCTGACACAGTTGCCCACTACATCGCCGTCTGTCCATCTGATCCCTGCGCTACCGAAGCTGGCCAGCAGGCTTTCTGACGTGTCCCACTTTCCCCTGCCAAAAAAAAGCCTGTAGTCCTAGGCGCAGATGACATGCATCATCGAAGAATTTGTGTCAAAGTGGTAGTGCGCAAGTTTTGCTTTGCTAAAACTTGCAGAGTTGTTATAAAAAAAAACTTGCAGATTTAGGTGTAGCTCTAGCTGTAGGTGTGTGCTTGCTTGCTGTTACGCTGAAATGTTTGACATCTTTGCTAGAAACCGTAGCAGTGGATTAGTACTTCGATTAGCTCACTTTCTTCCACAGTATGTCCATCGTCAGCAGCTGATTTTTTTCCCCCCCGGAGATGGTTATCTTTGTACCTGCATTATCCGGAAACTCATTTCTCTCGCGTGATCTCTGCAGGTTACGGCGCGTGCGTGTACACCGGGGGAGGCCAATGATAGGAGGCAGAGGCCGCACTGCTAACCCCGACAACCTCCTCGTGGCATGATTGACTTGGCGAGTGGCGATTTGGGCCTACGGCGAAGGGCCTGGACTCTGCTCTATGGACGGACCGAATAAAGCTACGAATAATGGTGGTGGTTGTCGTGGCGTAGGAATGGATGCAATCGCAAATGCAGAGCGTCCCCTCGTTGTTCGGCTTCGTCGCAGCAGGAGAATGGCTGGGCCGCTCCTTGTGTTGTCAAATGTGATGGTTCCGGCTAGCGCTTTGGGCATGTGTTGGGTTTGCTGCGACTTCGTGTAAAATCAGGAATTGTCAGCTGTTGTCAGTGCTGGCGTGCGGTTGTATTAGTAGTATGCGTGTGCAGTGTGTGTCTGTAAGTAGAATATGACTGCATTATTCAAAACTTTATTTGTCATTAACATGTTAGCATCATGCGCTGCAAAGCAGCTGGTTCCTGTGGAACGAAGACCGTTATATACTTGTATATACTACCATTGATCATGATGCACGAAGGGGAAAGGTTTCTGCTAAACGTGCCGTGTCAACGTCGGTCGCGGGGTAACGGTTGGTGGACGTGGACCTACCCGATCGATCAGGCCATCGTTTTGTCGGCTTTCCATCTGGCGCCATCTTGCTTCCAACCTCATTTTCGTCGGGTTGGACTTGGAACCGAACATTTGGGCTAAAGCTTGGTTTATCGCACGAGCGCCTCAGCGTGTGCCGGGCGACGCAAGGATCAAGCTGTCTGGACTCAGGAGCAGGTGCAAGCCCTCGGCCTTAGTTTGGTTTGGAGAGGAATAAATGGATTGGAGAGAAATTGAATGTGATTGCTTTGATGGTCAATAATACATATTCAAAGACCTGATGCAACATAAAGCTAGCTCGCGAACAACAGGTATGATTTTGTGACCCCTATGAAACTTGTAATAGCTAAGAGCAAGTATAGGCTGTAAGTAGGCTAAATGCTGAGGTGGAGGAGAGAGGAGAAGGAGGCTGTAGACTTACAGTCCGCTTAGACACAAGAACCAAGAAATTTTGTGAGAGAGATAAGTGGGCCTTGTATTAATATTAAAGATCTCACTAGTATATGGGTGGGCTGAGAGGTACGCTGCAAAGATACTTACAGCCAGCGGCTGGCTATAATATTAGTCTTGCTCTAATGATGATAAGATTAAACCCTCAACAAGTTAACAGAAAAATGAAATAATAAATATAATAAAAAGTATCGGATTACCCTTCTCTCGTGGCTTCTGCTTTGTCTTGTCATGTCTCGGTGATCTCCAACAATGATATCTAAGAGTTGCTATTGTTGTGCAGCAAAGTTGTGAGAACCACAACCTAATCTAGATTAAAAAGCGCAAATTCATAATTTTGTATCATAGAATCATAATTTTGATAACGGTCGTAGTTTCTTTCTAGAGGTAACAATTTGGCGGTCACCCTCCCTCATTTCAGACCTCTACCGTAGCTCAACGACGCAAGGCACAGCCGCACAGCTGAGCTAACACCTCAAGCAGCTAGGTCCAAGCCGTGCTATGGAGCCAGTGGCCTAACGCCAAAGGCATGGCCAAGGCGAGGTCAATGATCCTTTACTTCCCTTCTCACACGAAGTAGCGTGCAGATGACAATTGATAACTTCAACTAGGCAAAGCAGAGCGTTTAGCCCCACCAACGGTCACTGTCCCGTGGACCCATCCCATCAAAGGTTGATCTAATCTAGATTAAAAAACATAAATTCATAATTTTGTATGATAGAATCATGATTTTGATAAATGTTGTAGTTTTTTTCTAGAGATGATAAATAACTATTATAGTTTGGCGGTCACCGGTCACCCTCCCTCGTTTCAGACCTCTACCGCAACTTAACGACGTAGGCACAGCTCAGGCAGCTAGGGCCCAGGTCGTGCTATGGAGCCAGTGGCCTAAACTCCCATGGCATGGCGAGGGCGAGGTCGATGATCCTTTACTTCCTTTTCACACGAAGCAACACGCAGATGAATGACGTTAGGACAACTTCGACTAGGCAAAGCAAGTGTCCAGCCCCGACCAACGGTCACTGGCCCCGTGGACCCATCCCCATCAAACCCCGCCGCTCCCAGCCATAGCAGCCTGCCATAAATCAACACCACGTCAACCGGGCCCCCGCTGTTTCTTAGTCGACCCCACATGTCATCCACCCCGAAGCGACCACGCACGCCACGCCCCCCATTCCTAAACCCAACGCGTCCCCAACCACTCACACGGTCACACCCCAACCTTTCTCTCGCTCGACTCGACTCTCCCCATCGCGCACCTTGTCAGTTTCTCCTCGTCGCCGCCAACGCCGCCGCCGATTCGCCCTCCTGTTCCTGACCCCACCGCCGCCGCCTCCTCTTCCCTTCTCGGCTTCTCCCCCTGGGAGCTCCCGGAGCTCTGCCTTAGCCATTGGAACCGCGCCCCCGCTCTCCATGCGCGCGTCCTGGTAGATCCCCCCACCCCCGGCCGTCGCTCGAGTCCCCGGCGCAAACAGGCTAGCGGGCGGCACCGATGGCGTCCGTGGCGGAGCTCAAGGAGAAGCACGCCGCGGCGACGGCGTCGGTCAACTCCCTCCGCGAGCGCCTTCGCCAGCGCCGGGAGATGCTCCTCGACACCGACGGTGAGGCCGCGTTTCTCCTCCTCCTCCCCCTGCCACTCGTCGTCAGTAACCCTCTCGAGGGTCTGGGGAATTCGCGGGCATTTGCTGATTCATGTGCGCGCGCGCGACTGTGCCGTGCAGTGGCGAGGTACTCCAAGGCGCAGGGGAGGACGCCGGTGAGCTTCAACCCGACGGATCTGGTCTGCTGCCGCACGCTGCAGGGCCACAGCGGAAAGGTTGTTGACTTGGTCTCTCACCTCCATTTCGGCTCAGCTCTTTTGTTGACTTTTCCTTTTGTTTCCGTTTCCTCGTGCGCAATTGGGACTCCGAGATTTTTTTTTCCCTTCCTGCGGTTGTGGAATTTGGAGTCATTAGTGGTACCAATTCGTAGTTACCTCGGTCTTGCTCGTCACGAGTAAAAACTGGCCAGTAGGATCGCCTCTAAAGATGCGTGCTTGCTGACCTGGATGGTGTACTTGACTTCAACTTCAACTTCCGTTCGATAATTTCTGATTATTTGGGCTAATTTAGTATGGATCCATCACTGTTCGAGTTTCTCTATACACACTATTGTTCACTGCAGCAAATTTAGCTTGTGGTCTGGGGAAACCATAATGTCAATCCTTTAGGAAGAGCACAAGTTTAGCTGACAACCAATTGACTTTATGCACATTTGTTTATATTACAAAATGCAGTACAATTTTGAGGTTGCAGATTGATGAACATAGTCCAACACTAGAAACATACCTCTCATACCAAAATGCTTGCCTGACGTCCCAGCAGGATGTCTTATACTCTCTTTGAGTCCGATCACCAGGTTTGGTTCACTTCAAAATTGAAGGACCTTATCCGCTTAAGGGGACAATTTGTAATTGCCCATTATACTTTGGTCCTGCAGGAAGTGTATCAACATACTTATCCAGAAAGCAAGGTTGACCCTACCAAGTTATAAAATTTTGGGCATTTGCAGTATCAGTATAGAGCCACAACTTTTTTTCTTAACTATATTATTGGGCGTTGCATCCAGAATTAGATAATACATTCGCAACAGAATTGTGTTTAGGTTTAATTAGAGTGCAGTTTTGGATTATGATAATTGTTAGTGATCCATATAGATTTTTTTTTAAAAAAAACTAGCTTTGGGTGGACAGGATTTGGGGATCGAGGTTTGTAAATATTTGTTAACAACTGGAAAAGATTCATCAGTATGTAAGTAGGATATTAGATTCTTCTAGCAGGTAAGGCTAATCTTACCAAGTGAATAGAATTATGGGTGCTTTGCAGTACATTGGCACGGCTAGGTTCTGATTATAGTGATTTACATTGCATTCCTAATCAGATAATACCACCCTCAGAAAGAAATGCATCTTTATGTTGATCAAAGTGAAAATTTTAAAATATTTGTGAGGACACTTAATATCCTTCCATTCCTTCCATAGCTCTCAGGATGAACGAAGTCAACTCTAGTACCTAGTCATCTATGATCCAAGGTGTAATCATTGATACAACTGGATTGTGTGAAACTAGGCCAAGCATGATGCAAACATTGTCCCCTGTTGCCACTGTTAGTAGTGAACTGGTGATAGCCAGGGTTCCTTCATGGAAAAGCTTCCCTTTTGTTACAAACTAAATAGTGAAACATATTTCTCTAGTGCTTTTATATAATCCCTATTTCTCCTGCGAGCATGTTATTGTTTGAAAACCAATTGTAGTGCAGAATGTGAACGGTGGCATTCATTTATCAGAGTGATATGTTTGCTTCTAGCTTCATTTTCTTTTTTTCTACAAAAATGATTTAGTATATGATCATTACATGGAGCCAGAGTCTGAGTGATGAAGCAAATGATAAAGTTGTGAGGTTGATGTTTTGAGCTTTTAGCTATATGACAAGATCCTCCCCATTGCATTCTACTGCAGCTGCGCTGTAGCACTACATGAATCCATCATTGAAGTATTATCCAATAATTGGTAGCTAGATATAACAGTAATTGGCTCTGTTATTTGATGGGCTTGTCTCTATAGAGTTACTTTCTATGTGGGATAAAGTTAAATTACATCTAGATATTATTTAGGGGAGCATTGTGTATTTGTTTCCATTCAAAGCAAGCAAGCAAGGATTAAATCTCACCATCTAATGTTCTGTCGTCCCATTCTATGTTGGCGACAGCCTTTTTTGTTCCTGATCTTTAATGCGGATGCTAAAATTTAGAATCTTCCAGATTTATTGCCATTTCGCTAAGACTATGATGCTAAAGTTATGAATTTTCTGTGCTTTGAAATTCCAACTGTAAAATCCCAAGATTTAGGTTTTGTGTCTGATCTTTGAAATGTGGCACTTTGGGTATCTTCTTAGGGTACTACGTAAAATTGCTACGCGAAATGGTATGCGGTGTTATAACTTGTATTAACTCATAAATCATCACAGGTATATTCTCTGGATTGGACTCCCGAAAAGAATTGGATAGTCAGTGCCTCACAAGATGGAAGGCTGATTGTGTGGAATGCGTTAACAAGCCAGAAAACACATGCCATAAAGCTGCACTGCCCATGGGTGATGACATGCGCTTTTGCACCCAATGGCCAGTCTGTTGCCTGTGGTGGTCTAGATAGTGCATGCTCTATTTTCAATCTTAACTCGCAAGCAGACAGAGACGGGAATATGCCAGTATCAAGAATTCTTACTGGACACAAGGGCTATGTTTCGTCATGCCAATATGTCCCAGATCAGGAAAGTCGCCTTATTACAAGCTCAGGTGATCAGACATGTGTTCTGTGGGATGTTACTACTGGCCAGAGGATATCAATATTTGGAGGTGAATTTCCATCAGGGCATACAGCTGATGTTCAAAGGTAATCATCTGTTATTTCAGGACTATGTTCAAAGGTGAATTTCCATCAGGGCATACAGCAGATTTCTCTCCTCATAGTTAATTGATATCTTCTCACTTGATACATTTTAAATTTAAGCTGGTGGATGCTAGGTTGCTAGCTTTACCAATATGCCAATATTTGATGACAAAAAACACTGTTATTGCTTCTAAAGTTTTCTTAGCGAACTTAATGTTATCAACATTCAGTTGAATAAAGTTTCTCAACGCTGTGTTGAAATGATCATGCCACCACCCTTTAGCTACTTAAATAATTGATTGGTTTGTATTTGTTTGCTGTTACAATTGGACAATTCAAACCTTTTAGCACTGACTGTAATTAGTATTAACAAGTACGCAATGTCTTCAGCAGTAGCACAGAAGGCATTTAGTTAACACTCTTTCCTTAAAGGTTGCTGATATTACATCAGTTATTCTGGATGCAACGCAATTACCCTCGTAGAATTAGGCACCACTTACCAACTAGTCTAGCTGATGCATGACAAGGCAAATGCGTTATGCCTATGTGGCAAATACATCATCATCAATGTGATACTGTAGCATGGTTGTGTTGTTGCTTCACAAATTTCTGCTCAAAATGCTGGTTTATTTGGTGATCATTGAAATTCAGAGTTTGCTATATTTTTGCTTGTCTACAAATTTCTGATCTTTCCATGTCCTTTTCAGTGTATCCATCAACTCATCGAATACGAATATGTTTGTCTCTGGCTCATGTGATGCAACTGTGAGGCTGTGGGATATCAGAATTGCAAGTCGGGCTGTTCGAACCTATCATGGACATGAGGCTGACGTTAACAGTGTGAAGTTTTTCCCTGATGGCCATAGGTTTGGTACTGGCTCAGATGATGGTACTTGTAGATTATTTGACATGAGAACTGGGCATCAACTTCAGGTGTACAGTAGGGAGCCTAATAGAGATGATAATGAACTACCTACTGTTACATCTATCGCATTCTCGATATCAGGAAGGCTACTATTTGCTGGGTACTCCAATGGTGACTGTTACGTGTGGGACACACTTCTTGCCGAGGTTTGGATTTTTGGCTATGTTCCATGGAATGAAATACAGCTTATATATTATAAAGAAAAAATAATGCCAAGAATCAACACCGATCAAATTACCGTTATACTTTACTGTTCCACCACGGTTTGGTTCCCTTCTGTTGAAAGAATGGCATATTTGATTATGGTGCAGTTTGTGAACCATATAAATTCAGATCTGACTAGTGATATAATATTTATGTTGACAAGCGTAACTCAATTATCACTCAGTAGCAATATAGGCATGCAAATGTGGTTGCATTTATTAAGTGAAGATTAATTATTTGCCTATTTTTCCCTTTGAGATGCTCCTCAGCAACTATCATGATTACATGGATCAATGTTTGCATTGGGCCCTGGACCTCTTAAATATTTAAGTAGCCTAGCTCCTGTTCCTGCTTATTAGTGCATACAGCATCAATCTATGTAGGTCATGCATACAAATCTGTAGGATGCTGCTGCAGATCACCTTGTTTTGTATCAGAAGATTCCTAATTCCTGCATTAGGCCAAGAGGTTAAAAACATAGGTTTTGGATTGTGCAACTTGATGGGTAACTGAACACCCGCATGTAAAAGCATATCTGAGTTCAAGCTATCGTGGGCTGCCTCCCACTATTTTATATCCACCTCTCATTATTGCTTACAATATTCTATTGTTAATATTTGTAAAAATTCTCAGGTGGTACTTAATTTGGGAAACCTCCAAAACTCCCATGATGGTCGTATAAGTTGCCTTGGAATGTCATCTGATGGGAGTGCATTGTGTACAGGAAGTTGGGACAAAAATTTGAAGGTGAGGACATTTAACAAAGATCGTTGCACTGACTACTTCCTCAATTGTGCGAACTTTTTTATGTCTTGGAGACTTGGACACTAACAGTTCTACCAGAACTGAAGCAATAGTTGTGCTGCATGGTATAATTATAGGAAAAAGTCCATTTTACTCCCTTCACCTATTCACTTCGTCCACTTAACCCCTAAGCAAAATTTAGGTTTGATTTACTCCCTGAACTATTTTAGTTGGCCTAATCTACCCCCTAATGAGTTCTTTTCTTTTTTTGTTTCTCCGTCTATGAGTAGAATTGAAGTTCAAATTTTGTGAGCAGATATGGAACATGATGCCTTATGTTAAAAACATTATATTAAGAATTTTTTATGGCTATTTTCATAGGTTAGGAACATGTAATAGAAATTGATCTTAGATATACAAAACTGTATGAAAAGTAATCATTAAAATTTCTAGTGTACCATAGGTCAACACTAGTTAGGAACTTAGGATATTAGTGGATAGAGTGCAATGTTTTGCCAGTTTAGCTGCTAGTAGATTGGATCTTACTTTGTATTGACAAGGAAAACTCTTTGGATTGAAATAGTTGTACTTGTTAGTACCTAGGATGATGATGCTCTTCCTTTTCCCCTTTCATTCATATTCTATTGCTAATCCTGAGAATTACACAATGGAGTATAGCAATACCATATAGAGATCGATTTGGAGTGGGCTTCAGTATTCTGATCGTAAAGTTGCATCTTGTTGAAATTTACAGATTTGGGCCTTCAGTGGACACCGGAAAATAGTTTGAAGACCAACATTTCTTCCTTGTGTTGTATGTTCCCCATCGCACCTTAAGGATGGTGATTGTTGATCATCTTGACTTGTTCCTGGGAATCGCTTTGTTGTTTTTGTAGTATAGAATCTTCTGTACCATGCGTCCATGTCCAATGTTTAATGAGGGAAAAAAGGGCAATTTCTCGGCGAGACATCATGTGTTGTATCTTGTTGAGTTAGTGTCTGTTGATACAGTTATTACCAGAATATCCTCAACGTCAACGTGTGATCTTCCCTTTCTTTTGTACAACCCTTTTCCTTTCCAGCTAGAGAAGTAGAATGTATATTCCGGAACCAATTGATCAGTTTGTCCATTCGCCGAAAGAGGAACATTAGGTTCCTTCACGTATGCATTATTTGCATCTTTAGTAATGTTGTTTTCTTACCTGGTACGAGTTGTTATTTGTGTGTATGGTTGAGGCACATCTGGTGTCCCCATTGGCATTTCTCCATTTATTTGATAGTAAAAGTGATGTACATTCCATTCTTGACGATTAAGCTATACTCTGTCAAATGAGAAGGTCGAGCAAGATGAAGATATACAATTTCCTCAAAAAAAAAGATGAAGATATACGAACGACAACTAAATTATTCGCTAGAGCTATTGATCGGAATGAATATATATTTGGATTTTGAAGTTGAATACATATATTTGGATTCATACAACATAATTCATGTGTATTTGAGGATATTTGAATTTATGCTTGTATTCGTTTCGACAGCATGGATATAAATGTGAAAGTGCACTATTTAGTCCGTTTTTTCACATGTAAAATGCATGGAGCTGGCAACTATGTGGCGTTCCTTGTCTGTAACTTCTGCTCTGGGAGGCACGATTGTAGGGTAACCACTTAACAAAAGTTAAGAAATTAAGAATTTTGCTCATATTAGGTCAATATTTATAACATGAGCCTTTCCACCTATAATCTATACCTAATGTCTTTCCACCTATAATCTATACCTAATATTAAAGTGTGGTTGTTTCTTCCCACCATCGTGGTTATTTGCAAAAAAAGTCCCTCAACTTTTTCGTAATCAACCCACGTCCTTGGGAGTTAAACTGTCGGAGTTCGTTGATGATTTGCAAAAAAATCCCTCAGCTTTTTCGTAATAGCCGCTGAGTGAGAGGGCGGGGATGGAGCAGCAGTCGAGCGCCTAGTGGAGCAGCGCGGCCGGCGCGGGCATGGTTGGTGCTGGCCCGAGGGGTGGTCCTGGCGTAGCTACGCCACCGCACGTTGAGGATGGGGTGCCGTGGCTTCGGACGATGGCGGACTGGCGGCTTTCCCAACGGTGGCGCTGGGACTCCCCGCAGTGGCGGCGCGTCGCATCGCCGTCACCTTTTGTTGGAACCTGAAGCTAATCCCAGCTGGGGAGGTGTCACAGGCATAGCATAGTAGTGGAGGAGCTCCCCCATGACGTGCAGCAGATCTCGCATTGCCATAGTGATGTATGCCACCACCCACTAGTGTGGATTCGCTCGCATGCCGAGCAATAGTCCTCAACCAGAGGCAGCGCTAGCTGACGTCGTCTTCGTTAGCAACACTCACCGCCACCCTCCAGAAGGGCTGCCGCTTCGGCTTCAACAAGAAGCTCCACTGTCCACTGCTGCATCACTAGGAGGGCAATCCACAACTGGGAACCATATGCGTAGGATGATGAGGAAAAATCCACTGGAGCACGTCGCTGCTAATCTGCACGAGTACTTTTTAAGTCACAAGAAGTAATGATAAGATAGGTAAATTAATGATAAGAGGGATCTTTTTGCTCCACTTATTTTGTAATATTTGTAATATGATTGAGGAGCCTATTGTGGGTCACTCAGATACTGTGGTACTTCTTGGGGTACACTTCATAGCCACTCAGGTGCAGTGCCTTCTCTTCTACAATTTGTGTTCGTCTTAGTACAATACATCTGTCAGATGCCTAACCATAATCATGATTTTTTGTTATGAAGGATTTTAGCCTAACCGATGGACAATCAAATCTTAAATATGATTTATCCTTATATTTTGAAATTTTCAGCCACAAGATAGTAGATCGACTGCGATGCCTTAACTATCTGAATCTGAAAATTAATTTGTAGGTAGAACATTTAGTCATCATTGACTATATTATGAGGAGAAAATTGCATAAGGATACTTGCATTGGTTGATTGCTCATGTTTCTTGGAGCAACTAGGTCATGATGTCAGGCTGTCAGGGTGTATACACTTAGGCATGAATTATTGAGCATATTATAATTAAGGACTGAGCATTTATTTTAGCCTTGCAGTTTTTTCTTTTTATAGGTTGAAAGTTTTGTGGACAATCTCTTATGTTCATAATAACTTACATATTCATAAAATTTTAATACATGTTTGAACCAGATGCAGAACACGTTACATATGTATAAAAATTGAGATTCCACCGTTCAAATTAGAGATGTATACAAATATTATGAAACATTCTAAATCATATTAGGAAGTGAAGCAAGCAAACTAGGAGCTAGCGGATGACAACTTGGGAGAGGTAAGAAACCGTAGCAACGCACGGGCATTTATGCTAGCCTAATATTAAAGTGCGGTTGTTTCTTCCAACCGTCGTGTTTGTTTTGCAAAAAAATCCCTCAATTTTTCTATAATCAACCTGCAGTCCTAGGAGTTAAACAGTCATAGTTGTTGACGATTTGCAAAAAAAAATATCTCGCATTTTTCGTAATCAACCCGCCATCCTGATAGGAGCATGAACTTATTATTGCAGCCTAGTCAAATGGCCCATATGTTTCCCAAGCTCCCCACCATGCCGCACCGATGGCGCGACACGGAGCTCCGATCTCGCCGTGCACAGGTGCTGTCGCCCACTGCTGCACCCGTGCGCGCCGCCCTGATCTAACGCCAGCCTTCTTGGAAGCGGTTCGCTGCGTTCTCACATATAATCCATGCAGTAGCAAAGCATAAGTTGTTATCGTAGTATTCTACCTAGCATATACGCAAAGTGCAGCATCTCCATCCTGCTGCCTGACGCTGACCGCAGGCCATCACCGGTGCCTGGCATCCGCCTGACATTACTGATGTAGTGGTGCTGCCTGGAGTGCTCGTTGGTACTATGCGGCTTGGAGTATGTTCAAGCTGGTTCAGTAATTGCTAGATGAATTCGTATGCAGTGAACGTTTTAAATTTAGAAGTGGTCCAGCAAAGTGGTCCAGCAAATTCTAATCAAGGGCAGTTTCTTTTTTGTATAGGTTGAAAGTTTTGTGGGCAATACGTCTGTAATAACATGCTAATGCATGAAAGTTAAAAATAAAAGTTGCGTGCATACTGAATCCATATACCAAAAGTTTCAATATATGTTTAAACCTGATGTTGCGTACATTATAAATTAAATAATAGCAAAACAACCTAGACAGCCTCAAGGCCTGCTCTACAATTTTGCTGGCTGAACCTCCTTAATTTAATCAGAATTGCTAATTTAAATTTTAACTTAGTGATTATACAACCGGAGAACGAGCGGGACCAAATACAAATTTCATGGAGCATTCTAATACTAAAATTGCTGGATGATTGGATCAACGTACATTGTGATAATAAATTAATTGCGATTTTCAATTATGCACACCAATGTTACATTTTTTTAGTGCGAAGATTTTATGGAAATATAGCAGATAACTCGGGAATTAAAAAAGGTGACGGATCACAGCATCCAGTTACATCCAGAACATCCATATTCTTGTGATAGCACCTGGTATGAAATCCATGAACTTTTCTTCTCGTGATATCTTATCTACTTCTTTAATTTTCCTTGTGCACAATTATTTAAATCCGGAGCTGTCATTTTACAAGCCAATTAAATTTCACAAACTGAAAAAAAGAATAGGCCAATCAGCAGGGGTTCTTCGTAGGAAAAAAGAACTGGTGGCATTTAAAATGGGTGGCAGCGGAGACCGAGGCGGCGAGACCAACCCAACCGGCCGAGGAAAATTTTGCGCGAGGGAGGGTAAATATGGCGGGAAAGTTTGGCGCCACCTGTTCCCGCGCCGCCGCCTCCCTATTTAGCCCGCGCCACCGCCGCCTCCTCCTCCCCTCAACTCCAACTCCTCCCAGATTTCTCCCCTTCTCCCACCGATTGCTCCCGAGAACCCTCTCGACCATCGCCATGGCCGCTCCCAACGGCGCCGCCGCCACCGACGCCGTCCACGAGCCTCCCCAGAAGATCTCCAAGATCGCGCCCCTGCTCAAGGTGAAGAAGCTCTCCGACAAGGCCGTCCTGCCGTCCCGCGGCTCCGCCCTCGCCGCCGGCTACGACCTCTCGAGGTACGCGCTTCGTCGGCGCCCGCCTGTTTGCCCAAGAAACCCTCGGGGCCGCGCGGATCTGTTGACGGTTTGTTTCTTTTGTGTTGTCAGCGCCGCGGAGATGGTGGTGCCGGCGCGGGGGAAGGCGCTGGTGCCCACCGACCTCAGCATCGCCATCCCGGAAGGCACCTACGCGCGCGTCGGTGAGCGACCAACCTCTCCGGTTCCACTTCTCTCGCGTCTCGTTTCTTTGTCCGGCTGTTTGCGGCCCGCAGGTGTTTGATGAAATGCTTGTACGGTCTGTCTGCACCTTTTCAGCGCCGAGGTCGGGCCTGGCGCTGAAGCACTCCATCGACGTGGGCGCCGGCGTGATCGACGCCGACTACCGCGGCCCCGTCGGGGTCATCCTCTTCAACCACTCGGATGTGGACTTCGCCGTCAAGCCCGGTGACCGGATCGCGCAGATGATCATCGAGGTGATCGCGACGCCGGAAGTCGCAGAGGTGGAGGACCTCGACGCCACCGTGCGTGGCGAGGGAGGGTTTGGATCCACCGGCGTCTGAGCCGTGACGGCCCACTTCGCTCGAAGGAGGGATGGTAGTTTCATCAGTCTCTAGATTAGGATGGCGATGCAACCTTGGTGTCTTTAGTTGGCTGGAAGCGCTCCTGAAGTCGTGGTGTTAAGCGTGCGTTTGGTTCAGGGACATCCTGCAACTGAACATGTCAAGAAGTTTAGGTTGGGTCGGTAGATGAATGCAGGAACTGTTAAGAACTTGTTTCTTCAGTGATCTTATTGTGCACCTAGTGTGTTGGTCGTTTCTGAATATCTGCATAATTGCGTGCGTTTCTGCGGACGTCTTTATTGATATTAGCACTCAATGCTGCGGTATCCTTACTTTGTAGAAACTAGATGAAGAAGAAAATATTTGAAACGCTTATGGTTCAAGGAGAGCTGAAGGATCATGAGGCAGCATAACAGAGGCGTTCTTACCATGCGGCTGAACTCTGCATTTCAGTACCCTGAAAAGTGAAAACACGGCCTTTTGCCCTTTTCTACGACCAACACGAACAAATTACTCCTATGGCATTCACTCTGTTTTCGACCGAAAAGACACAATGCTTGTTACACGCAGGCCCCAGAGGTGACCTGCCATGCCATCAGATTTTCAGTTCCAGATGAGCGCAACGGAGGTCCTCTATGCGCGTCCTTCTCCCACACGATCTCCCCCAACTGCTGCGCCATCCCCGGCTCCCCGCCACGGCACGCGCGCTCTCGCCGGGCTCTTCTTGCTCTGGAAGTGGAACACGACCAGAGGCCAGAGCTGACCTGCCATGGCATCAGTTGGAGAAAAAGGCAACGGGGCTCCTCACTTTACGCACGTCGTTCTCCCCGAACTGCTGCGCCATCCCCTCGCGTGCCGTGCCCATGCGCGCTCGCGGGGCCCTTCTTGCTCCGGAACACGACCGACCGAGTAGCTCTCCCGCTCGTTCCTCTGCCCGCCGAACTCCAGCGTCCCCGGCGCCACGACCTTCGCGGTGTAGGTCTCGGGGCCTTCCGACACCTCCGTCACGGTGCGCGCCGGCACGCGGGTGTCGGTGCCGTTGCTCAGCCACGACGAACGACGGGTAGTTGAGGCCGCCGAAGCCGCCGGCGCGACCGCTGCCTGAGCCTGACGCAGCACGGTTCTATGTCCCGGACATGGACGAGCACAAGCAGCTCGCCACGGGCCTCGGGCACGCGCCTGTCTCAATCTCACGAGTTGCCGCGGCAGCGGAGGCGAACGCGCCGCCGGGGAGGACGCCGGTCGGATGCCCGGATGAGTGTACTGCGCGGCGGCCCGGCGGGATCGGATGCGCTAATCCAGAAACGTCCACGCCGCGGAGCCATTCCAAATGTGCCGACATCCATGGCGCGGCCGCAGCCGTGGGCGGCGATCCTTGCTCTTGCATTGGGCGGCGCCGCGGCACACGAGAGCTGAGCTCGGCGCATCTTGGAGTTGGAGGGGAACCGCGCAGGGAAGGCGCAGAGGACCTCGCTACCTGCTGCTATACGCGCCGATCTCGTTCGCGCCAGCCCGATCCAACGTCCGAGATTGGCCCAGGGGTGGACGGTATTTCATTTACCGTCCACCCCGGAGGCCCGGACGGTAGATGTAGTACCGTCCGCCCCTAGGGGCCAACGACCTGATCGGCGTCGCGGCGCTGCCGGGGGGAGCGTTGCCCGCGATGGGCTGGCCCCGGCTGTCCAGCGTGGTCGCGGTCGCCATCAGAGCCGACCGGATCATGCCCGGCGTCCAGTCGTGGTGCCTGTGCCTCAGCATGGCCGCGACGCCGTCTTTCACCGCGGCGTCGACCGCCGCGACGATGCTCGCGTAGCTGCAGCCGCGCACCAGCTTGCACGCCTTGTACATGGCTACTCTCGCCCTGGGAGCCACGCCCCTCGTGGTCCCGCCCGCGAACTTGAAGAGCTCGGCGCCAGCGGCCGTCGACCCCACGTGGCGCTCTCCGGCCAGATGCCGCTGTCGACGAAGCCAATGATGACGCCGTCGCCAAGTTCGAGTCCGGCAAGACGCCGGATTCCTCCTCGTCATCGGGGGCCGAGGAAGCTCGGGGACCTGGTGGTTTGCAGAAATACCACCCTGTCCTCGAAGGCTCGAACACGCCGGCCACGCCCGGAGTGCTCGATAGGCGCCGGGCCTTGCGTCGGCGGTGAGCTCGGCCGCGAAGCCGCGCGCCACGGTGTCGTAGACGTAGAAGACGCGCGCAGGTGGAGTTGGCGGCAGGGGAGAGGGAGGCCACCACGGAAGTGTACCAGCGCTCGAGGATGGCGAAATGGGACGGCTTGGCGGCGTGGTCGGTGTAGACGATCTAGGCGTTGGAAGGCTGAGGCTCGTGCCCATGGTGGGCTCTGCTCGGACTGCTCGGTGGCGGGATAGTCACGGATCCAGCGAGCTGTGCAAGCAGAAGCCACAAGGTCAGGCAATGCAACGGACTGAACGTCATGGAGGCCATTAATTTTGTCCACCCACCTGTCAGTTGCAGTAGCCCACTACAACGGGAGTGCACTCTGTCGCGCAGCAGGGTTCAGTTTCTCCTAGGCGACGCATGCCATGGCAGAAGTAGCTCAGAACGGTGCTGCAGAAGTTGCTGATCCTGCACGCAAACACCAAGAGTCTCCAACTGGAATTTTCACCATGGTCCACCATCTACGTTTTGATCGGCGACTCGCTTCATGTCTCCAACTGGAATTTTCACTTAACATGTGCCTATCTAAAACGTCTTCGATTGTTTTTCAGCATCTACCTTTTGATTTTCACTCAAACAACTGCGGGATGAAAGGCATACGAGTACCGAACTCCAGCGTACGCGGCGTCACGGTCACCTCCACCAGCTCGTACGGCGCCGCGACCTTCACGGAGTAGGTCTCGGGGCCCTCCGGCACCTTCGTCACGGACTGGCGGTGCGCGGCCAGCACGCGGACGACGGTGCCGTTGCTCACTTGCTCAGGTCCACCTGCGCGGCGGTGTAGTTGAGCGTGCACAGGAAGGCCAGCGCCTGCTGCGGGCGGATCAAGCCGGCGCCACGGCGCTGCCGGGAGGAGTGTCGTCGGCGACGGGCTGGCCCCGGCTGTCGAGCATGGCCGCGGTCGTCACCAGCGCCGATCGGATCATGGCCGGCGTCCAGTCGGCGTTCCCAGCGCTGTTGAGCCCAGCTGCCTCGCAAGTCCCAACGAGCAGGTGAGAAGGGCTGCTCTGCCCGGCAGGGCGCCTCGCCGCAAGGGCACATCATCGGAACAAGCTTCTGCGTCTGCCTTCCGCCGGCGGCGCCGCGGGTCGCAAGAGGTCCTCTGGCCGCCGGGGCGGACGGGGGCACGGGACGGCAATCATCAGGGGTCTCGTTATGTAATTTTCGGAGCAATCTCGGCCGCACAAGCGCGATCCAACGGCTGACAGGAACC
The DNA here is from genome assembly GCF_000263155.2 of Setaria italica. Lineage (NCBI taxonomy): Eukaryota > Viridiplantae > Streptophyta > Magnoliopsida > Poales > Poaceae > Setaria > Setaria italica. The sequence goes on along the minus strand of NC_028458.1, from coordinate 9,414,527 downwards.
ATGGGATGGACGGTATTTCATTTACCGTCCACCCCTGGCCTGGGGTCGTTGTCTCGCCGGCCGGACAACCGCCGCGTCCCGGCCGTTCCTCGCGTGCTCGCCTCACCTTCCGCGTACCGGAGGCCTCCTGAAGGTATGGTCGTTGTCCGCGACGGGCTGGTCCCGGTTGTCGAGCGTCCCCGGCGGTCGTCATCAGCGCAGAGCGGATCATGGCCGGCGTCCAGTCCCGGTTCCTGTGCCTCGACGCCGGCGAAGCGCGGGCGCGCCATGGAGGTGCCCAAGATGGTGATGAAGCTCGCGCGCCTCGGGTCCTCCGTGGCACGCGTCGGCGGCGACTCGTCGGGCCATGCGGCGAGGATGTTGGTGCCTGGAGCCGCGACGTCCGGCTTCAGGATCTCGCGTGATGGTCACCGGGAACACCCAGTCCAGGGTGGCGGCGCCGGCGGTCGCGATCCACAGCGCCATGTTGCTCAGCGAGGATGCTCACCGGCCAGCGTTGCCGGCCGAGCAGGCGACGAGGACGCCCGCCCGCATGGCATCAAACATGGCGATGCAAAGGGGGTGCACGTACAAGTCGACGTCGATCGGCGACCTCCGAGCGAGGGACAAGGACAGGATGGCAACGCCGTCTTTCACCGCGGCGTCGACGGCAGCGACGACGCTCGAGTAGCTGGAGGCCTGCAGCCGCGCACCAGCTATTCAGCTCGCACGCCTTGTCTTGTACTCCCCCGTTCCCCGTTCTAAATTGTACGTCATTTTAACTTTTTTAGTTTATAGATATTATTATACATCTGGACATACACCATATCTAGTTGCATAATAATATTTATGAATCTAGAAAAATAAAAGCAACCTACAATTTGGAACGGAGGACTACATGGCTACTCTCACCCTACAGGGAGCCATTCCCGGAGTGCTCGAACCGCTGTGCCGAGCCTCGTCCCACGGCAAGCTCAGCCTTTGAGCCGCGTGTGTGTTGGTGGGGGGGGGGGGGGGCATCACTAGGGATTTGATTTTCGGTTTAGAATTTGTTTCGTTCACGGTTTCAACTTATGTAACCTTAATTAGAAAAAACTTTATTAAAATGACGTTTTTCTTCCCCCTAGGAAAAAACATAAATTCAGTCGAAATTTAAATCCTTGTAATTCACACATCTATAGTCCACGCGTGCAAGCTGCAAACATCTAAAAAAAATGAAAGCCATTGTGTTATCTGCAGCCGTGTAGATACCAACTAGGTAACGTTGTCTTCCGGGCCTCCGGCCATTTCTTCATTTGCAACGTCATGCAAGCCTACCTTTCTAGGATTGCTTATTTTTCTGCCTAGGGATTAGACCCACACCCACCTACACATAACGGATTAGCTGCAAACATCTAAAAAAAATCAGGTGCTGTTATTCGTTATGTGCTTAAACAAACTTGTTATTTCTCCCAAAATCCAATAACTGGAGAAAGCGCCCACATTCTGTTGTGGTCTCTTCTCCCAGGGACTGATATGTGATATGTCCAGTAGCGTGCTAATCTTCACAAAAGCAAATTTATGAGAGATGGGACGGAAGCTGCTCATCGAGCTGCCCACGCAGCTGTGCTTGCCAGAGATGCACGAGAGATCCAGGCGCTCGCAGCTCTAGGCAACCGGATTTATAATCGTAAAGCATGAACCCACGTAAAGCAACAAGCTAGCAAGTCGCAAATTTCATCCAGTTGTGCCACGCTTTTGAAAATGTCAAGCCCGTACCATGAAACGTTCTAGCTTTGTAAGTTTTGATTTTTGAAGACAAGCAAGCAAGTAGTACAATACATAAAATCTCCAATACAGTTTTTGAAATTGTAGCAGTATTGTCCTTAAACCCTGAAGAAAATCACCGTCAGCGATTCAAAGATGAGTATGAGTTCTCTGGCTCTCTGCGCAGAAGCAAGAGCTGCCTCTGACCGCATCGCGGTTTCGGCAAGACGGCAAGGGCGCCAGAGCTTCAACTTTTGCTGCGAACTAGCCATGTGACCCATCACGAGGTCGCTGCCGAAACCTCCTTCCAGTGGGTACCCCGTATCCTTCGTCACTTCATCATTAGCAGCCAGGAGGCACCCAGATTAAGATCCTGCCCAAGCTTTGTTGAACCTGGATGGGATAACCATAGTAGGGCAAGCTCAGAGACTCACAGCAGGGCTCATAGCTAGGTCACATGCCATGGCAGAACTAGCTCAGAAGTCAGAACAGTGCTGCAGAATGCAAGAGGAGCATCTGTACTACAGTTGATCTTGGTTTGTTGATCTTGGTTTGTTGATCCGGCATGCAAAACAGTACGGTCCACCAATCCACACGTTTTGATCAGCGACTCCATTGATGTTTCCAAGTGAATTTTCACTTAACATGTGCCTATCTAAAACGTTTTCGATTGTTTTTCAACGTCTGAATTTTGATTTTCACTCAAACAACTGCTGGGATGAAAAGCATGCGAGTACCTGACGAGTACTCAAATTAAGAAACTGCTGGGATGAAAAGCATGCGAGTACCTGACGAGTACTCAAATTAAGAAAGCTGGATTAGAAGAAATTAAAAAGCAGGTAAAACATTTTTGTATCTCAATCAAAAGCATGTGCGCAGCCATAACTTTGTTTCTAATAGTTGTCCAACTGTTTGGGCTATGGAGCTAGTTACAAACTTGGAAGGCAGTACGTCTCATTTTTTTGGGAGGTTGCAAATGCTGTGTGGGCTGGAAAGCAAAGAGTTGACCAAGAGCCCAGGCCTGCTGCCGAGCCATGAGCCCATGACGAGCATTTCCTCGATCTGCCTACTGCGGCACTCCCCCGGCTTTCTTGCTCTATTAAAACGCAGGCGATCGAGACGAGAGGGGGGGCACTCTCCAGTCTCCAGTCTCCACTGTCCACTCCACTCCACCCCGGAGCTGCTCCTCCTTGCTGGGACTCAACCTCTTGGCGAGCCATGGCGCGGTCCCGCGAGGTCCTCCTCCTGCTCGGCCTCCTCGTCGTCGGCCTCCTCGCCGCGGCCCCGGGTGACGCCGCCGCGGTGCGCGGCTGCCAGCCCGAGGTCCTCGCCCCGACCGTGGCGCTCTTCTGCGCGCCCGGCCAGCCCGCCAAGTGGTGCTGCCAGGCGCTGGTGCACTCGGCCAGCGTCGGCGGCGGCGCGCGCTGCCTCTGCCGCCTCGCGGCCGAGGAGCCGCGCGTCCGCGCCTGGCTCAACGGCACCGAGCTCCTCCGGCTCTACGCCTCCTGCCGCGCGGCTCGCGGCGGCCACGCCGGCGGAGGCGCGCCGTCGTACCCGCCCGCGCCCTCCGTCTGCGGCCGCGGCGAAGGCGCGCCGCCCTCCGCCGCCGGCGCGCCCGTGGACACATCGGGCTGCGCGACGGCGGTCCTCGCCGATCAGATGGAGCTCTTCTGCGGCGGCCGCCGGTCGTCGTCGGCGCCGCCCAACCCGCCGTGCTGCGAGGCCGTGGTGGGCTCCGTGCGCAGGGGCGTCGATGGCGTGCCCTGCTTCTGCCACGTGCCGCTGCTGAGCAGCAGCTTCGACGTCGACCGGATCTCCAACCTCTACGCCGCCTGCATGACGGCTTCCGACCCCGGAGCCACCCCCCACCTCACCGTCTACATGTGCCGGTCCAACCGGGTGTAGTGGCCGGCGCGTGTGGTTTGTGCGTGAAGTCTTGGTGGTTGTCAGCCGCCGGCCGGCCACCGCGTTCCTCACTGAACATGTCGCCCATGCACCGCCGGCATGGCCTAGCATATCGTGTGTTTCGAGTTCCCGTAGTTGATGTGCTGCTAGTGCTAGCTACCTCGTTTGTGTTTTTCTCTTTTCCGATCCGTTTCTACTTGTGTGATGATCTGCCTGTGGTAGTTTGGACGTGGTTGGCGATGTGGTTGTGTACTTGTGTTGTTCGAGAGTCCTTTGTGTGAGATCGATCGAGATGCATGCAGCATGCTCGCTTGGTGTGTTGATCTACGCTTGTTCGTTTCAGGTCACGGCTAGATTATCTGTCCCCTAGTACCTCATCAGATATGTTGTTTTTTCTCGATCAGATGCCTTGGTTCTTTTATCTTATCCCGTATTCGCGTGAACCTGATGCACGATTTGAAACAAAACGTTTGGTTCCATTTTACATGTTGACAGAAAACGAGGCAAAATGGAGCCTGGTTGCTGGAAAACCCCTTCCCCCCACTTCTTCTCTACCAAATACTAGCTAGCACCAAAGTTGTTGAACAACGAACACACGGCACCAATAGTGTTGCTTTTATGATCTCATCTCTGACCTCTAGACGACCAGACCTTTTTAGGCCACGGGCAAGCAATAGCCCATGCACTGATGCACCACTGCATTTGTGCAGCAGATCAGTAGCCAGCAGAGCAGAGGCAACAATGATGCCAACGCGAGTTGCCGTGCTGCTACCGCTACGTGCCCGCAGAGGCAACGACGATCAGGCATGAAGGCTCGGTACGGTGGTAGTTTGTACGTGGAGTAAGCTCTTTTAATTTGTGTGTGACCGATCGAGATGCAATGCTTGCTTGCTGTTGATCTGCGCTTGTTTATTAATAATTTGTTTCAGCTCATGCCTATATATGTGAACGTTTTTCTCGTATGGCTTGGTTCTTGTTCTTCTATGTTCTATCTTGTCGCGTGAACATATGGCGCATGGTTTTGTAACAAATGTTTTGAAAAAAGTGCTTGCATGTGCTAAAAAACGATATGATCTGAATTGTAAAAGCATAAAAGTTAAGCTAGAAGACCTTCCCTCTTTTTCATCCAAATACCACCAAAGTTTTGAACACATCCACCACAAGGCCACAATAGCTGTGTTGCTTTTATCTTATCTCTGGATTTCTAGGCCATAGGCAAGCAAGCAATTTATGCAGCAGAATAGCCAGTAGAGGCAACGGATGAACGGAATGATGGCAACGGGAGCTGGCGTGGTGCTACGGCTGCATGCGCCTGCAGTATCGGCTCGCCAATAATGTTCCGAACATTGCCCGCTCCTTATTGCTAGCTACTGCTTCCACCCGAATGCATGATTACCCTGGCCAGATTAAGGTAATGTCTAATGGATGTTAATGGAAACTACTACATTGAGAAAATATCAAAATGCCTCTAACTTTACGGAGGAGAAGAGAGAAAGTAACACTTTACAGACATTAGCTCTATTTTTTAGCCATGCCTCCAAACATATATGGGCTAGCTAGAGTTTAGCTCTAACCCATCCAAAACATGGCCTAACTCTAACCTAGGGCAATCTTATCCAAGCTAAATTAATGAAAGGTGCCCGTATTTAATTGGGTGTCTAAAGATAGCCTAGTTTGCCGCTTGTATTCCGTAGAGGTAAAACAACCACCACTCATCTCTATCCCTTCTCTCCTCTTCCCCAATCCGTCCCCGCTGTCCAGCACGAACTCCTCGCCACCAGGCTTCTCGGCGCTCCGTCCCCCTACCTCCAGCTCTCGCCTTAGTCGTCCTTGACGGCACCGAGCTCCGCCCAACTGATGCCTCCGTACGAGCATCGACGGGCTCCACGCCAAGATCTCTACTACCCCCTTTCATCGCGCTCGGCCTCGGCATCGGCGCGCTGCAGCACGCGGAGCTACTCCCAGTCGCCGCCATCGGACTGCACAACAATTGGGGCATCATTGTCTGCATCATCCTCTCCCTCGCGGCGCTCTTCAATTGGGTCATCCTCTCGCTCAACTTCCTTGTCGCGCGCCGGCCAGCCGCCACCGCAGGACCCACGCTGTTGCTCCACCCAACCGCGACCGCCGTAGCAGCGTCGGCACCTTCGTCTTCTGCATCGAGATCTCGATTTACCCGTTTCATGGAGCGGCGAGGCAACGGTGGGGTGAGAACGAAAGCAGGAAGGAGACAAAAAGGAGATGTGAAGCGACTCACCCAAAAGGCCACCAACAGCTTAAGCTAGCCTCCATAAATGCAACTCATTTGCGTTCCCGGTAAGCCAGACCAGAAGTCTCCTTTTGCACTACATAAGCCTGGCTAACAGCCCTATACAGACTATCAATCACTGTGCACCCTACCAATCACAGCCGTATTACAAAACCCCCATCCTCCTGTATACAAGTAGTTCTTGTAGAAATTAAAGCCCCATCGACATTAATCCTCAGAAAACGATCACCGCCGGCCCAGTTCATAGCTTTGGTGAACTACCTTCCTAGAAAGCTGCAGCTGCAGTTGCAAGATAAATTATCTTTCCAGGATTTTTCATCAATGGCTGTAAATGAATGGTTCAGCAGCTTGTTTTAGATGCTCCACAATAGTTTTCCAGTTGAGGCGTCCATCTGAGATGTTTTTGTTGTAGGTTGTATTACTTTGCAGGTAGCAAAGTCTTGAACTGGGATATTTTCCCCCTACAATGCAGAGTAATTTTACAAATCTTTGCATATGTTTTCGATCCCGCCTCCTGTTTATATCCGTGACTGAGCTTGATCTGCAGTTCGAAGGCCAAATTTCGCATGCTGCATCTGTTTGTTTTATTTTTTAGAAAAAGGAAATGTTTCTGGCCTCTGCCGCACGTAGCCAAGTTTTACAGCATTCTTAGCTTAATAGCTGATGAAAAAAGGGAAAACGGGAAAAAAAAATCAAAACCAAAGTCTATTATTGCTTCTCCATCCATTCTTGGCAAAGATATCCAAAGCGACAATCTCCAACGCTTTGCTTGCTGAATAGGTAGTTTCACTTGATTCCTCACGCTGCAATAGAGACCAAAATCGCAACCAATGTACTCCCTAAAAACAGCAAGAGATAAACCGTTTTTCTCAAAAACTAAATTGTTACGCGTACACCAAATAGCCTACATAAAAGCTACGACCCTCACAAAAATCAGTAGTTTTTTCTTTCTTTCTTATGACATTTAACCAGTTTCGAAGCACATGAGATACTGATTTAGATGCAGTTAATCTAGTAGGTATATGAACAATCCTCCAAATAATCTTAGCATGCTGACAGTCAAAAAAGAGATGTTTAATTGTTTCATTACAATTGCTGAAATAAAATTTTTACTCCCAGACCATCTTCGCTTTGCTAAATTATCCTTTGTTAAAATCACACCTCGCTGGAGGTACCAAAGGAAAATCTTTATTTTTTAGTGAAATCTCCAGCTTCCGTATGAATTTATTGATGGAGGGGGTACCTGGTTTAAAAGATATTGATACATAGACCGTACTGTAAAATAGCCGCGACTATGTAGGTCCCATGTAAAAATGTCCCTCCGATTAGAAAGCCGATAAATAGTAATTTTAGCTACTAGGTTATGCTAAGCTACTAGTTTATCCCTAACGCTCTCCGAAAAAAGATATTCAATGCCATTTGATTTATCACATTTGCCACTATTTTATGGGATTATAGACAATGTTATACAATCCAGAAAATTGCTCTTTCAAAGGTTAGAGCCACTTAAGTATCCTCTCAAAATCTGGTTTGTGATCCATCTTTTATCTTGAAGGTACCATATCCCGAAAAATCTTCCCTCACCTTTAATAAACATTTCCAAAAATGTGACTCTTGGTTTGATTCACAATTTGATTGCGAGTGCCGCTAGATTCTCTAGCGAATTGCCTCTGTATAGGGCTGGTCAGAAGTTTGCAGCAGTCAAACTCTTTGCTAGGAGTATAGGCGGGTGACACGGGCGGCTTTCCATCCCGCGCCGCCACCGGTTGCGCCCCACCCTCTACCCCGCCTCGCCACCGCCCGAGCGGGCTACCGGAAGCCCGGTGGGCCGCAAGGATGACGGCGGCAAGGACCTCCACCTCCTCCTCCCCTTCTCTCACATCGTAGATCTGGCGCAAGGACGACGCGGGGTCGGGCTCCTCGGCAGGCGGCCGACCGCGGCGGCGGCGGTGCCGGTCGGATCTCCGGTGGGCGGCTGCTCACCGGGTGGCGGCAGCGCGGGTCTCCCCGGCGGGAGGCCACATGCGGCAGTTGCGAGCAGCGGCGGTGTGGGTCGGGTCTTCCCCATGGCCCGGACGGCGCACCAGCGGCCGTCACGATGCTGGCCGGCGTCATCCGCATCGCGCTCCCGTGGCCCGTGCCGGCGGCGAGGACGGTGAGCAGCAGTAGGGGCCCCAAGGCCGGCGTGTCGGAGAAGAGGTCCGGCGTGTCGTCGTCGTCAGGCGAGGGCGGCGGCAACGCCTTCCTGTGGAGCAAGAACGGCAGCAACTTGCTCTAGTGGCCCGTCGAGGAGGTCGAGATGCTGCGCCAAGGGCCTCAACGGCGGTGTCACCACACACTTCTGCTAGGACGAGTCATGGTCCTCCAGTGCCAACGACATCGTCAAGCGTGCCGTCAGACGCACCCTCCCCGTGCTTGACGACGAGACCCTCTTGTTGTGGGTGCTTATCGACCACTCCATCGTCGAGAGCTTCGCGCATGGCGGGAGGTCCATGGCCACCTCGCCGGGCTTCCGACGTGGCGAGACGACACGAGAAGGACCGCGATGCGGAAAAGAAGAGGAGAGGAGGCTTGCAGGAAGGAATGGAGGGGGAGGGGCATCGGTGGAGGGGTAGAGTAGTCATTTTGTGTAACAGGTGCTAAATTTTAGCTCTTCATCCAAACATCCCAAAAGGCTAAAGTTTAGCACTCTATTTGAAGAGCCAAGACCTCCTCCCAAACAAGGCCGTAGCAGGAAAAAAAACCCGCGGACCGCGACCGAGCCGTCCCCGCCCCGCCCGACTTTTTTGTTTTTTAGCCCTTTTTACGAAAGATTCTCACAAATAGGCCCCTGACGGAACCAATTCCAAAAATGGACCCTCAGCTTGGCGCCATCCACGCTGGCGCCAAGCTATAACGTCTCGGCGCCAGCCATCCTGGCGCTAAGGTCTATACATAGCGGCTGACGCGGATGCCGATGTGGTGGGAGCTTGGCGCCATCCATGATGGCGCCAAGCCTTGGCGCCGTAGATAAAAGTTCAATAGTGGGGTTCGAACCCAGGTCTCCACGATAAGAAACCCACCTCCTAACCAGTTGAACCACACCTTAGTTCATTGCCTACTTCATGAAATAATTATAGTTGTTTAATTCGAAACGCGTAGAGGGATGGGGTAGATAGCTTGGCGCCAAGATCTACGGCGCCAAGGCTTGGCGCCATCATGAATGGCGCCAAGCCCCCACCACGTCGGCATCCGCGTCAGCTGCTATGTATAGACCTCGGCGCCAGCCATCCTGGCGCCGAGACGTTGTAGCTTGGCGCCAGCGTGGATGGCGCCAAGCTAAGGGTCCATTTTTGGAATTGGTTCCACCAGGGGCCTATTTGTGAGAATATTTTGCAAAAAGGGCTTAAAAAAAAAGTCGGCCGCCCCGCGCGCCTTACATGCTGTGTCACAACTCACACCGTCACACGCCCTCTGCAGTCAACCGCATTTTTACCCCCAACAACCACAGCACCACCGTAGGGCCCACGTGTCAGTGACAAAGTCACGACCCCCTTGGCAGCAGGAGCAGGATCTCATTCCCATCAGTGCCATCACCGCATCCCTCGTCTCCCGTCCTCCCCCTCCCCGCACCCGGCCACCCCTCTCACCGTCCCTGTCACCTGGGCAACGCGGCGGCGCGCACCCGGGGGGACCGGCGGCGGCGCGCACCCGGGGGGACCGGCGGCGGCGGCCTCCGCTCCCAGCTGGGGACCGAGTAGGCCTGCTGCAGATCCGCAACCACCAGCCGTCCTCGCAGTTCCGGCGACAGAGCTCCGCCCGCCCCTGCTCGGACCGTCCCCGCTTCGGTTCCGGCGCGCCCGCAGCTCGTGCTCCCCGTCGGCTCCCGCGCGCCAGCAGGTCTTCGTCCTCGTCAGTGCCGCGAGGTCTTCCTTCCCCAGCGACGTCAGCTCCCAAGGTATCAAACCCTAGCTGCTGGATTTTTGTTGAAAAATCTGCATCGTAGATGGATAAGTGATTAATTCATGTGATGCCATGCGTTGTCGACTCACTAGGAACAAGAGATTCGGGGTGAGATTTCTGCCTATTGTAGGCTCGTACAGGCTCCCCTGAAAATAAAGCTCGTAGCTGGGGATTAGAACGATACGAAACTACCCTGATCATGTATATAGTTCACTAAATTAGGCATGGCCAGTTTCCCTGTTATTTGAAATAAAAGGGGAAAATTAGATTAATCATTCTCAGAATCTGTGTGTTCATTTTTAATAGACTTGATTTAGGATGTACTATATCACATGGTTAGGCTGAGCTTTGTAGAGCATGGTTAAGGTTAGAGATAGTTTTGAGCCTGTTTTTTTCCCTTTCATATGAGAATTTGATATGTATCTATCAAAGTTGCAATTTATCCTTGGTTGAAATATTAAGATGGATGATTTGGCTATCAAGTGGCGTAAAATCATTGCACAGGCTGCTGGAGTAGTTGCTACAATGTGTTTTTTGTACACGCTGTTCGTGTACGCAGACCGTGCACCACCTGTCACCTATGGTCCCTTTGCTTAAAGAGGCACAATTACAATGGCAAACCTTGGGTTCATTTTCCACAATGATGACTGGCATTGTGTAGAACAACTTCGCATAAGGAGAGCCTCATTTGCCCATTTATGTGCACTGCTTAGGACAAGGCGCTTGCTTGCAGACACAATTAATAGCTCAATTGAGGAACAAGTTGGTAGAGCTTAGTTTTAGAAGGGGTTTGGAAACACTTAGTCGTTACTTCTGGAAGTCTTGTATGCTATTAGAAAGCTGCATGGAGAGATGATTCTCCCATGAGGCCCACTCCAAAATTTTGCAAACAGCCACAACTATTTGGTTTAAGGCCAAATTTTACTAAAGAACTTATGGTTTTCTGAAACTTGGACAACAAAACCTGGGATTTTATGAAATTTACTATCTTAAAATTGTATTGAGCTAAAAGGCCCTGAGAATCTCTATTTTCAGTGCATTTGTTTCAGCAATCAAATGATCAATTGGGTGACATATCCCTGGTTTATGATTGCCATTTGTCAGCTAATATATTTATATTCTTTTATTTTGTATTTTTTTCTTTGTTCCAGGCCAGAAAGTTACAAATGAATCATGCTGAGGTCTCTGGTTTATTATGTGTTGGTATGAATGAAACGGATGGGGGTGAAGAATCATATGGAGCTGAATATCCTAAAATGGATCAGGATACTTCCCATGAAACAGCTAAATTTGATGTAGTCATGGCGACTTCAGCATTGTATACTGATAATATCAATACCAATGCTTGCTTAGATGAATATCACATGTCGGGAATTCAGGCAATGGAGGAAATTAGATTTGGCAGTGCACAACCCTTTGAGATTCAACCGAAAGTATATTATTTACCTATGTGTTCATACAATTAATTATTCCTGTTCTGTTCACTGCATTTCTTTTGTGGACTGTTAATTGATTGCCTTCTATTAGGGAATGGTAACCAATTCTGAGGAAGAAAGCATGCCATCTAGTCCTGAGACTTCATCTACCAGTAATTATGATATGCCTGGTAATATGCTTGACTTTTGTAATAGCTTCTGCTGAACTGTGTTCAGTCCCGGTAATCATTGTGCAATTTCAGGTTACATGGAGCAAAATCTGCAGCATGTCCATAATGCCTATGATGCGATGGTATATCTCCTTGTGTTAAATTATGATTTTCGATTGCATGGCCAACATTTTTTCATAAAATGCTAGATGCTCAAGATCATGCTACTGTTGTTCCTTTGTGCTCCTTATTTCTCTCTTTCCCCTCCAGTGATTGGTTAGCTAGAAAATGATTTTTTTTCAGGGAACATGTCACACCTTGTCAGTTTAGTTATGGAGGAAAGTTTTAGTAACTGCATTGGTTATTCACAAGCAGTGGCGCTAGACATTAAACTCAATCATCAGTAGGACAAACGTGTTCGATTACTGATATTCGTCTACGAACATGATTTGTGAGCTAATCTTTTTTTTTTCCTTTGGAAGACTAGTGTGAACTGACCCACCTCCTGCTATCTCTCTTGTTACTCCCTGAGTTATGGAACATACTAATTCTTATAGGCAACATCTTTAAGGGTACCTAAACCCTTCTAATATGCTTTTTTATTAAAATTACAATATCCTGCCCATAATGGTATTTTGTTATTTCCCCTTGAATATTACTCCAAATTGTTCATTTATATAGTTGATGCTTTTCTTAAGCTTGCTGCATTTTATATTATTAATATATTTTACGCTGCCATTAAATCTTTGCCACCTTTGACTTCTAGATTGGACCTTGCTTTAAACCACCGACATTTATAGTTTATTTTTCTTTCGGCTCTTTTTAGGTTGAAAGAGCAGGACCAGTTGTGCTTAGTCCTGCCTTTATAATATGCGACGAAACTTCGCATCTTCAGCCTCGTCTCACTTTCTCATTGGATGGGGTTAAGATTGAGTATTTGAATTTAGATTCCTTTGAAGGCGAGAAGATGATAGCCTTACAATGGGAAATATCTAATATTATTTCCATCAGTTGTAAATGGGCTCAGAGTGTAAGAAATTCACTTTATTTTACTTATTATTACTACCCCTTTTGTTTTTCATGCTTTTCATGGTTCGGTATCAATTTATGATCCTAACCAGGTTGGATATGCCTTCATAACACTCCTTGCTGGATCTGAAGTAGAATCCGGAAATGAAGGTACCGTATGTGTTCAAGATTTTGAATTCCAGATTTATATGCTTTCCCCCATGTGTCAATGCTACATGACATATATCGCTATGCATATGATGCTGGAGGTTGGAGTTTGCAGTGTTCAATTATTGAGTTTTAAGTGCAGTTTGGTGTTTCTAGTTTTTCATTTGTTTTCTTTTTGTGTTTTAAAATCAAGCCATTCCTAACCACAGTTATGTTGTTCCCGGTAGATGGCTTTTGTTTGGTTTATTTAGTTGGTCCGGTTCTTATGTTTGATGGAAGTGTAACAATATTCTAGTCACTTGCAGAGCTCAAGATTAGTTTTCTGTCTTCGATAGAAATTTATGTCCCGTGTGATCCCAACATAGTATGATCTTGAAAAATATCACAACAGTTTGACATACACAATAGTATACACAATAGTTTGTATATTTTACGCTTATGAGGTGTTTTAGGGTGTTCGCTTCCTTGTTTTCCTTTTTATTTAGTGTCGAACGTATTTTGTTCAGGAAAAATATAAACTGGGGCTAATACAAAATGCCAAAGTAACGTAAGTTTCCAAGTTCATCGAGTTAGATTTTATTTAAGTTTCCACATGTTTATTAGCTAGCTTGAAATATTACTACTAAGTACTGTAAGGTTGAGGTGATTAGGACATTTGACAGTGCCATCCTTTTTTTATCTAAAAGATATATTGGGTATTGACAAGAAAATTGCTCGTGTGTTCCAATGGCGCAATGGACCAAACAATTACATGTGCACATACAGTTCATGTAAGAATGGTGTCACATACAAATGACAACGTGTAACTACTGCTCTGTGCAAATGAAATAGGACAGTCTGCAAATTCCCAATAATTAGATTCAGGGGCAAGGTGTGTAAACAGGATGAACTTTAGGGGCAAGGTTGTGGTGATGGCAGGCACACCATCACCACGACACAGGTAGCCTCCTGATGGTCACATTGTAGTAGTTCGTGCAGTGGTTCTGTGTTGAAGCATCTGCTTTTCATGGAGTTCATTCTGCAGATGGAACCAGATGCATCCTGTCTTGAATGAGTCCCATGGTCCCACCACTATAGTTCATGTGTATTTTTGGTGGACATTTTCAAGGAACCTCCTAAATGGCATGTCAAGCCTGTTCTAGAAGTGTTGCCGCTGCAGTGATCCCATTTGGCATGTGCTGCTGACTGTGGTGGGACGCATTTGAGACAGGATGGAAAGGAGAGGAGGTGTAGGCGTGGAAGATGCACTAGTGGAAGTGTTTGCCATTTCTATCTAATCACCTCTAGGTGCAGTTTTGTATGCCATCCATTCAACAAGCATTGAGCACTTGTGTGGTATGAAGGTGGCAGGTTGCCTCCCCTCGATTTACTAACTTAATAAATAAAAACCATGGTTCGGGGATTGGGCTGAAATTTACCCAGATTTGGGTGCACCATCTTTTGGTGGCTTGGGTTGCATCGCTTCGAGTTTCAACTACTCATTAAGGCCCTGTTTGTTTGAGCTTTTCTGAAAAGCTGCTGCTGGCTTTTTGATTCTGAAAAGCCAATACTAGCTTTTAAAATATGTGTCTAGCTTCTTGGACTCAAAAAGCTACGAAAAGCTGAGAAAACTGAGCTTCCATATAAACTCAGCTTTTCTGAGCTTCTGGCTTTCCGGAAGCTGCACGATAAGTTTGCTGTTTGTTTGAGCTTCTGGCTTTTCATGATGAGAAGCTGCCAAGAAGCTCAAACAAACATTGCCTAAGTCATTATGTCCTCAGGCATGCCATGCTTTTTGCCACTGCCTGCCCATGCACAAAGCAAAGGTGGGATGGAGGGAAAGGGGCATTATGGTCATTTTCATATCTTAATTTTGCCTTCTATTCTTATAGATTGGCAAAATTGTGTGTGTTGTTGTGGAAAACTTGAACTTAAATACATTTAATGGAAAATCTCAAAATGAGGTCCAATGACGGGCAAATATGCCATTTTCCTTGAGTTATGCTTGCTCTTTCCATTTGAGGTTTGGTTTCAACACGAGATCTTGTTTTGTTGCGTATATCTAACCTAAGTTGACAACTTAGCTCATTAATAAAAACGTTAGTAACTCTAATGGATGGGTAAGCAACTTTTATATGTATATTGTTGAGACTGAGATACTCCTTGCTTCTTACTGACTAGTTTGGTTTTCTTTTATATTCTATAGCTCCTGTTAGAGTACAATTTTGTCTTGATGATTCACAATGGTCACGGAGACAACAGAAGATCTGGGAACTTCAACCAAGATATCAAGAAATATGGAAAGACATCCCATCGTAAGTTGTGGAATAACATTTTTCCTCACTGAGTATAGTTAATTTCAATGTACTCCGACGGATTAAGGATGTGGATAAATGACCATGCTATCCTTAATAATTAGAGCAGGTGGACTACAAGAAGTGAATATACTTGGAAGAACTCAATTACAAGATATGCAATTAAGAAAGAGCGGTCAAATATTACCTCGAAAACAATTGTATTTATGATTCTGTGAATATGGCTAAACAAATTGTACTCATGAACACACTGATGCATCACTAAGTTGTGTACGGATATGTTTTTGGTATTTTCAGGCCATGGTGATTGGGCGCTATTCGCGCTAACATATTTGGTAGAGAACAAACAGTGGTTATACCAATTCACTGACCATAATTTAGAATAAACTTTATTCAGTTGGATATTGCTCTTGATGAATGGTAACTACCAGTCGTGGAGAACTATCGGATGCTATTTGATTCTGATGGATCATGGATATGCTGTGTCTATAAGAATTAACTGTTAATTTATAAGTCTAGACATATAGCAGAAAATATAAAACAATAAATTAAGTCGTGTTATTTTTAACAATTTGCCAGATAATACATGCTGAAGTTATGCAAGTTCAGTTTTAGTTTTTTTTTGTTTATTTTTTTTTTTTGGGGGGGGGGGGATACAGTATCTGTTGAGTATGTGTTGGATATGGATGTCAAGTCTCAAGCATGGGCAGACTGTGGCGGGAAAAATATTATTCTAATCGGCAGTTTGATACTTTGACGTGTACTTATTTCTGCTCTTAATGTGAAGATTGCACCTTTTTAAAGAATAATTTCAATCTTTGCCTGTTTTGTTGCGACTACTTTAACAATTATATTGTGTAATTGCATGCATTTCAGAGATGATTTTACATCGGAGAACTGGAGCATCGAGCCCAATCTGTTTTTCCCTAGGCAATACTTTTCAAGGTGAGTATATAAACAATTGCACAATTTATCAATCTTGCCTGTTGTTCCCCCCTTTCTGTGAGAAGGCTTGATATCTGAGTAGTCATATGGACAAGTTTTAAGCTATGATAAATTTCCCAGCATTTGATCTCCATTTTACTTTGTCATTTCACATCATGACAAATCATTTTCCTTACTATACCTGAACTCTATTTGAGACAATACTTCCAGTAAGGCAAATGTGTAAACTTTCTGTCCGTGCTCCTATTGAACCCGAAGCATCTATGTATTGCGTGTTTGCCAATTTGCACTTGTTATGCTTATTTTTTTTCTGCTGTTTGTTTTCATTGGTTCAGCACTGAGGACTTTGAAGATATTATCTATCCCCAAGGAGATCCTGATGCTGTTTCCATTAGTAAAAGAGATGCTGAGCTACTGCTTCCTGAAACCTTTGTCAATGATACAATAATTGACTTTTATATCAAGTAGGTTGAACATTTTTATGGACAACATCCTGTCTTTGTAACTTTATGTTAAATATCCTATTACATTTTTGTACTGCTATAGTCATATTTGTACATCTCATCTCCTGTTTTTCCCCCCAAACACTTAAAATTTTGTTGCCTAAAGTTGATTGTGATTACAATAGTTTTATTTTTGTGTTGAAATTTGTCATGTATTATGCATCAGGTTGCTGCATTATAGTTTGGTACCAGAAAGTAGGAGCTTTTGAATCTTTCAAGTTTTTTTTCTTAGTTTAATCGAAGTAAAGTACTAAAGACCAAATTAGATTCTTTTCAAGTGAAGTATTCCGTTTAGATTCGTTGAGTTTTATGAAGAATTGATAAGAACACATTTATGGAGGGTTTTCCTTGCGTTTGCACATGCTCTGTTTCTCACCATTCTTTAGTATCTGTGCTCAGCTTTAAGTTGTTCTGCAGAGTGGTTTTTACTTGCATTAAATTAGTCCTTAATTTATGTTCTGCAGATACTTGAGCACAAGAATTGAATCTACCGAGAAGCGCAGGTACCACTTCTTTAATAGCTTCTTTTTTCGCAAGCTGGCAGATCTTGACAAAGATCAGGGGAGAGCTCCAGAAGGTAGAGCAGCCTTCTTGCGTGTTCGCAAATGGACCCGCAAAATAAATGTATTTGAGAAGGATTTTCTGTTCATTCCAGTCAATTTCAAGTAAGAACCTTATCGCAACGAAAATTATGCTTATGCAATTATAGTCGATGTAAATTATTAGTTACGTACCTGTGTTGCAGCTTGCATTGGAGCTTAATTGTTATTTGCTATCCTGGAGAAGTCGCGACATCTAAAGGCATGAATATAAATTGAAAAGCACACTTTTGTTATTTTTAGTAGTGCTATTTTTTACATGTTGTCTTGCTGCAGATGGTGATGCAAAGCTCGCAGCTGAACTTCCATGTATTTTACACATGGATTCACTTAAAGGAAGTCATACTGGACTCAAGGATATCATTCAAAGGTTAAGTCTATGTCCAGAGGGATGGAACATTTGCTACTTCACGACTCAAGCATAATTATGTTTATTATTGATGCATTGAGAATTAATATTGCAAAAATTAAAATATGTCACACAGATGTGATTAGATTTCTCATCAAAATATTTCCATACATTTATTTTATTATGGATTTTAAATGTTGTGAAAATTGCTTGCCTTTTGTTATAGTGACCAATCTTGCCAGTCTCTTCGCAATACTGGTCTTTTGACAAGAAGAGCCCTAAAAAGCGATATAAAATTGGGGGAAAACAGCAACTTAGCCTGAAATGTGGTATGAGCAAGCTACATAGCATATTGCTCTGGGTGGTCATAGAACCAAACTGCCTAGGTTGGATTTACAAAATCTACATCTGCACAGGAGTTAATTATTAAAGTTTCAGTGACTGCAACTTACCTAGAAAAGATAACTAGGTCAGTTCTATACATCTATATTGAGCAGGAATGTAGTAACCGACAATGATGGCTTATTGACTCTTTGGCCCATAACTTCTGTTTCTTTTGGCAATCCACACTCGCTGTAATCATATCTGGTTGATCGTGTTTGAAGTTTGATTCTTTCTTCCACAGTTATTTATGGGAAGAGTGGAAGGAAAGGCACCCTGAATCAGCATCAGATATTTCAGACAAGTTCTTGAACTTGAGATTTGTCTCCCTTGAGGTTCGTACATAATAAGTTTCAATACCTGTTCTAAATCCCTAGGTGAAATTCTTCTGACGTACTTGTATTCATTTCTGCTGTTCTGCCTAATACTAGTTCTCAGAATCATTTGATTTCTGCGGAGTGGCGGCTTCAGATTTTCATTTATTGTTTGAAGAGATCCATAAGTATCAATAGTAGTTGCAATAGAATTGTGTTATTACTTCCAGTCATGGAGGATGATTGCTGTTTCAGGGTCTTTGACCCTCTATGGACTGTATGGTTTGGCTGTTGCATAATGATCATGTTGACCAGATTTTCCATGTATGTAGATCAATTCCCATAATCTGGGCATTTTTTTTCACTTTTGCATCCTAATTCATAATTTTGCCAAGTATCTTGCAATTTCTGGGCACAAAATAAGCCAATTGTTGGCATAAACAAGACACCGGCTAAGTATTCAATTCACAACAGATTCAGTTAATCGATTTTGTGCCCTCCATCTGAAATAGCAGCCAATATTGCTCGACTGAATTCCCGTGATCGTGAGCGTGTATACTCACTGATCCTGGTTTATCCTTCTCCTCATGAACTTATAGATCTCGTTTTGTTGTACAGTTTTGCTTATGTGTATAAAGTGTTGGGTCTATTGGTGTATCACACAAACCTGTAACATGCCATTCCTATTCGTATGTGGAGAAAATCGTGGCCACAGTTGAACACTGGTTTTTTCCCATGAATGTGCACTGCCAAGTTTTTGTGTGGTGGTTTAAAGTGAGCATGATATATGTATTAAAATCATTGCAACCAATCAAAGATGCCATTTTATGCGTATGACAACCAACACTTCGAATTTTGACCTTTTCTATAGCTTGATGTTCTAATTTTGGATTGTAATACAATTACATGTTGCATATGTGGTGCAGCTCCCCCAGCAGGATAATTCATTTGATTGTGGGTTGTTCTTGCTCCATTATGTGGAACTATTTTTGATGGATGCTCCAAGTAACTTCAACCCACTGAAGATCGATGTATTTTCTGACTTTGTGAGTTCTGAAGTCTTAATATGTTTTCTTTGTTGTTTAATGGCATCCTTTTGTTTTTCTGCCATTCCTAAGTAGTCTGCTCGGTCTTGAAGCACAGAATATTGTTGCCGTTATGAACTCTGTCAGAACCGTGCTAACTGTTTCTTTTATTATCAGTGTAATCTATTACACTTGGGTGCTAAGAATTTTGATACTGGACCATACAGTAAATATATGTTTGTTTAATTTGCAATGGGTTAATTATTATCAACTATAATCTTGATGTGCTATCATATGTTGGACTCTTCTTGTACAATTATCGATTAGGTTAGTGAAAATTGTACTGCACTAACCTAAACTGAAGTACGGTTGGTATATTATACAAGTTAAAACATGTGAATATTTACAATTTCACTGGATTATGAGTGAGATATTGTGTGAATGCTTTTGATATAAAAAGGTCGCCTTCACTTGCTCTTTATTCCACCTTTACATTCCTCCCAAATGGATCAGCTGTGAGTTATTATTTATGTTTAGGCTTATAACTTTTTGTTACTAAAACTTTGCCTTGGCATTAGTTTGGTTTGACTACAGTTTTCTTTGGTCCATTTTCATCTATGCTTTGGCCATTTTTTTTGTTTTCTTCAAATTAATTTAGCACAAAATCCTTGAAGAGCAAAGTCATTATACTCCCTCTGTCCCAAATTACTATTCGTTTTGGCTTTTCTATACATAGCTTTTGTTATGCACCTAGATATATATTATGTCTAGATACGTAGCAAAAGCTATGTACCTAGAAAAGCCAAAACAACGAATAGTAATTTGGGACGGGAGGGAGTATGAAATATCTTGAGTTTTGGATTTTAATATGTGTGTTTTATTTCTTGAATTTTCACTCTTAAATGTACTTTTCAGCTTAGTGGTGATTGGTTTGCACCAGCTGAAGCTTCTCTCAAGCGTTCGGTTGTTCGAAAGTTAATCCATGAGGTGGTGACAGGATCTTTTCAGAATCATCCTAAGCTAGCTTGTGGTAGTGAGCAGCTTGATGAAAGACATCAAAGATGCTCAAACGCTGAGCGGGAACCAGCTGGAGAGTTTCTTGCTCAGAGGCGCTCTGATGTTGAACCTGAAACAGTTTGCAAAGTTCGTGATGGCACTCATGAACTACAACCATCTGAGTCCATCTGTTTAAATGATTCTGAAGAAAAGAGGGTACCTGCTTCTGGGTGCATGTTGGACACTGGAAGGGTTTCAATTGTTGATGTACAGAATAGACAAGAGTCTGAGGTATATTTATTAGCTGATGGCTCTACACTTATAGTTTGCTTGAGCTTGGTTACTAATACCCATGATGTGTTGTTTTTTGATTGCTTGGTGGCAGGTGTGTGCAGCAGATGAGGATACCATTGTTTGCATGTCAAACCAGGATGAGAAAAATGAGCTACTTATCGCAGAATCTAACAATCAACTTAATATGAGATCATGTGCCCCAAAAGAAGATGAAGTGCTCAAGGGATCAAATTGTGTGGTAACAGATAAGGAACATGGGGAATCTTTGTTTCTTTCTTTGGACAATAACCAAAAAATTCCTAGTCAAGCAGAGGTAGAGGTTCAGGATATTATGGTTTCCACGAGCTGTGCAGACAATGAAATTGCTGCTCAGGTAATTGCCTGTCAAGAACATTCTTTTCAAAGAAGTGCAGAAGTTGGGGATGGGTGCTTTAGACCTTCTCAGGACATGGATTCTGTCATGATGCTTGGCTCCAGCAAAGACGACGATGGACTAAATCCAGAAAGAATGACAGCTGAAGGTGATTGTGGTGGCCCTCATGAAGATATGGATTCAGTCACGCTCCACAAAGATGCTGTTGATACGAAGTGTGAAGATAGTCTTTTGGATCCTATAGCAGAAAATGCCATCATCGAGAATGTGAACGAAATCAGCACAGCTGATTCTGTAACAGTAGAAACTGCCATAATTGAAAATGTGAAGGATGTTAGCACAACTGCAGACAATGTTAATCATGGTGAGCTGTATGTTTCATCTCAGTTGGCAGAGGGAAACACTGACAATGGTATGACTGGTGCAGGAAACACTGACAATGGTACGACTGGTGTTAGCACAGCTTCCCCTGGCTTAAAAGAGGAAAATATTGACAAAGTAGTGGCAGATGACTGTACACATGAAAGTGATATAAATGCCAAGTATAGCTCTGAGTTGAAAGTGGGAAATACTGACATTGGTGGTATTACAGTTTCCTCTGATGTGAATGAGGGAAACACTGACCAAATAATAGCAGGTGATTGTGCAAATGAAACCGATGTAAATGCTGATGGTGAGGGTGCTGACAATTGCAAACACTTCGCAATGGATGGTGCAGCACCTTGTGCAGATGCCGCAACCTGCACTGATGGCGTGGTTCTATCCATAGATGTACCCTGCAGCACGATCAATGAAACAGTTTCGGAGAACATATCTTCTGATGCTCAAAGTCCTCTGCCTGATGGCACCAGCAAACTTGTAGATAGACCTTGCAGCCCAAAGAACGAAACGTCTGAGATCACGTCTCTTGATGGCAAACGACCTGCGCCTGATGGCACCAGTGAAGAGAATGATATAGTTATCCCCGGTGACAAGTGCACCCAGAAGGATGGTGGTCAGGGTACTGATGCAAAAATAGAGCGGCATTACAAGCGACGGAAGGTTTTGGCCTTGGAGAAACAACGGAGCTTCTCGGGTGCCACATCTTTAGATAAGGTTTTGGCCTTGGAGAAACAACGGAGCTTCTCGGGTGCCACATCTTTAGATTAGATTTGGCCGGCGTGGGGCATAGTTTTAGCTTGTGCTATATATAATATATAACCCGTCTCGACCTTAGGCAACATGCTGCTATATTTATGATAATATAGGGGACTTCCACTGATGACTGTAGAAATGGCAAAACCCCATGTGGAATCCTGAGCTCCTGATGTCTGCTTGACAGTCATTTTATATATGGTACTGAGAGAGCATCAGAAGATGGGAATGAGGAATATTTTGTGCATCTGTACAAGCAAATTGCGCTAACGTGTGGAAGGCCCTGTTTGCTTAGTTGGAGTAAGACCTGATACGGTTCGATTTTAAAACTTATATACCACTAAATATGAATATATATTGGATTACACTTTTGAAAAACTTGTACTACTCAAATGCCTCCCGGTTTTATGCGGCTTTGCCCTTTTGAATCAAATCATAGAACCTACCGTAGTGGAAACCGCTTGCTAGGTGTAAACGTAGAAATTATGTAGGGATTCATTTGCAAAGGTCTCATAATACTATACGTAAAGAGAGTGATTCTACAGTGTTTGGTTTTAGGAATGGATTGGTGATAGATGATCAGGTCCTAACTCATCATGAAAGATCTCGTCCCACCAAAATGTATGGGATGACCCATGATAGATTACTCCAAGATACTTGGCAGATTTCTCAGACCAACATCCTAAAAAGTTCTTAAAATGAAACTCAGCTTCGTTTGTCAAATACAAAATGGGCAAACAAGTTAAAAAAAAAGATCTGGCGGGAGGGAACCTCAACCAACTCTGCACCCTCTCCCAGACGTTGTTTTAATGATAGTTGCAGATAATAAGGATTCCACTTCAACTAATCTCCCAACCAACAAAACTAATCCTACTGACTCCAATGAGAATTA
The DNA here is from genome assembly GCF_000263155.2 of Setaria italica. Lineage (NCBI taxonomy): Eukaryota > Viridiplantae > Streptophyta > Magnoliopsida > Poales > Poaceae > Setaria > Setaria italica. Next base: position 9,391,826 of record NC_028458.1, on the reverse strand, counting down.
CTCAATGAAATGAGCAATTGTTTAAATGGACCTAAAATACCTTATATTGAGGATAAATTTTGAATGTTTGGATGTCTTGTATTTTAGGACGGTGAGAGTAGTGTCTTTTAAAGTGTTTGGTGGATCACTTCCAATGGGTATGCTTGAGTGCGTTTGCACTACTTGGGGAGGAGATGCTCACTCTTTCCTCTTAAAGGACCAGCTCATTTTACCACCAGTCATATTACTCACTTCCATGCATATCATTCGCCATATTACTCACTTCCCGTGCATATCATTCGCCTTGAGCGGGTAAGGTTTAGTCTGAGACTGGTACGAGGATAGCAAACAACCTGTAGATGGATAGGCGGATCATTAATGAGGTAACTAAGGTGTTGGGCTGCCTTGCCCACCATTGGTCCTATGGGTGGTCATCACAGCTTCGAGGTCTACAGCCAGTGACAGTGAGCCTTGTGGTTAAAGATATTCCCAAACTCGGAGAAGCAGGAGGGTGCCATCCTCGGACTAGAGTTTTGGCCGTTATTGCGTTGCTTAGGCGCATGCACATGATCTAAGTGGTGCATTGAATGGGTACAATTATACTATATAACCTCTGATGAGTTCTGATCTATATGTATAGCCGCCTCCTTCGTGGTGAAAACTATAGTTGACTATTGCTGATTCTGATTAGACCTCTCTCATGCTTCTACCTCCTCTTTTTGAGATAGGTTTGACATTTGCCACGGGGATGAAGAGAGGAAGGAGCTCTCCTCATCACCTAGATTTGAGAATCTAGATCTCAGTTAGATGATCCGAATTTGGTGTGAATATTTGCTCCTGCTATTCCTTGAATGTTGTTGTTGCTAGTTAGGAAGCTACATAAACAGAGTGGGTTTGCCTTGCATGTAGCATAAATCCTTTCTTCCTTTTCTTGATGCATTGGGGAGTGACATACATGGCCTACCCACTTCTCGAGTAGATCTTGGTTTTTGAGGTTCTGATGAGTGTGACTTCACATAGAGGGGGGGGGGGATCTACTAACTTCACTCTGCATCGCTCCATACATGTCTTCGTTGCTTGATTCAGTACAAGTGGACTTGTAATCACTCATGTTGTGATTCTGTAGTCGACTCTATGATATTATTATGTTATTATAGTACTTTATTTGGTTGTGATGGATTTGTACTAATAAAATAGTAAAATAGGGATTGAATGTGATACCTACATTCAGAGACTATCATAGAGGTGCATAGAGTTGGATTCTCAGATACAAGAATTCAATTCATTTCAGAGTCCGTGTAGCACATGACTATTGGTCATTTTTTCCTCTATATAAGTCCATACCCTTGGAGTTGTGCCTTGTGCCAACAAATGAAACTATCGAATAATGTACAATATCAACTGCACGAGAGGTAGAATTTGTCGGAAATTGAAAGTTTTGAAAGGAGGTTCTCCCAATGATTCAAAAAGATGCATAACCAATTGTAGGGTGAAGCTGAAAAGGTGTAGATCCACCAAAATGCTACCATGGGTGAACATGTGTTGCAATGTATTGCATGACCAACAAATTTTTAGGATGAGGTACTGGTGCTATAAGAATATAGATGAGCTATCGCATGAAGGTAATCATTCTATTGTAACCTAATTGTTGCCATGTAGTTGTACTAATCTTCATTGTCTATAGGCAACGAATCAAAACTCATGGAGATGAGATAATAGTGTCATTTTCATGAGCAGATTGACAAAATTTTGAACTGCAGGGACTAAGAATATCAGAACTAGCTAATGAAGGTGGATGAGGATAGTCGTAAGTGGGGATCATGTGAAAGAAGAACGACTGGCTCGTGAGAATGAAGCATCAAGTGACAAGGATTGATCAAGCAACGATGCCATGCGTTAGTCTAGTTCTAATGTTCAAATAAGACATTCATTCATGGTGTATTTCAATGCTTATCTGTGTAATGTAGTGTTTATTTTCCCTAAGACATGTTTAGCTTGGTATATATGGAGCCATGTCTAGCGTGTATGCCAACTCAATTGTGTGTGATGTTTTGTTGTGCAAGTCATTAATCATTTAGTTGTAATGGTATTGCTGAACTCAACAAATACCTTCTTGACAAGACATTCTACCCTAATACATATTGAAAATACAATAATGACATAAAAACACATTAGATAGGGAGCCAACATAGCAAAACATTACAACATAAGATTTGGGTGACATAAATTATTTGATAGCACAAACACTAGCTTGTTTATCAAGCTCCATTTACTATATTAAGGAATTATCTCTAGTGAACCCTGATTGAACTTGACTCTAACTCATCTTTCTACGTTTTTAGCTGGCCATCCATGAAGTGGCATGGACACTAGCATGTATCCATGACCTGTGTAGTACTATTATGTAGTAGCAGCTGTTTCAATACCTTTGCATCATTGTCTTCAAAGATTTGTGGGTTGGCTGCTTCCATCACCAATAGTTGGTTGGATTGAACTAGCCATTTTCTTAGCCTTAGCTGCGTCATCACCCCGACAACTCCCACCATTCTTCTCAACTACTAGGGGCTGGTTCAGATCAAATTGAGCCTCTAAAACAAATCTATCATCCTTCATAGCCACCACCTCAAGACACTTCCACTCAGACTCTCTGACAGCAGCTACATACGCCTCCTACTCATACTGGCTCTCTAGTTGCATCATAACCTTGTGACTATATCCATGACCAACATCATATCTACCTTGCAGCTGAACCCTCATACCATATGCATTCCACCCAAGCACATCCTTCACCCGTCCTTCCAGCTCAAGCAACATTGGACAAGTTTTAAATGTTACCACTTTCAGTTCCATGCTATGGCTAAACTTAGCACCCCCTTATCAGCTTCCACAACATTACCACCGTAGTGCACGTGCACAATTCTTTCCATCTGCACCATGTCCAAAAACATTTATAAATAAGTACTAACCTCAAATATTTTACACATTACAACTAGGGACAGAGCTCAAAAAATAATTCAGAGGGGGCCAAACGGTAAGAATACACATAGTTGTAGTTAATTCTTATGAAATCTATTAGTACTAATAGAGGAACACATTAGGCTGGGGGGATGTGTATTCCCCTGGTCCTGTACTAGCTCCATCCCTAACTACAACCCCACGATTCTGCACCACAAATTTCTCTAACATGAACCCATGTTCAACCTACCAATAATTCTTTTTAGATTTGTAACATAATTGGAAATGATTACTGTGCTTCAATTTACTAGGAGTTAAGTGCTTGCATGATAAGTTTTCAAAACAAATCTATAAAACAATACCTAACCTTCCACCTACACAGCCACATGAACCAACAAATTTCCACAAAATCTATCTAAACAAGGCAAAAACTCCATATGATTGTCCCATCTACCTACATTTCCACCTAGGCCAAAAATATGATAGGAATCAACGAGAAATCAACCTTCCAAAACCCGCACCTTGGGTTTCTAAATTAATTTGCCCAAATCCGCCAATAATCGATGACAAATTCGAGAGGGGCTGGGTGAAGTTACCTCGCAAACCAGATCCCTAGCCAAACTCGCCCACAAACCCAACCAAACCGATGTATTCGCCGGGGGATGAGTTCAAGCGAGACGGGGGCGCCGTCGGCCGCCTTCCTCTATTTCAACAGAGGGAGAAGAACTGCTGGCCCACACACAAGACCTGCCTCGATTTAGGTCAACTTAATACACACGTTTGACGCCGGTATAGACCCATGGGACCACAAGACAGTGTCTGCAGGCCCATCTTTTTGGCCAGCTACACATACCAATAGAGCCAGCGTGGAAGTCCGCACTAAAACACATCACACTCAAGACAAAATAACAGGGTTGTCCACCTAAGCACCACTAAGAGCAAGTTTAATAACGCAGCTAGTAAGCGGGCTGCAAGGTTCTCTCAGTCTTTTCCTAACCCACTCGTACAATGGTTAGCTCTTCACCATTAATATATGGCCCACAAGTCATTCTCACAAAGTTTCTTGATTCCTGTGCCCAAGTCGGCTGTAAGCTTATAGCCCGCTTCTCCTCTCTCACCTCTTCTCTCTCCTCCACGTCAGCATTCAGCCAACTTACAGCCCCTTATTATACTTGCTCTAAGGATGACATGGGAATATGCTTCCACATCATTTCCACACGTCACCTTGTGGCCATGTCATCGTTGCAAGTTGCGACTCCACACTTCTGAATAGTAAATTAGATTTGGAAATAGTTCGCAAACCAGTCTAATCTTAGAAACTAATTTCAAAATTGGTCAAATTAGGGAAAAAAAAAGAAGCCATGTGACCATGACAAGGTCTCCCTGCAAAAACCTCAACCTAATAAAATGCCACTTCTGACACATTTATATCGCCATTTGAAGAATTTCCACTCAGCTGCTTCCCTTTCAAATCCCATAATATGGATATATGATGACAATAAGTTTTAGTCATCCCACATTCCCACTAATTTCATTGGAGTAATGCAACACATCCGAAAGCTTACCGACCCGAATTCATTTTGAAGACTAAGAAAGGGAAGATGCGGCTTGAAACAAGAGCTTCCAGTTTCTGGGTACAGATTATTACTGTCATCATTAGCACCCAGGAGCACCAAATTAAGATCCTGCATGCCCAGACTTTTTTAACCTAGCAATAATAGGACAGGCTCAGAGACCTAGCTAGACTGTACAATGTGTCGCAGGCTCGCAGCTGGGTTCAGTTTCTCCTATCGATCACATGCCATGGCAGAAGTATCTCAGGACAGTGCTGCAGAATGCGTGAGCTATGAGCACCTGTGCCTGTACTGCAGTTGGTCTTGGTATTTGATCTTGCAAACAAGCAACCCTCACGGTCCACCAGCATCTATGCTTTGATCAGCGACTCCCTTGAGGTTTCCAAGTGGGTTACGTGCCTCAAATGTTTTTGAGGTACCATTGTTTTTCACAATCCACGTTTTGATTTTAATGTATGTAAACAACTGTTGGTGGGATCAAAGACAGATAAGTACCTATAACGAGTACTTAAATTCAGAAAGCTGGGTGAGAAGAAAAAGAAAAGGTAGAACATAATTTGTATTCCGATCAAAAGCATATCCACAACCAATAATTTTGCTTCTGCTGGTTGCCCAATCTAACACTCCCAACTGTCTGGGCTATAGAGTTAGTTTCAGCTTTACAGACAAATTTGGAAGGCTCAACATTTTTAGAAACTTTTATAGAGGTCGCAATTGCTGGTTGGTAACTCCCCCATCACTCTGCATGAAAGCAAAAGCTAGTGCTTTGACCGAGACCCTGTCCAAGAATGAAGCTCTGCTGCATGCTCGTCGCTGGCCTGCTGCTTCTGCAGCTGCCGTGAGCCACGAGCAGGGGCGGGCCCACTTTGATTCAAGGGTATTCAATTGAATACCCATTATTTTTGCAAAAAAATTTCATATATATAGTGTATTTTAGGTGTATGTATGAAAAAAACAAAAATACAAAAGCTAGCATACACATTTCACTCGAAAAGGCCCACCGGAGGCCAACTTCGCTCTCCCTCAACTGGCCCAACTGGCCCATCCGGCCCATCCGGCCTGCCCACGCCCCCAGTCCCCCACCGGCCACCGGCCCACCCCCACCGAAGCACATTCACGCGCACGGCTCCAGGAGTCTCCAGGCGCGCAAACCCTAGGCCCTAGCGAGTAGCGGCGGCGGCGGCGGACCAGCGGTGGCGGTGCCCGGCGGATGGCGGTAGGCCGCGGCTGGCACTGGCGGGCTAGCCGCTAGGAGGGCGGCGGCCGGCGGGCGGCCTGCGGCAGTGCGGCCGGCGCGCGTTGGCGCCGAGCGGCGAGCGGAGGCGCACGGAGCCGGAGCGGCGGGCCGGCGGCAGGCGGATCCGCGGCGGCCGGCGAGTGGCGAGCCGGAGGCGGCTGGGGGGTGGACCGGCGGAGGCGCGTGCCTGCCTGCTTGGTCGGTGGCAGGCCCCAGGCGGGCCGCGGGCGGCCTGCGCCCAGCGCGGTGCGCCTCGGCGGCGCCGGCCTGCTCGGCTGCTCGGCGCCTGGCGCGCAGGTGGCGCCTGCAGCCCGCACGGCGCACGGCGCACGCAGGCTGTGAGGCAGGGACCCCGGAGCGGCGGCCGGCCGGCCGGGCCGGCGGCTCCGCGGCGGGCCGGTGGCCGGCGAGCAGGCGGCGGCGCCGCCGTTCGACCCGGCGAGCACGCGGCGACCTACTGGGCGACACGACGAGCACACGGCGACACCGCGACAGTACTATCGGTCTGCCCCCAAACTGCTGATTGTTGGTGAAATTGAGGTAATCATTTTCAATTGTTTGTCAGATTGGAATAGCACATCAACTTGCAAAATGTGGATGCTCACGAATTTAGTTCAATGTGAAATTGTAAATATCTGATAACTTGAAATTGTGTAACTTTTAGGTTTGAACCATGAAGAGGAAGGGTAGTGCCGCTACTGATTTGAGTAAGATGGAGCAGAAATATTTGAATGGTTGCTTGGTCACATTGATTGAAAGGGAATTCTTCATGCAAGCTAAAGATAAAGACATCATCGCTCATTTTCAAAGCATTGCAGAACGGAAAGTTGTCCTATAGCTTGTAAGTTGTAATCTTTGTTACCATTTTATTGTTTTAGCCTCTATTTATTTCACATGTTGCCACTTTGATATGTTGATCATTAGTAGCTGGACAATTTCAATTTCTGATAATTTTTATTAATCAATGATGCTGCTACCACTTAATTATTATGTGTTATAAAACTATAATTTAGTCTGTCATTTTTTTTCTTGTCATCTTCAATTTTGAATACCCATAGTCCAAATCCTGCGCCCGCCACTGGCCACGAGCCCACGACACGACGATCGTTTCCACATCGGAGCGAAGCGTCCTCTTCGGTCCCCCCCCACACACTCTGGTCTCTGGCCACTGCCACTCCGCGGCCTCTATTTGTTGAACTCAGCCGATCGAGATCCGGCAGCACGGCACTCCGATTCCCCAAAGCCCGAACCTCCTCCACCTCAGCCATGGCGCGCTCCTCGCAGTTTCGGCTAGGGGCGCCATATCGCCCATACGGCCATAGCATGAAGCTTTGCTGCGAGCTAGCCATGTGAACCCATGACAAGCAGACGAGGTCTCTCTGCCGAGACCTCCTTTCAGAAGGTGCACTTAGTCACTGTCACGCTGTCACAAGCTCACAGCACAGCACTACAGCAGGTTTCAGTTTCTCCTAGCTCACATGGCATATGGCAGAACTAGCTCAGAAGTCAGTACAGTGCTGCAGAATGCGATCGAGAGAATCGAGCACCTGTACTGCAGCTCGTTGGTCCTGGTATTTGATCTTGCAAACAAGCAACCCTCACGCGACCTGAGGTTTCCAAGTGGATTTTCACTAAATATGCGCCTCAAAAGTTTTTGAGCTATCATTGTTTTTCCACCATCTACGTTTTGATTTTCATGTAAACAACTGTTAGGATCAATCAAAGGCAGATAACAAGTACCTAAACTGTTGGTATCCATCCGGCAGCTCGGCTGCCAAAGCAGACTACGTAGAGTTATTGGAGGCACTTTGGGCATCTTGCAACCCCACTATCTTGTCCGAAAATTTCTAAATGAACACTCTTTATGGGATGGAGGAGTATTTATTCAAAAAGGTAGATGAGAATGAAGAAAAAAATGGCAAAACATTTCAACCAAAAGCATTTTACATCCATAATTTTGCTTCTGCTGGTTCTCCAACTGTTTGGGCTATGGTCATGGAGCTAGTTTCAGCTTTACAAACTTGCAAGGCAGTTTCTTGGAAAGTTTTCAGCGAGGTCGCAAATGCTGGGTGGGCTGGGCGCGTAACTCCTCCCATCATCACACTCTGCAGGAAAGCAATGAGCCCAGGCTTTGACCAAGAGCCCAGGCCTGCTGCCGTGACCGGCATGAGCCCATGACGAGCATTTCCTCTCTCCTCTGCCCACTTTGCCCCCGGTCTCTTGCTCTATTAAACGCAGGCGATCGAGACGCTCCAGGCTCCACTCCACTCCACCCCGGAGCTCCTCCTCCTCGGCCTGAGCCTCTTGGCAAGTCATGGCGCGCTCCCGTGAGATCCTCCTCCTGCCCGGCCTCCTCCTCGTCGTCCTCGTCGCCGCGGCCCCGAGTGATGCCGCCGCGGTTCGCGGCTGCCAGCTCGACGTCCTCGCCCCGACCGTGGCGCTCTTCTGCGCGCACGGCCTGCCCGCCGAGTGGTGCTGCCAGGCTCTGGCGCACTCGGCCCGCGTCGGCGGCGGTGCGCGCTGCCTCTGCCGCCTCGCGGCAGAGGAGCCGCTCGTCCGCGCCGCCCTGAACAGCACCTACCTCCTCTGGCTCTACACCGCCTGCGCGTCCAGCGGCCACGCCGGCGGACCCGCCGCGTCGTACTCGTACCCGCCCTCGTCTCCCCCCGCCGCCTCTGCCTCTGCCTGCGACGGCGCAGGCGACGCGCCCGCCGCCGCCGCTCCCGCGGACGCCACGGGCTGCGCCACGGCGGTCCTCGCCGACCAGATGGAGCTCTTCTGCCGCGGCGGCCGGTCGTCGTCGTCGCCCAACCCGCCGTGCTGCGAGGCCGTGGTGGGTTCGGTGCGCGGCGGCGCCGACGGCGTGCCCTGCTTCTGCCACGTGCCGCAGTCGAGCCGCAGCTTCGGCGTCGACCGGATCTCCGGCCTCTACGCCGCCTGCGTGGGTTCCGGCCCCGGGGACGCCGGCGACCTCGCCGGCAAGTGCCCGAGCCCTCGGAGTGCCGCCAATGCCCAGGGCCGGGTGTAGCCGCGCGTGGGCGTGCGGCTGGTGCGTGTAGGCTCGGTGGTGGTTGTGACAGCCGCCGGCCGCCGGCCACCGCGTTCCATGTCGCCCGTGCACCGCCTTTCGAGTTGCCGTAGCTGATGCGCCACTGCCTACCGTGCTGCTAGCTCGTTTGCGTTTCTGTTTAGTTTTCGTGCGTATGTTTGTGATCTGTGGTAGCTTGTTGGTTGAACGAGGTGTTGCGATGTGGATGTGCTCTTCACCTGGTCGTGATGGATGATCATCGCTTGCTCTGTGCTTGTTTGTCTTAGCTCTTGTCTAGAACTCTGGATGTGAATGTGATTGTGATGATATTCTGTGCCGCTGCTCAGCTTTAATTTGTTGTTCATCTGATATCGGATGCCATGGTTCTTCTATTTTATCGCGTGAAACCCGATGCATGGTTTGAAGCAGATGTTTTGAACACGAAAAGAAGAAGAAAAATGTTTGCATGCTGACCCAAAAAAAAATGTTGTGGTCAATGGTAAAACGAGGCCTGAGTTAATGGCAGCATAAAGTTAGATAGAGATCGAAGACCCAAAGCACAGGCCATAGTAGTTCAGTAGTTGTACGGAAAACCACTTCCCTCTTCTTCAACCAAATATCACCAAACTGATCAAAGTTTATTTGAACACATATATAGCACACCAAGCCCAATAGTCGTGTTGCCTTTAATTCGCCATCTCTAGATTCTAGGCCGAAATGTGCAAGCAATGGCGATGATCTGCTGCGGCTGCGCCACTGCATTTTGTGCAGCAGAATTGCTAGCAGAGGCAAGGAGGATCGTGGTGCTACGCTACGTGCCTGAAGAGGCAACCGCGACCGCGACCACTCCAAGAGGCCAGAGCTGATGCTGCGCCATGTGACGTGACCGAGCTGGTGTCGATCGAGAGGTCTCTGTGCCGGAGCCTCCAACCGAAGGGCACACCATATTCCCTTTCAAATAATTCCCTAGCACGACGACAATGAAATATGTATGGCCAGCCCACTGATTCCATTGCAGTAACAATGAAATACGACAATCGATTTCATTATGAAGATTAAGAAAAGGGGTGACATATATAAAACAAGTTTAATTTCCGACGGCTAGGCTAGACATCATTAGCCGCAGCATGCAAGAGCACCGAATTAGGTTGCTGTCCAGGGCATGCTAAAAAAAAAATACAAATTACTTCTCTCAACTTTATTCAGTTTACTCCTAAACTATACCATTTAGATCAATTTACCCCTCGATACAATTTATTTTTTTTTCTTTATGCACAAGTGGAGTTCTAAGTTCAAATTTTGCAAGATGATAGCAGACATCATAAGACATGTTAGAAAACTATATTATAAATTTATTATTATTATTTTAATAGCGTACGATATTTAATGATGAATTCATCTTTAGATAAAAAATTATATAAAAATAATAATGAAAATTTCATAAATATTTATATTAATATAAATTATGATGTCCACTGCCATCATGCAAAATATTAAATTAAAATTCAACTTATGTATGGAGGAAAAAAGATAAATTACATTATTTGAACCAAATAGCATAGTTTAGGGGTAATTAAACAAAAAGGTAATTTCGAGGGTTATTTGAATTTTTACTATACTTGAATGGAGTAATTTAGACTTTTTCTAAAGAAAAAAATGCTGCCCAGGGCTCCAGGCTTGTTGAACCTGCATACAATAATGGCACTAGCTCCGGTTCTTGGAAACTTTGCAAAGAGAGGTCAGCAATTTCAAGAGTCTACCAAAAAATCTCCCACAAAACTACCTATTGGGAGCTCAATTAAAATTTTTTTCTCCCAAAATCATATCATCCCACAACAGATCCCCAATAATAAACTCCCCAATAATAAACTCCCCGATACTTCAAAACTAGCCACATCAGCACATGGACCCCTTTCTACATCACCACGCGACACTACGACAAGAAGGTGGTCTTCGTCATGCTTGAGTACCACGATTGGTGGATGACCAAGTATGGCCACATCGTTGAGCAGCTCTCCGACTAACCGCCCATCGATTTCGCCAACGACTGCCGCACGCACTGCTTCTTGGAGGCCGTCATTGGTTTGCGCATCCATGATGAGCTCGCCATCGATGCCACGCGGATACCAGCCAACCAGACAATCTAGGATTTCCACCAGATGCTCAACGACGCTCACCGTGGCTGCATCCAAACAATCATTGAGGAAGAGGAGAAGGAAGCTGCTGCGGCGGCGGCGGCGGCGACAGTACTGAGGAAACAACAACTCCACAGCGGCAAGAGGAGCCAGCGCACCAAGACAGCCGAGGGTGACAAGCCACGACTCGTGATCGTCTCCTAGAACAGGTCACGCGCGATCGAGAATGAGGTCGAGCTGGTGCGCGCCGTGGAGGGCGTCAGGTTCCGCGTCGCTAAGGCATCATCGTGAGCATCAGTGAGACAAGGCGCGTCTACGGAGTTTGTTGTGGTCGTGGGAATCAGGCCATAGGCGGCTGGTGGCGAGCGGGGCGGCGCTCTGCGTAGCCACGGCGGCAAGGCCGCGTTCCGGCGGAGCGGCGGTGTGGAGTACGGGCGGAGGAGGCGAGCTTGGGGTGGAGGGGATTACCAGCGTTCGGTTTGTGGGGTCAGCTAGTGAAGATGATGGCTGGAGGGGTGCCGTTGATGGTGAGGTCTTGGCGGCGGCGGGAGGACCACGGGCAACCGCGGGATTTGAAATCCTTGGCCCTCCGGCCACGGACGCTCGTAGAGGAGAGGTTGAGGAGGTTAGACAGGAGGTCGGGGTGTGGTGGGTGGCGGCTATTGGACGGAGACGGCTGGAGCTCGACGCATTTGGCCGGCGCATGAGCTCAGAGTGGCGGTGGCCATGGCGAGTGGCAAACCCGTGATTCCCAGCTGCGAGGCGCTTCCATGTGCGGGGCACGGTAGCTTCGGGTTGATCTGTGTGGCCATTGGCGATGGGGACAGTCGCGGCGGCGGTTGCGGCTACGTGAGGAAGAGATGCGCTGCTGCCGGGAGAGGAGGAATCTGTCGGTGTTAGGGTGCTGCGCGACGGGAAGATGGAAAGAAGAGCAAAAAAAAAAAACGATGGATCGGGGAAGCATCGGTCTCCCGCATATATGCGGGGTGACAGAGGCGTTTTTCGCATCCGCGCATTTTTACGGGAAGTATTGGGGAGCCGTTGGAGGTGAGTTTTTCCCCCCAAAATAAGATTTTGGGGTAATTTTAAGGGAGCTTTTGGAGTTGCTCAACTCCAAGAGTCTACCAAAAAAATCTCCTCCAAAACTATCTATTGGAGGCTTTACTAAAAGTTTTTTGTCCCAAAATCATGTTATCCCACAACAGATCCCTAATAATAAACTCCCGAATACTTCAAAACTGGTCACGTTAGCACATGTACCCCTCTCTACATCACCACGCGACACAACAAGAAGGTGGTCTTCGTCATGCTCGAGTACTACGACTGGTGGATGACCAAGTACGGCCACATCGTTGAGCAGCTCTCCGACTACCCGTCCATCGATTATACGCTTGTGGGCAATTAACTTGTTCAATTTCACTTCTGGAACATAGGCATATTTAACAGCTGGTATACCTGATTATATTGCTCAGAAGTTGCACTGAAGAAAGGATATAGAATGTAGTGTGACTGGTTGGGTTTCTTATCTTGCTGTTTTGAACTCAATTTGCAGTTTAACACTGCATTTGCCGGTCCCAAGCCAGATGAGAAAAATGTGGAGGGAACCGCAAGTAGATCTGTAATTTGATTAAAAAGCTGAAGTTCATGACATAGGCCTCCATTTTGCTTGTGTTCCTATCAGTATATGATGTGCATGACACATTGGAAGTGAAAGCTCTTGCAGACAAAGTTTAAACTAAATGAACCTGTTGTTGATCGACTTGAATTCATAAATCTGAGCATTGCTGTCTCTTCTGTTCTTTTCTCAGCAGGTTTACTCGTTAAAATATCAGAAAGCACATGGTTGCAAATGCAAACTGAATTGAATGTCTGAAATACAAAGATACGCAGAAAGAAAGCAGACCATGCCAGGTAAGCACTTTCCGGACCAGCCGGGAAAACATGCTCTCGTGGCACGCGCCGTGACGGAATTCGTCAGGCAAGAACTCGAAACACAGACGGATCAGGGTCAGGGATGGGTTACGAGCAAGGCATCGGCCTGTGTAGTGCACAGTAGACAGTAATAGCTTGGCATGTACGCGTCGTGCATCCGGATCCATCACGCGCCGTGCGGCCACCGACTTGCAGTCGACTTCCTCGTTCCAACCAAAACCATCGTCGCCAATCGGAGTCGGACTCGCTCCGCCGTACATAAGTCCCCTTGCGCCGCCCATGATTCGCATCGCCACCGGCATTCCGCAGCCTCCCCCCTCCTCCTCCCGCGATCAGCTCGCCGCCTCCCTCCCCTCTCCTCGCGATGGCCGCCGCCTGCGTAGAAGCCGCCGCCGCCGCCGCCGCTCCTCGCCACCAGGCCGCCGCGCAGCCGACCCGCAAGAGGACGCGCGTCGCCATGGGCACCACCGACGACTACGAGGAGACCTGCTGCCTCGGCCAGGGGGCCTTCGGCGCCGTCATCAAGGGGCGCCACCGCGCCACCGGTGGCGCCGTGGCCATGAAGTTCCTCACCAGCGAGCCCGCCGCCGCCGGCCCCGCGGCGCTGCTGCGGGAGGCGCTCTTCCTCGAGGCCTGCGCCGGAAACCCCTTCGTCGTCGGCTCCCGCGGCCTGGCCCGCGACCCGGACACCGCGGAGCTCTGCCTCGTCATGGAGTGCGGCGGCGCGAGCCTCCGCGACGCCCTGCGCCAGCGCGACCGCGCCGGGAGCCCGCCGCTGCCCGAGGCCACGGTGCGCGCCGCCATGTGGCAGCTGCTGAACGGCGCCAAGAGGATGCACGACGCCCACATCATCCACCGCGACATCAAGCCCGAGAACATCCTTGTCGGCGACGACCGCGTCCTCAGGTTCTGCGACTTCGGGCTCGCCGTGCACATGGCGGAGCGGCCGCCGTACACGCAGGCCGGCACGCTCTGGTACATGGCGCCCGAGATGCTGCTGGAGAAGCCCGACTACGACGCGCTCGTCGACATCTGGTCGCTCGGCTGCGTCATGGGGGAGCTCATCACCGGGAGGGCTCCGTTCCAGGGCGAAGACTCTGAAGACCAGCTCTGCGCGATCGTCGGCGTGCTCGGCGTGCCAGATGACATGGCATGGCCGTGGTTCTCGTCCACGCCGTTCGCCAACGAGATGACGGAGCTGGACCAGCAGCGGCACAAGTCCAACATCCTACGCTGCAAGTACCCCGAGACGAAGCTGTCCGACGAAGGATTCGAGCTACTCAACGGCCTCCTCACGTGCAACCCCGACAAGCGGCTCACGGCAGCTGCCGCGCTCAAGCACCCATGGTTCTCCAAGATGGACGTGCTGGATCTGCCAAAGGATGAACTGGTGTCGCCGTCGCCAAAGAGACCAAGATGTGCATAACTTGAAGATTTTTCCTCTGATGTTTTATGATGTAGAGTAGTCTGTTCTTCAGAACAGAGCTTTCTTTCAATACTATGGTGTAACTTTCATGGTTATGATGTAGATTAGTTTGTTCTTCAGAACAGAGCTTTCTGTCAATACAATGCTCCTTCAATTTTTCTAGTTTTGAACTGTGTTTCCATTGATGAAGTTTGTAGTTTTTCTGAACGCATCTATCTGAATCCATCATTATTAAACTTCTAAGAGAATGAAAATGGCTCCCGGTTCTAAGGATGTAATGTTTTTTTACATAAACCAATCATTACTTATGTAAGGGGCGAGGCACTGTAATCATTACAGGTAAGTTACAACATCACTAGTCTGTTCTTATACTGTTGTATACATTTCGTGTCGAAAAGGCATGGACTTGTGCTCGGCGCCCGTCCGCTACCACGACACAGGAACCGTACGCATCTCTATGGCTCTACTTATCTATCTGGGCTCGAACTCTGATACTGACATCTCGTTGGAAGACAGCAGGGTTGCTGCTGCGCCCTTTTGGTGCCTGTATCTCCAGAAGCATCGTCCCACGACCTGTTGACGGAGCTGATTTCGTCGTACGCGAACGCGAACGCCGGCTTCGACGGCGCGGCGAAGCTCGCCGCATGGTCGTGGAGCATGACGAGAACGTCCAGCATGCTCGGCCGGTCCGCCGGGTTCTCCTGCACGCAGAGGAGCCCCAGGTGGATGCAATTGAGCACCTCGCCCTCCGGGACCCGGCAGTCCATGGATGGGTCCATGGTCTCCAGCGTCGTTCCCTTCAGCCAGTGATCCCACACCTGGTAATAGGATCATTTCTTTACAATTGCAAAACTACTCAGTTTGGATGATCTTTTATTGTACTTCCGTGTACATTTATTTAAGCAAAGCAGTTAGGACGGCTCACATAGGTCAGCAGATTGCTGGACTCATCAACGGCCGATTCGGACATGTCTCATGTCTGTATTCTTCCTTCCAGTGACGATCTCCAGGATCAGGACTCCGAAGCTGTAAACGTCAAGCTTCACCGACAGGTGGCCAAGAACTGCGTACTCCGGCGCCATGTATCCCCTGGCAGACACGAGAACATGCAGTAATGGGAGATTCAGATCATGGGGATGCTGTGTCATCGATAGAGAAGAAGGAAGCAGAGATGGAGTGCTATTATGTAGTATGCTTGATTATACTAACAGTGTTCCGACAACTTGGCTCGTGATGGTAGTCGTCCTGTCGCCGTTGAAGAGCCTCGCCAGGCCGAAGTCGGAGATCTTTGGGCTCATGTCACCGTCGAGCAGGATGTTGCTGGCCTTGAGGTCGCGGTGTATGATCTTGATCTGCGAGTCCTCATGGAGGTACACGAGGCCTCGCGCCGTCCCGTGGATGATCCGGTACCTTGTCTCCCAGTCCAACAACAGACGCTTCTCAACTTCAACTTCAACAAACCATGGATGCTAGTGTTGGTTGGTTATGAAACGACTCAGACGATCGAATACTGTGGCATTGAAATTCTGCCATCACCGTGGCATCTCTGTCGTACCGAAGAGGAAGGTGTCCAGGCTTCGGTTGGGCAGGTAGTCGTAGACAAGCAGCCTCTCCTGTCCCTGCAAACAAACTCCAAGAAGCTTTGCGAGGTGGTTGTGCCGGAGCTTGGCTACCAAGAGCAGCTCGTTCCGCAATTCCTTCAGGCCTTGCCCTGAAGCCTTGTCCATTCTTTTCACGGCTATCTGCCGTCCATCAGGCAACAACCCCTGAAAAATACAGTTCAGGATTTATTATTTTCTTTACCGGGCCAATGTCATTTTGCTGAACATTAATCGTAGTAACTTACACATGCCATTCACAAATTGTCTAGGAGGGAGAGGGTTTATTTTTAATTTAATTTATTTTTTGCGAAGGGAAGGGGAAAGAGGTTTTTTAACTCTGCAGCTAGCAATATTACTGCGCCGAAGCCTCCATGCCCCAGCTTATTCTCTTTCGGAAAAATTGTCAGTTGCAAGCCTCAGCGTTGGCAGATCAAACAGAAGCGATGCATCATGGTCATCGTCTTCTTGGTATGCTATATAAAAGACGAGAAACAGAAAGGTGAGCTCACCTCCTACATCATCTGTATCGAGCTCGATCAAGAAACTAACAAGTTGGAAGCTGAACTTACCTCCGTGTCCGTCCATTTCTCCAGAGGAGGAATGTGAAACTGGTCAGAAGGACAACCGCGACCTCCTGTCAATAACAGTTATAACTGCGAGGCGAAATTTACTACAGGCATGCAGAATGATAACACGTAGCATACCTGTCTGATCTGCAGACGCCGGAGAGGGAGGTGGCGACCACGGCGGGGCGACGAGGTTCAGCATCGGGCTGCTGTCGTAGAACTCGTGCACTTCGAATCTGAGGTAGCACCACACGGCGAGGAACCGCCCTCCGACGGTGGCGTTGAACACCGCCGGCATCTCATCGATGAGCGCCTGGAGGCACCGCCGGCACGCCCCCGGCGCCTGGTCCGGCGTGCACTGCACTAGCCCCATGATCCTGTGCACCACGGCCTTGTCCGTCGCCGGGAACCCCACCTGGTCGGAGCTCATGACCCCGACGGCGTACCTCGCCGTCGTGTTGAACGCCGCCCAGTCGGAGAGCGCACCGACGAGCCTCACGACGAGCGCCTCGAACCAGGCGGCGTTGCTGGTGAGTGGTGACGGTGTTGTCGCTGATCCCCCTGTCCTGCACCTGCCCGTTGTCGGGGTTCGTCAGGAAGTCCCGGAAGGAGTAGCGGAGGGTGCACCGGTCGTAGAAGACGGTCACGTCCTTGACGCCCCGGCATTTGTTGAAGGCGACCTCCGGAGCGAGGGCGAGGCAGGACCCGCAGTCGGCGCCGGTGGTGTCGCCGGGGCAGAGCCCGACGCCCCACACCGTGTCCGGGCTCGCGCCGACCACGGCGGTGGCGAAGCCCGCCGGGAACGGCGAGCGGGAGGCGTTGGCGGCTAGGGCCGCGATGAGGCGGCGGACGTTGGACTGGTAGGTGCTGTTGGCGGCGTATTACGTGCCGTTGTCGCACTTCGTCGTCACGAGCTCGGCGCCGGCGGGCGGCAGGAGGCTGATGGAAAGTGATAATAGCAGGACGCATCCGGCGAGCCTCCCCATTTTTACTACTGCATGCGCGCCATCAGGCAACAAGAACAATTATGGTATGCTGTTTTTTTTTTTGCAGGCAAAGCACACGGCTAGATCTTACTAGTAATTTAGCATTGACATCTTTATATGCATGTGCTGCTACATAACTTCCATTCGCGACCTTACTCTCTCCTGCAAAAATTGCTGTCGACCGTAAAAAAAAATTTACCGTCGCCCTTCTTACCAATGTTGTAAGGTCAAAGAGAAGTGATATGGGGAATTGTCATCTTCCTCAGCATCTGCATAGACATGATTTTTACCGTTTGCTTTGACTCATTTGCACTCTTCTTTCCAATGTTATAAAGATGCCAGGAGCTCTCAAGAGTCAAGACTAGGACAGAGCCTCACTCTTCTACTACGGATCAAGAATATGCAGAGCTTGCTAATTGGGAAAGACGGCATACTGGGCATACAACTTTCATTGATTTGCCTGTGCCCTTTTCCAGAGGCACATGTACATGGTTGGATGTGGAAAGAAGGATAGCAACTAAGACACCAAGAACAGCGGCAAACACTGCTGATGCATTTCCTGCCCACCCTGTCCAGTTTGCTGCAGGTCCTTGCAGATATTAAGTAATGTGATTATTACTCCCTCTATTTTTTTACATGTCACATTAGACTTGTAATAAGTCAAACTTGTTTAATTTTAACTAAATTTATTGAAAAGTATAACAATATCTATACTACCAAATATATATACTATCAAAATATATTCCATAGTGAATTAATGAAACAAATTTGATATTGTAGATCTTGTTATATTTTTCTATAAATTTGATTAAAATTGAACAAGTTTGACTTAAGACAGTTTAATATGACATGTAAAAACAGAGAGAGTACTTCCATATTGCGATAAAGAGTTGCATACTGGGCCTGGGACTACATCGATCGACTCCCGTTTCCAAGATGGGCCTGGGACAATTTCTTGTCCATGATATTACAGCTCATTTTAGCTTTTGCTCTCTTAAACTATTTTAATTTGCAACTATTCCTTATTGATATTTAATTATTTTCATTTTTCTGCGTGCAAGCTAAGTTGAGTTTTAAACAAACGTAGTTCTATTGGTTAGGTTCCTTGATGGAACTAACCCACTTAAGTTTGCGCCTTTGACTCACCACGAGTGCTTGTATTTGTTCAAATTAACGGTGCTATTATTTAGGTAGTACACGATGTGCCAGCCATTACAATGAAGTGCCTATGTTGACTTTATCAATCTCAAGGTTTGCTGGTCCAATCTTTTTGAGGGGTAAAGTTTTGTGCATGTATTCATGAAAATAAGTACGTGTGTGTATGTGAGAACAGTTGAGTTTTAAGTTAATTTTTTTAGGATGACATGTACATCATAACTTATGTTAAAAAATTATATTAAAAGCTTTCATGATTATCTATATACATTAGGAGCGTATAATACTAAATTAATCGTAGATATACAAATTTGCATGAAAAGTAACAATGAAAATTCTTAAAGTACTTTTCTAACATAGGATATCATGTCCTCTATAATAATTAAAAAATTGAACTTAAAGTTTAGCTTATATGCGGAGACTATTGTTGGATAGGGATGAGTTTCTGCACCTCTGAAACCTAGTCTAGGATCTGTCTTTCTCTCGTGCCCAAGATGCGAGGTCGCTACTGGACCTGTGACTCCAACACTTTCGAAGGGAAATAACGCCAGCGACTCCCTGGTTTGCTGCACACGCGCACTTAGCTAGTTTGGTCTTTTCTTGTATTGATTGGATATCTTTTTCTTTACTTTTTAAAAGTTTGAATTTGCTTTAAATTTTTTTCGTTAAAAAAAGTGATTACAACCGGAAAAATGGTGATGCAGCTGAAAGTTGTTATCGGAAGTTCTATTTTTCTTTTTTGCAAATTAAACAATAACGTTAACGTACGGGTGCGTTGCAACTGAAACAAAAATGAAACAGTTTGTCTAGTAGCGAGCAGCGTACCAGCAGTACGGCCAACTGGCCTCGCCGGAGGCGGAAGAGGCGGCATACGGCGAAGGAGGTAGCAAGACAAGCACCCTACTGGGCTACTACCGTAGAACACCTTCGCTACTGTGGACCTTTGTTCCGGAGGTAGCTCGAGGTTGAAGGTGTGTGGCTATGACCGGTGTGGTGGACGGAGAAGAGAGCTAGCACTAGGAGGAGAAGGATGCACATGGAGACCCTATGTTATGAAGCGGCGCAGTTTCCGTGAACACCCTATATATAGTACAGGGTTTTTTTTTCAAAACATGCACAGTGAGCTAGACTTACAGCCCAAATGATACGGGAAGACGGCATCAAAACCTTAGGAGGTGGTTTCCACACTTGCGAGACATTTACACCTATAAAATAAATATGAGTGCGAACTGAGCCTAACTCTGCAGGTGGTCTCGCGGTCGACTGGCCACTGGAGCTCGCTCTCAGTCAGGAAGACCTGAGTTCGAGCTCTGCATCCTCCTAATTCAAAGTGGGGGTGTGGTCTTCTCCTTCCCTTCAAGTTTTTGTTGGGCCTAACTCCGATTTAACATACAATTCTGAAGTTTAGCTTGTAAAACAATGGCGCATGGGTCATCTCTTAGCTCCAAATTTTAGCTTATGGAATATTTGTTTTCACGACTCCACTTTCACTTTTTACGCTTTCCTCCATAATTAAAAGTTTATGCGGCAGTACACATGGTGCAACCTATAAGATAACTAATGTGGACCAATGTGCATGCCCCAATTAATTGGTACTAGCATTTTTTCTAGATTTATTTTATGAACTAATGGTGTTATTCTTGTAGCGGTAAGCAACTAATTGACAGCAAGATGGTTACAGTGATTTTGTCCATATTATAAAGGTCCAGAGTGTTCGTGCATAAACGTTTATATCTTTATTGTATTTCAAAAAAAAAAGATGCTCATCACACCTAGCCCACCACGTAAGTGGGAATAAACAAAACCATTACTTGTAGTTCTTACAAGATTTAAAGCGGTTATCATAGCACTATCATGTGTGTTCGGCAAATTTGCGCACATAAGTGAATACCTTGAATTCACTAGTGTCCACTACGTACGCAATTCATGCCTGGATATCAATGTTCTTCCATAAATTCTATCAACTGTAGACAATCCTTCCGTTTATCTTTAGGACTTGTCGAAGTCATTCTGTCCTTCAACCATGGCAATTTCAGCACACCAATTTTGCAGAAACTTTTGCTGACATCATAGAGTCAGTACTAGGTGCAGTAGTGGTCCAATTCCGAGGACGATAAAATTCGCCATCGGAAAGGGCAGGTGTCGCTGTGGCCTTCCGATGATGTTTTGACGAAAGGAATGGGCTCTTCTTGTTTAAAGAGACATCGCCGGAATAGTTACGCTTTGCCATCTCAATGCCCTCCTGTGAAGGAAGAGTTGATTACGACAGTACCTGTCGGTTGAAAGCCATTCCGATGGGTACCAATTCAACGGCAAAGCAGCCCTGCGCAGCCTGGTAAAAAATGGTTGTCAGGGGCTCTACTATACTGGGAAAAACGTTCACTATAATCTACTTTTTATCAATTAAATACCGTAGGATTTTGAATATAAACTAGTGGAATAGAACGCGACAATATTGGCAGTTGGCACACTGGGAGGATTTGGGGGCTGCGAATTCATGCTCAGTAAATAAGAGTTCTTTTAATTACCAAAATGTGTAGCGTAATAGCTTTAGATTCGACAGATACATATATCATGCATAAACCAAAGAATGGAAAATTAGGCTGCGATGTGTAGATGAGAACACATAGATTCTCATTCCAGTCAACCCACCCACGTGCTACTTGTACTGTGTTCGCATTGTTGACACCGATTGAAGAACAGAGGGCACCGTATCAAATTCTGAGAAGGGCCATAGGAATAAATTGACTGTACTACAGAGCCTTTTCTTACTTTCCACTGTAAAAATTCATCGTCTCTTATGCGCCTTACGGTTGCAAAGTTCCAAAATATAGTCGAATGCTGGATAAGATAGCATATGTCTTTTATTCTTAGAGGTTTCCAAATTTTACGCACAATCATTGATATATATAGAGTTGAGTGGCGTTGTGTTGCATTACATCTTTGTGTTTTCCGCGTGGTTCTACTTCACTACCTCAGATGGGGTACATTTCACCCTTGAAAGTAAAGGTGTCGGCGTTGCCTTGCCTATAATGTCTGTCTCTACAGAAGTCATGGGCTATCTCTTTAGACAAGTCATTTTTACTTTGGCGGTGAATTGATCTTACCCGGTCGATCATCTGCAAGCGTGCTCGATACATTGCTCTCTCCGTCCCAAATTATATGTTGTTTTATCTTTTTTAGATTTATAGACTTTATTATACACTAAGATATATCCTATGTCTAGATGCATAATAATATCTATGCATCTAGAAAAATCAAAACGACCTATAATTTGGGTCGGAGGAGTATATCCAAAATACCTCAAGAATCAACACCAGCATGTGCTCCAAACCTGTCTCCCGATTAGTACCGTAAGAAACTGACAGATGAAGAGAAAGACGATGTGCGACAATAATATAGCCATCATACAGCAGCCACGGTAGGTTTTCACAAGACTTTGGCATTGACTCGTCAGAGTACTTCCAGATAATCCTCTGGAACTGAACCACACATATATAAACAGACAGGATTTTTAGTCTATTAGCCAGAAAGCTTAGGAATAGCATTGGAAGAACAAGGCCATAAGAACAAGCCATTAGAAGAAAGCTTCCAAAGGCATGTTTGTTTGAGCTTTCTAGCAGCTTCTCAACGTGAGCGTATTTTTCGTGCAACTTTCGAAAAGCTGGAAGCTCAAAAAAACTGAGTTTATATGAAAAGTTGGAAAACTCAATTAAAAAGCTGAGTTTATATGAAAAGTTGAAAAACTCAATTTTATGATCTTTTCGTAACTTTTTGAACTTATAAAGTTAAACACATCTTCTAAAAATTAGTGTTGACTTTTCAGAAAAAAAAATCAACAGCAGCTTTTCAAAAAAGCTAAAAAGCTGCAGCTCAAAGACAAAAAAAATGACAGGAATGACTCCCCACACCGGTTTGTTGTCTTTGTCTCCATCGATTTCATCTTCGTACGTGACCCATTTTCCCTCTTGTTCGGGTTGAAAGACGCTTGAGAGCCTTTCCTTTCATCGTACAGTAACCTCAACAAAACAAAAGCCTCAGCATCAACTTCATTATCCTCGGACCAAGTTGCCCAGGTTCTACTTGGAGTTGGAGACTGATTGCTCACTGAATGAGTTCTAGACTTTTAGAGCAACTCCAACAGATTGATTTTTCTCAATCCTCTTTATCACCTTGTAGAGCAACATGATCTATTGATTATTGAGGCCCCCCACACCAACCACACCCGTCTGACTCCGGCGGCGGCAGCCAGCGGTGGCGCCGAAGCCGCCCCGCGTGCGCTCTCTCCCTCCCCTTCCCTCTTCCTTTCTCCCTCTCCACTCCCACTCCGCAAACCCTAGACGCCGTCGGTAGCCTAGGTCCACCGCCGGTCGCCGGCCGCCGGCCACCGGTGGCAAATCCACCTCCCTTGAGCCCGGATCTACACATCCTTGGCATGGGGATCCCTTCCCCGATGATGACCGCCGCGTACTCCCCCTTCCGCCGACTGGAGGACAGGGGACCGCGGTCGGGAGGCTGCTGCTTCCCGGCAGCCGGATCCGCGCTTGTCGCAGCTGGATTCGCGTCCCTCCCCTTGCCGCCCCTTCCGCTGCCGGTGGGCGGGCGGCGAGGATGGTCGCTGTCTCCCCAGCTGTCGGGTGCGTCAGGGGTGGGGCTCCATGCGCCGTCGCCACGTGACCGACCGAGTGGCCACCCCCCCCCCCGAAACCCTCTTTGGTGGCTGCGCCATCTTCGCCCGGCAAGGGGACTTGCCAACTGGCTATCCCGACTCGCATTTGTGGCGGCATTCTTCGGCTCCTTGGCGCCTAGTGGTCCCCGTGCTCGTGGTGGCGGTAGTGATTTCTGGGGAAGGAACGGGGTGTAGGCGAAAGCCTTGTGCCTGCTTGCTGGTTAATGATGGCGACGCCCCCGGGCCGCTTCCCTTCTTGAAGGCGTCATTCATTCTCCTTTTCACTCCCCTCCGGTGAGCTTCCAGGTGAAAGCCTTGACCGTGTTAGTCGGACAACGATGGCGCCAGTCGCGTCGCCTCCTCCCTTGCGTCTTGGAATCTCTGCGGGTTCTTGCTGCCATCACTTTAGGGATCGTTGGTGAACATCGCCCCCAGTCATCTCCGGCCGGTAAGGGTCCTCGTGGTGGTCATTTGCTCTCCTTGGGAAGTGTCTTCTGCTGCACTTGCCTTCGCTTCGATTCGTCCACCTCGCCTGGGTTGCTTAGGTTGTCGTCGTCTGGCGGATGCTTTGCCGCCCCCTCTTCTCTAGCGGATACTTTGCCGCTGTTCTTGCTCTGTCGGATACTTTGCCGCCGTCGTTGGTTGCTTCGGGCGGATGCTTTGCCAACATGGTCGTGCTGGTTGGGTGGATGCTTTGCCACCGTTGTTATGTTTAGGCGAATGCTTTGCTGCCGTGATCCTAATGTCTAGGTGGATGCTTTGCCACCATTGCGGTTCTGAGACCTTTAGCACCCTTAACGAGGTTGTATCTTTTAGCAGGTTCAAGAGAGTAGTTGTGTCTAGATTTGTGGGTTCGAATATGCTTCCTCTTTGTTGTTTCGAGTCGTGTGGTGGTTGTATGCGTTTCTTCAGTGTTTCTCTTTCTTTTGGCAGGTTCAAGAGAGTGGCTGTGTCTAGATTTGTGGGTTCGAATGTGCTTCCTCTTTGTTGCTTTGAGTCATGTGGTGGTTGTTTGTGCATTTTTCCAGTGTTTCTCTTTCTGTTATCCTTTGGTTGGTCCTTTGCTCTGGTCCTTTGGTTGGTCCTTTGTTCTTTCTTTGGTCCTTTGGTTGGTCCTTTGCTTTGGTTAGGCTCCATTTGGCTTCATCGAGATTGTGTCTGTAAACTGCTTTCTTTCTAGGGCACGGTCGCGAACAACCTTATAGAGCAATCCCCTTTATCACAATTCACAAACAACATTCACTCAAACGGCTAGCCAGACAGTAGAAAAATGCAGAACGGATGCATTTACATACAAGCGTGAAAAAGCCCAAGTGTCCAACACCCTCCAGAACCACAGTATAAAGCAGTAGTATTATATGAACTGGGATCTCAATTAGTAGCATCAGGAAGTCAACATGAAAAAAAACGAGTATTCTGGGGGTGTCCAAAACTACTCATGGTTTCAGAGTCAACAACTTACAGAAGATACTACAGACACTATGCTCTAGTCTATTACAAGTCTGAAAACAAAGCACCGGAAAAGCATGAAAAGAATAATCAGTGCACAAAACCTTCCAAAGTTCAGCAAGAAACTATTTTCCTCACCCTTTTACTCATCTCCATTGGTGTCATCATCATTATCCCTTTTCCTCTTATTTGGCAGGGAAGACCCACCTGCTTTGCTTTCAATGTTCTCCTTGTCTTCTTCATCAGCATCAAGTTCATCATCATCAGCTTCATCCGCTTCGTCTTCAGCCTGAAAATGGTCAAAATTGAAATAAGTGGTGCAAGCATCTAACAGTAGGTGAAATGGACAATTAGGTTTATCAAATTCTTCGACCCAAAAAAATAAAGTTTCATTTTGTAAACTAGAAATGCATGGAAGCACAAGCTGAACTAGATAGAATGGTTTGGGACATGTATGTATAACACCACGAGTTCCATGGCAGTTACAATTTCTATCGGTGCAACATGGCCAAGGTTGCACTGTGCAAACCTAACATCATCACTAGTTCAACACAACCATCTTCACAGGAACAGCAAATAAGCATGATGTTACGTGCAGCTACCCAGATGTTAAACAAAATCAAGGTACCAACAGACATAAGCACAGTCCAAGAACTGTGAGATCTCTGCAAGTAAACTCAAAATATGGGGTATTGGAGCATTCATGAGAACAAATAACTAGGTGCCAGAGCCAAGACATAAAAAAAGTGTCGACCTTGATGATACACAACAGCAAGAAACATCAAGACGCAGAAATATCAGCATGAAAATAGCAGGCCCAGTGGCGTCTATGTAGAAGATCAAGCAGGAAAGAGTTCCACATAAACGTACCCAAAAACACCTCAGTTCAAACATTCTAGACACAATCTATTAGTAACCAATGGAATAATATTTCAGTTAGAATGGTCAGCCTTCATTAGATGAGAGCATTTTACCCAATTTTCATAACCTTGCACAAGATTTGCTTCCATGCACCAAAAAGACAAAAATATAAAATGAATTCTGATACCAGGGTTTTCATAATGTCCAATAAGACACCAACTATTACTCACCTCAAAGTGAGATTAGCAAATTACTAGATTGATTAGCTTCAACGCATAAAATGGTCCACAAGCAAGAGGTAGAAATATAAAAAAAATGAACGAATGATCATTTGATACACAGAGACCTACCAAAGGAATGTCATGCATAAGTAAAATGGATCATAACAGTACCAGAAACATTTAAATTGACAGTGGCACTCATGCAAAGGTATAACTCAATGCTAGCATCATACATCCTCTACCTAGCAAATGTTATGCAAATAATAAGAATTGGTCAATCGAGTGAAATCTTCTCCCCATAAACGTCTTTCATCAATCAGAATTCACACAACTTCATCCACATGCAATTTACGACCCATTTTTCAATTTTAAAGTTTGCACTTGTCAGCTAAAAGAGTTGAATTGCATCATATCTAATCAATATCAATGAGGCTTTTTATACAAATATAAGAAAGATTCTGACCTCTTCGTCGCCTTCTTCTTCTTCTTCATCATCATCATCCCCTTCCCCATCCTCCCCATCTTCTTCATCCCCTTCTCCCTCACCATCATCCTCGTCTCCGTCTTCTCCCTCCCCTTCTTCTCCCTCCTCCCCCTCCTCGTCCTCCTCAACATCCTCTTCGTCATCCGTCTCCAAACGCTCGTTTCCTTCGGCATCGACGCCATCCAGATACTTCAAGCTGGGAATCAGCGCGAAGACCTTCTCCCTGTACCCCTTGATCTTGCTGACGGGGCACTGATACAGGTCGAGCGCCTCGACCCCGAGCTTGGCCAGCGGCTCGAGCTCGTCGACCTCGGCGAAGCGGTTGTTCCCCAGATCGAGGTGGCGCAGCGTGGCGCCGCAGCCCTCCGCGACGGCGGCGAGCGCGGCGGCCCCCGAGAGGCGGTTGTCGGGGAGCGAGAGGCGGCGCAGCGCCGGGAGGCGCGGCAGGCCCGCGAGCGAGGAGAGGCGGGCCCCCGCGACGGAGAGCTCCTCGAGGGAGGCGGCGAAGCGCTCGAAGAGGGCCGGGGAGGGGAGACGGCCCGTGGAGGACTTGACGGCGCCGTCGAGGGTGAGGGACTTGGGCCCGGAGGTGGCGCCGGAGGCGGTCTTGGTGGCGGCGGCGATGGCGCGCTCCCACGCCGCGTCGTCCTCGCCGAAGGCGGCCATCGCTGCGGTGGTGGCGGCGGCGGCGCGGGCGGAGTGGTGGCGGAAGAGGAACCCTAGCTAAACCCAGGCGTACGGAAGGAAATGGATGGGGAATTGGGGTTGGGGTCTTGCCGCTTGGTGGGGGAGGGGATGCGCGGTGGGACGTGGAGTGGTGTGAATGGGCCTCGGAAGCATTACTTGGGTTGGGTTTCGGCCCATGTTGCTGGGAAGGGAAAGGCCGTGCCAGGCCCTGGAAATGATCCACTTTTAATGATTTGAGGCCCACTGGAGTGCTCGCTCAATCTCAGAACGCCGCCGAGTGGCTGGGCATTGATGGGCCGTGGCGGGGTGGTAACCGATCGGGTTCGATGAAGATCGAGCTCATGTGCTGTATGATTTTAAATTAAAGGTAAAAATAAATAGAGCTAAGTTGGATTAGGAAGGAGGCATGAGGGCCATAATCCAGTTTACCACCCCTAGCCGTGGGGCACTTAGAGTATCTCCAGCAAAACCTAATTTTTCAATCCAACTACCATATTGAGAGAGTTGGTAAAAAAATAATGCTCCAGCAAACTCTCCTCAAATAAAGGAGGAGTTCTGCCTCTCCAAATACGGTAGTTGGATTGGAATGACATTATTAGGAGACTGCAAAAGCAACTCTTATAGTAACAATGAAAAAGATATTAGGATATCTCTATTAATTAGTTATTAGAAAATATTTATCGGGGGATTGCTGGAGATGCTCTTGGTATAGTATACTTCAATGCGGTTGCAAGATTGAGTCATGGTTAATTACGGCAGAGAACTATAGCGCTTACTGTCGAAATTGCCGATTAGTGGTGCAGCTGCAAAGTTGTAGAGACAGCTTCCGCTTTTGTCTTGCCCATGCCACCTTGCATGATACTAGATGGCAGTGGAGTCGATCGTAGGCCACAGTGCCGGGCCACCATCTTTCACTTGGTGCAGGAGGCAAAGATCTGAGCAGATCTGATCTGGGTGCCGTCCGGCCTTGATCTCCATATATCTGACGAGACGAGCTCCTACCACACGGCACGAGATCAAAATCAGAGCTAGCTAGCACACAGGCGCGCCGTGCATCGATGATTGGCGCACGCACGCATGCGTCTGCATGTGCTGTTCGATTTGGCCGGTGGGACGTGACTGAGGTGACCGGCAAACCTGCATCCGAGGTACGTAAAGCTAGGGGGCGTTTGGATGCCACGGGCTAAACTTTAGCCCTGTCACATCACACGTTCGAATGCTAATTAGGAGGATTAAATATGAGCTAATTATAAAACTAATAGCAGAACCCCTAGGCTAAATCGCGAGACGAATCTATTAAGCCTAATTAATCCATCATTAGCGAATGGTTACTGTAGCACCACATTATCAAATCATGGACTAATTAGGCTTAATAGATTCGTCTCGCGATTTAGCCTAGGGGTTCTGCTATTAGTTTTATAATTAGCTCATATTTAATCCTCCTAATTAGCATTCGAACGTGTGATGTGACAGGGCTAAAGTTTAGCCCGTGGCATCCAAACGCCCCCTAGCTTTACGTACCTCGGATGCAGGTTTGCCGGTCACCTCAGTCACGTCCCACCCGGCCAAATCGAACAGCACATGCACGTCTTAAAGCGGCTATGAGTCAACCC